>NW_024070187.1:84114848-84451245 GCF_014754425.2 Oryx dammah | reverse complement strand
TAGTGAAAGTGAGTGAAAGTGAAGTCGCTCAGTCGTGTCCGACTCTTTGCGACCCCATGGACTGTAGCCTATCAGCCTTCTCCATCCATGGGATTTTCCAGGCAAGAGTGCTGGAGTGGATTGCCATTTCCTTCTCCAGGGGATCTTCCCGACCCAGGAATCGAACCCGGGTCTCACGTATTGCAGGCAGACGCTTTACCGTCTGAGCCACCAGGGAAGCCTTGCCCTTAAATGCAAGTAGTGACCCCTCCCTAGTCCTGTAAATAATCAAAACCAATTCAACATGCTCCTAGCTCTCAACAGGGAGAGCTGCCCAGTCCAGACAAGAGCCACAGCTTCAATTCTTCCACCTCTTCATTACCGTTTCCACTTCACTTTTTTTTTCTAAATTTTATGTTATTGAAGTATAGTTGGCTTACAATGTTGTGCTAGTTTCAAGAGTACAACAAAATGATTCAGTTACATAGATAGATAGATATTCTTCGTCCGATTCTTTACCCATATAAGTGTTTTTACAGAATATTGAGTGGAGTTCCCTGTACTGTACCGTAGTCCTTGTTGGTTATCTATTTTATATATGGTAGTGTGTGTATGTAAATCTAAGCTCCGAATTTATCCCCCTGCTACATTTCCCTTTTCACTTCACTTCTGTAACATATTTGTAAGGTTTACCTCTGCTTTAAGACAATAAATATTAATTACCTAGAATTCCTCCACTTTTAAAAGGCTAACTTTGAATAGGTTAGCTTTTTATCTTAACCTCCTCAGCTTCTACATAGCCCTTCTATTCAGTTCTCTCTACAGCTGCAATTGTATGGCAAGGGCTCTCTTCTGTAACACCAATGTTTCTCCTTCTTCCCATTAACTACTTTCTAAGTCACCTAGAATCCATTATCCATTCAGCCATTTTATCACCACTAGCTCCACTGTCCTTTCAAGCCATATTGCAAAAATTTCAGCTCTCAATCTACACAGCATAATAAACTAGCCCCTAGCTGTGTGTGGTTATTTAAATCTTAAATTTTAAGTAGTTAAAGTAAAGATATGAAAAATGTACCTCCTCTGTCAATATAGCTACATTTCAAGTACCAAATGCCACATGTGGCTGGTGGCTGCTGTATTAGGGCACAGAAAAGAACATTTTCATCTTTACCGGAAGTCCTGTTAGACTCCCCTAGGCTGAATGTTTTATACCTAGACTACTGAACCCTACAGAAGAGAACCATAAAACCATGCAGCTGATGGCCTTGTACATTTCTGTGCTCCAAACTTACCTGCATTGTGGGTGTTGCCCATTGAAATAAATATGCTAGCTACTCTCCAATCCTCTATTTCCAACACTCTCCACCTTTTGCTTAACAGAAGCCTGTTGTACCAAACCTGCTCTCACTGTTCCTGCCAGCAAACCTGCAAATTCATTCACTCATATTTTCCTTTGTTCCTTCCCTGCTTTTTTGGTAGAATGTGTATCCCTCCTCCTCCTTGAAGTCGGGTCTTCAACCTCTGCTGAGCATCACAACAGGGACTTTCCCCCACTAATATCTTTCTTTCTGGACATTTTCAACCTTTCTGCTTTAAAGGGTCCATTTAATATGTTGAGATCTCTCCCTTTGGGAGAGGTGATAACAGCAAAGCCTTTTTAATTCCATAATATATTGCTAGTTCTTCAACAATCTTTTAAAATAACATCCTACATTTTCTTTGTAGTCTTACTTCCCACTCATTCACTAATATCCTACAATTTGCCTTCTACATCATTATTCCCAGAAACTGGCCCCTCCACGGTGACTAATGACCTCCTGGCTGGTCCTCAATGGATACTTCTCAGTCTGTACCCTATTAAATATCTCTGTAGCATTTGAGATACTGATACTCCTATTTAAGAACACTCTTCTCTGGGACTTCTCTGGTGGTCCAGTGGCTAAGAATCTGCCTGTAATGCAAGGGATGCAGGTCCAGTCCCTTGTTGTGGAACTAAGATCCCACATGTTACAGAGCAACTAAATCTGCACGCCACAACTACAGCGTCCATGCACTGCAGCCAATGGATCCTGCAGGCTCAACTAAGACCCGGCGCAGCTAAACAAACAGATATTTCAAAAAACAACACTCTTTCCAGATTTTGTCTCTAGTGACACATCTTCTTGGTTGTCCCCTTGGTCCCTCTGGTTATTTAGATAGTTCTGCTTCCTTAACCATATATGCTGATATTCTCAGCAATTCCTTCTGAGCCATCATAGCCTGTATTTATTTGTGGGAGGGGGGTATTTATTTATCTTTGGACTGATATCTCTATATTTTTATAATGTCTTATATTGCAACTTATCAAGATAGAGGCCTGACCATTTATTTTCTGTTTTCCTTGCTACTGCAGTGAGGCATGTCAGTTAGGTGAGGTTTCGTCTATCAGAGACACTTTTAAGGTGCTAGAATCGTAAATTCAGCAAAGATGAGGAAGCAGGTGTGTAGGGCATTAACCTCCTGATGAGGAATCTAGCTCTGTGCCAACTGGAGTGGCAAAATTCTGGTGTTTATTTTGGTGTTTATTGTCTGTGTGAACCACGAGTCATAGTGGAGTGGCAGAATCTATGTGAACTTCATTATTTCCCTAGAAATCCCTCACTATAGTCTTTAGTGCTGTTCCCATCTATTTCCAAGCCTGGATCTCTGAATTAGATTCTCTAAAACACACTAGAAATTTCTAAAATAAATTTCTTTCCTGCTTAAACACAGATTATGTTTCTATAACAACTAGACTGTGATCAACACAGCCTTGATTTTCTTTCTTCCTTCCTTCTCTCCCTTTCTTTGTTTTTCATTCTGTGTACATTTCTTAAGTGATCTGATTCACTCCCATAACTGCAATTATTATTTTTATTCTAAAGATACCTGAATCATATGACCCACTCAGGCTTGTTTCTTAAGCTTTATATCTATACGTAAAGTGTACTATTCTGCTTATATTTATTCTTTCAGGAAGTTAGAACTATTATGCTCCCAATTTGCCACGATCAGATAAAACTTCTGGAAACTCAAAGATGAGTTAAATCAGAACTAGTCTTTAGTCTTGAAACCTGAAGCTTGGTAGATCAGGAGATGTGATTGTAATTGCATAAACATGTGGAAAAGGGCAACTTTGACAACTACAGGAAAAGAGGGGTGTAGTGCTATGGGGACCTGTGAAAGTGTTTGATCTAAATAAGTTAGGAAGAGCTTTTTTCATAAGGAACTGGTTTGTAAAGCTATGGTCAACAGAATGAGAAAGAGCTGAAACAGCTACTGAATAGAATTTTTGGTGAAACAAAGCACGATGTTCAGAGCCTATTGAAGGAGAATGAGGAGGCCATTGCTGCACTAAGAGAAGCCAGTGTTTGTTAGAGTGGAGGAGAAAGGGGAAGGAGTAGAGAAAGATGATACCCAACACTAGACAGGCAGAAATGAGGTCATTCAGGGATTTGTAGAGTAATTCAGGGATTTGGTCTCAACCTTGATAACAACGAGAAGCTATTGAAAGGTTTTAAATAGTAGAAATATGATGGGAGGTGACAAGATCAGATTTATGTACTAAAAACTCACTCTTGCTTCAGAGTAGAGAAGAGATTGCAGTAAAGGGAGAATGAAATCAGGTACACTAGTTCAGAGCCTTTTGCAGTTATCCAAATAAAAGAAGACGGATTCCCAGTGGCTCAGCAGTAAATGAAAAATCTTCCTGCAATTCAGGAAAAGCAGGTTTGATCCCTGAGTCAGGAAGATCCCCTGGAGAAGCAAACAGCAGCTAGTTCCATAGACATAGGAGGCTGGCAGGCTACACTCCATGGGATTGCAAAGAATTGGATACGACTGAGTGAGTGACTGAAAGTGAAAGTTGCTCAGTAGTGTCTAACTCTTTGTGACCCCATCCACCATACAGTCCATGGAATTCTCCAGGCCAGAATACTGGAGTGGGTAGCCTTTCCCTTCTCCAGGAGATCTTCCCAACCCAGGGATAGAACCCAAGTCTCTCGCATTTCAGGCGGATTCTTCACCAGCTGAGTCACAAGGGAAGACCAAGAATACTGGAGTCTGTAGCCTATCCCTTCGCCAGCAGCTCTTCCAGACTCAGGAATCAAACTGGGGTCTCCTGAATTGCAGATGGATTCTTTACCAACTGAGGTATCAGGGAAGCACTGAGTGTCTAAACAACAACAAATAAGAGACAATATTGTTTAAGGAGGGTTGGTGGGCATGAAAAGAGCTGAACAGTTTCAAGAGGATTTAAAAAGGAATTTACATGTTGAGCTTTGTAATCATTTGGATATGGAGAGTAAGGCAAATAACACATGCATGACTGTTAGTGCCTTTCACTGAGATGGAGAACTCTGAGGTGAGGGTCAGGAAAGCCATAGAGGCATCTCACATTTACTAGGTCTAAAAGGAACATCTTGCCTTCTGCCGGAGCCTAGCCTTGTTTACCTAGATCATTCTCTCCATTGCTTAGTCCATCTGCATATCATACCATCTCCTTCCTCAACAGCCAATCTAGCATTAACTATTTTTCAGTCTACCTATCAAATGTCCCTGGTGGCTCAGACGGTAAAAGCACTTGTCTCCAATGCGGGAGACCCGGGTTCAATCCCTGGGTCGGGAAGATCCCCTGGAGAAGGAAATGGCAACCCACTCCAATATTCTTGCTTGGAAAATCCCATGGACGTAGGAGCCTTGTAGGCTACAGTTCGTGGGGTCACAAAGAGTCGAACACAACTGAGCAATTTCACTTCACCAAATGTCCCATTCCTAGGTGAGACACCATCAATTTACTAGAATAGTCTAGTCTCCACTCTTCTCACAGCTTCTGATGTTGTTCCTATTCAATCTGTGTTCCACACTTTAGCCCAAGAAATCACGTAAAACATCAAAACTAATTATAATCTGTCCTATTGAAATGAGGAACCAATGATGGCGGGGGGGCCCCCCCCCCGGAATAGGCTGCCATGCTGCAGTCCATGGAGCCACAAAGAATTGGATATGACTTAGCAACTGATCAACTTACTGAAATCCTTTTTTATCATTGGCTCCTCATTGCTTATATGATACTAGTCAATCATCTAACTCACCTACGAATCCCCGCACGATTTGAGCCTCATCTCTCACCACTTTCCACACCCATCTTTTTCTCAAGGATACAGATACAGCACATGTCTTTTGATTTCAAGAATGTATGAGACTCCTGCATCCCTATGTGTGTTATTTCCTTCATCTAGAATATTCTCATTGTATATTACTCCACTCCATCCCAGCTCTGCTGGCCTACCCCTGCTTTGGCATCACTTCTCCTCTGCTATTTGTCAGGTTATCCTTTTCTGAGGTCTTCTGGAAAGTGTTAAGTTTTCATGAGATCAGTGTTGTATTTTTTCAGCAGCATATTTTAATTGCCTATTTACATTTTTGTCTTCCCTCTCAATTTTGAATTCTTTGACAGCAAGGATAGCTATCACTGCATAGTCAGTATCTTGCAGTGCTTGAAATATACTTGCCCATAAATTGATAACATTTAATTGATTAAAATTAAATTAGCTACTCATCCCTAACCTCATGGCCTCGACCTAAACTTACAAAACAGAGACATGCATATAGATAGAAAATTTATTTGTGCATTCTTGTGTCTAGTATCTAATGATTTTAAATGTCCAGGACCTTATCCATTGATGATACAAATGTCTGAACAAATGAAATTAGCAATGCTATTTTTCAACAAAGATAAACTAATTCACATGATAAAGTCATATATTTAATTATAGAATTTATAATTGAAGCATTTTGCTATGCTCTTTAATGATTCACAAGTTTTCCTTAAAGAAGGTTAAAAGATCTATGTAATATTATTTCAATTCAGATGCAGAATCCTCATCTCCTTAACTAAGGAAAGATAATGTGTTGCATGACCTTTTTAAGTTTTTCTCTGACTTTGCAGTCATCTAAGCATATTTCACAGCTATTTGATGCCACCTACTGGTAAGAGGTGATATTTTTCCTGAAAAGAAAAAGATTGAAATTAAAATAGGTCTATCAGTTCATGAGAAATAGATGGGGAAACAGTGGAAACAGTGTCAGACTTTATTTTGGGGGGCTCCAAAATCACTGCAGATGGTGACTGCAGCCATGAAATTAAAAGACGCTTACTCCTTGGAAGGAAAGTTATGACCAACCTAGATAGCATATTCAAAATCAGAGACATTACTTTGCCAACAAAGACCGTCTAGTCAAGGCTATGGTTTTTCCTGTGGTCATGTATGGATGTGAGAGTTGGACTGTGAAGAAGGCTGAGCGCCGAAGAATTGATGCCTTTGAACTGCGGTGTTGGAGAAGACTCTTGAGAGTCCCTTGGACTGCAAGGAGATCCAACCAGTCCATTCTGAAGGAGATCAACCCTGGGATTTCTTTGGAAGGAATGATCCTAAAGCTGAAACTCCAGTACTTTGGCCACCTCATGCGAAGGGTTGACTCATTGGAAAAGACTCTGATGGTGGGAGGGATTGAGGGCAGGAGGAGAAGGGGATGACAGAGGATGAGATGGCTGGATGGCATCACCGACTCGATGGACATGAGTCTGAGTGAACTCCGGGAGATGGTGATGGACAGGGAGGCCTGGCGTGCTGCGATTCATGGGGTCGCAAAGAGTTGGACACGACTGAGCGACTGAACTGAACTGAACTGATTCAGACTGATTGTCCCTTTTCAAATCTATAAGGTAGAGAGGGGATTGACTCTCTCTTGGTTATGTGTGTGCGAGTGAGTATGTGTATGTGTGTGTGAGTAAGTGAATGTGTGTGAGAGAGAGAAAAGAAGAAAGACGAGGAGGATGTGGGGAGGAGGGGTGGAGAAGAAAGACAAGAGGAGAGGAGGAGGTAGAATGATCCTCTGAGGTTGCCCCCGGTCCATACGAGGACTTTTTCCTACACACAAAATTCAAATATTTCCTTTTGGAATGCTCAGAGAATACTTAACCTAGAAAGAAATCTTTGAATTTCCTTCAGTTCAGTTCAGTTCAGTTTAGTCGCTCAGTCGTGTCCAACTCTTCGCGACCCCATGAATCGCAGCACGCCAGGCCTCCCTGTCCATCACCATCTCCCGGAGTTCACTCAGACTCACGTCCATCTAGACAGGGATGCCATCCAGCCATCTCATCCTCGGTCGTCCCCTTCTCCTCCTGCCCTCAATCCCTCCCACCATCAGAGTCTTTTCCAATGAGTCAACTCTTCGCATGAGGTGGCCAAAGTACTGGAGTTTCAGCTTTAGCATCATTCCTTCCAAAGAAATCCCAGGGTTGATCTCCTTCAGAATGGACTGGTTGGATCTCCTTGCAGTCCAAGGGACTCTCAAGAGTCTTCTCCAACACCGCAGTTCAAAAGCATCAATTCTTCGGTGCTCAGCCTTCTTCACAGTCCAACTCTCACATCCATACATGACCACAGGAAAAACCATAGCCTTGACTAGAGGGACCTTAGTCAGCAAAGTAATGTCTCTGCTTTTGAATATACTATCTAGGTTGGTCATAACTTTCCTTCCAAGGAGTAAACGTCTTTTAATTTCATGGCTGCAATCACCATCTGCAGTGATTTTGGAGCCCCCCAAAATAAAGTCTGACACTGTTTCCACTGTTTCCCCATCTATTTCCCATGAAATGATGGGACTGGATGCCATGATCTTCGTTTTCTGAATGTTGAGCTTTTAAGCCAACTTTTTCGCTCTCCTCTTTCACTTTCATCAAGAGGCTTTTTAACTCCTCTTCACTGAATGTCCTTAACACTTGGACTATGTTTCACAAAGGTGTTCAGATTTATAATAAATCTTGAAGTCTAGTTTTCCTTTTAGTTCTCAATGTTACTTCTCTGCTGCTTGCTTTAAAAATCCTTATAGATTTTAGCTCTGCTTACTGGAATCAATGAGAACATAACTTTTAACATCATTATAAATTTAAAACAATATCAGCGAATATTTTTTCTTTGAATGTTTAATAGATATCCCCTGTAAAATAATTAAATCTGATATTTGTTTTTTGTAAAGTCTTAAATTGTTTATTAAACTTATTTAATGGCTATAGCATTATGTAAATGCTTTTTAAATTTCTTTACATTGTAATAATATAGTATTTAATAATCATTAAAGAAATTAATTAAAACTTAATGCTTTGATATTTTTCTTGGTACTTATTGATTAAAATTATATTTGAAAATTATATTTTCAAAACTGTCTCAATTTAGTCTATTTTAAAATCTATTGGCAAAGAAGATATTCATAGATATCTTAACTCTTCATAAATCACTTGTTCTCATTTTCAGTACTGTTTGTATGTGTGATATTTTTCTTAGTTTATTTTGCTTGTCTTCCTCAATTTTAATCTGTATCTCAAAGACAAAATTAAAAAACTTTTTCTTTTCCCTAAGAGTTCTTCCATTTTCTTTTGTTTGTAATAATGAGTTTTATACATTTTGAGCTTATTCTGACATATTAGTCTTTTTTTCCCCTAACTTTTAAGTTAAATTCTTATTTTATTGCTCACTTCGCTAGTCTTTTAATTTTAGAACCTTTTAAAATGTATTTATTTATTTGTTTGTTTTTGGCTGTGCTGGGTCCTTGTTGCTGCACAGGCTTGTCTCTAGTTGAGGAGAATGGGGGCTACTCTCTAGTTGAGGTGTGCAGGCTTCTCATTGCGATGGCTTTTGCTGTGGAGCACAGGCTCCAGGGCACATGGGTTTCTTAGTTAAACAGCACATGGGCTCAAGAGTTGCGGCTTCCTTGCTCCAGATGACAGGCTCAATAATTGTGGTTTACGGGCTTATCTGCTTTGAGGCATGTGGGATCTTCCTGGACCAGGAATTGAACCTGCATTAACAGGTGGTTTCTTTGCTTTTGGGCCAGCAGGGAAGCCCTAGAAGAGTTTTATATTTACAGAAAGATTGTGAAGAGAGTTCCCATATACCCCAAATCTAATTTTTTCTGATATCTTTGTTAGGGAAACTAAAATAGAGGCAGTCTTGTTCAGTCTTCAGAGGCAAGAAAGCAAAATAGGCCTCTGATCTGATTCTGATCTATCTGAACACGTCCCTGTTGACTTGCTAGCTTCCTGCCGGCTTGTGAGTGCATAGGTTTTTACCAGGGAGCTGAGTGGTATTTTAGATAAGACAGAGAATGACTCTTGGAATTTTCTTCGGCCCCTGAGGGTTAGCTCTGGAAGTTCTCTTATCTCACAAGATGAATCGTAAAAATGTTAAAGTAAAACCAGAACTGCATTTTTGCACTCAAACTGATGATGTTATCAGTTTGTGGCCTGGATTTAAAAAGCACGAGCCCCTGACACTGCAATTTGAAGTCTCACCTGTGGAGGGGAAGCACTGTTTGGGACTCTTTCCTGATTGGAACTCCAGACTGCTCTCAATATTGGTCAGCCCAATTTGGTGATGTATGTACTTCTACCTTTCTCTATTTCTATTTTTCCTTTCTTCTAATGATTGTATATTGAAATTAAGTTAAATAATCCTCTATGACATATTGAAATTTTTTATAGTGTTTAACAGGCAGTTTTGTTGGTTAACGAATCTTTTGAACCTAAAACAAAAGTAAAACTTTTGGCAAAACAATCTTATATTACCAGAGTGCATTTGTTACAGCGACTGAACCAGTATTAATACATTGTTGTCATTAGGTCACTAAGTCGTATCGGACTCTTTGTGGCCTCATAAACCACAGTAACACAGGCTTCCCAGTCCTTCACTGTCTCCTAGAGTTTGCTTAAACTCATGTCCATTCAGTTGCTGATATATGCACTTTAGTTAATATTAATATACTGATTTTTACTCCCTTGATGGTAGTGGTTTAGTTGCTAAGTCATGTCTGACTCTTTTGTGATCCAATGGACTCTAGCCCACCAGGCTCCTCTGTCCATTGATTTTTCCAGGCGAGAATACTGGAATGAGTTGTCATTTCCTTTTCTTTCTGACTCAGGGATCAAATTAATGTCTCCTGTATTGCGGGTGGATTCCTTACCACTGAGCCACCAGGGAAGCTCTATTCTCTTAGTTTTTGACTTAATACCTTTTTCTGTTCCAGTTAGTTCTTATGTCTCCTAGGCTCCTCTCAACTGTGACAGTTTTTCTTATTTTTGATGATCTTGATAATTTCGAGGAACAATTGTCAGATATTCTGTAGAATGTCTCTGAATTAGGACCTGCCTGATAGCTTTTCTCAGTATTATACTGGAGTCATGAGTGTGGGGGAGGAAGAATACAAAGATGAGGTGCCAGTTTCACTTCAACATATTAAGACGATGTTGATGTTAATTCTGATCAATATGACATGTGCTGTGGTTCTCACCCCCTCCTGAGTTTCTGATAGGAAGACTGGGGTGGACTAACAGACTTCCATGCAATGCTGATGGTACTGATCTGCGAACCACAGTTTGACAAACACTGTTGTAAAAGAAGAAAATGTAACCTGTGAATAGTGACTGGCCTATGGGAGATGGTGAATTTTACTCTAAGTACAGTATGCCTTAATAAGTCTGACTTACACAAAACAAAGAAGATTTTAACATATTACAAAAAAAAAAAAAAAGAATTAGCATGGGTTCTGGGACACTCATTCTGGTTCTCCCACCTCTTAAGTGAAGAATGTTGGGTACATTCCTTACCACTTCTGTGTCTCTGTGTCCTTATATGCAAAATGTAGGTGATAATGCTGTTGTTTCATAGTTTTCTGAAAATTACAATTTGACAAATGGTAGCATTTGATTCATGCTAAACATGAATATAATAACTCTGTGGTATTCTTTTATTAAAAGGAAAAACTATTAGGTGAGTATGATTTCTTGGTAGGCATCCAAAAGAGAGTAAATTGGATTTTTTTTCCAAGGACAACTGGGGTTAGTGAATTGATATGCCAGGTTATTAACAGTGATTCTATGGTTAACAGAATGTGATGTGGAAAAATATAAATGAGTTTCTATTTATAACTGAGTTGTATTTATGGAATTATACATGATTACACCTGAAATTGCAAATGGTTTTACTCAAGCTTGTTCTTTATAGAACTGTGTGTTTTTGTTGTTTAGTCACTAAGTCGTGTTCTACTCTTTGTGACCCCATGGACTGTAGCCTGCCAGGCTCATGTGTCCATGGGATTTCCCAGGCAAATATGGGAGTGGACGCCATTTCCTTTTCCAGCAAATCTTCCTGACCCAGGGATCAAACTCACATCTGCTGCATTGCAAGTGGATTCTTTACTGCTGAACCACAAGGGAAGCCCTATAAAGTTGTATAATGTTATAAAATTAAACTTTATATATGATATAGACATTAATTAATACCTCTAATTGTGACATTTCTGAAATAGATATTATTATAATGCTTTGACTGGATAGATATTAAGTCTCAATTAGTTCTACTTAATTTATCTTTTGATGTGATCTTTTGAATGGGTTATATCAATGAATCTCAAACTTAATGTACTTTGGAATTGTATACAGGGCTAATCAAAACACAGAATATGGACCTCCTTTCAGAGATTATGTTTCAGGAGATTTGAGATGGGGTCTGAGAATGTGCATTTTTGAAATTTGTAGAATATATAGATGTTAACAGTTGAGGCATATCACATTTTGAGAATGACAAAACAATTCAAACTATGTGGGAATGTTCTATTGTAGTCTTCCCAGGCCAGATTCTATTAGAATCTTCTCCAGGCCAGAATACTGGAATATTCATACTGTTGTCTTTGGATATAATTATTTCTCCCTTCTTCATGTCCTGCCAAAGTTCTACTCGACTTTCAAGACCATTTCAAGTTTATTTTTTCAAAATTACTTTTACATGTCTTATACATGTAATGCCCAGTTCAGTTCAGTTGCTCAGTTGTGTCCGACTCTTTACGAGCCCATGAATCGCAGCACGCCAGGCCTCCCTGTCCATCACCAACTCCCGGAGTTCACTCAGACTCATGTCCATCGAGTCAGTGATGCCATCCAGCCATCTCATCCTCTGTCGTCCCCTTCTCCTGCCCCCAATCCCTCCCAGCATCAGAGTCTTTTCCAATGAGTCAACTCTTCACATGAGGTGGCCAATGTACTGGAGTTTCAGCTTTAGCATCATTCCTTCTAAAGAAATCCTAGGGCTGATCTCCTTCAGAATGGACTGGTTGGATCTCCTTGCAGTCCAAGGGACTCTCAAGAGTCTTCTCCAACACCACAGTCCAGAGGTCTGTTCTATATTTCTCTTCTTGTTTTGTATTCTTTCATACAGCAAGCTCTTTCTATAATTCATGGATCTATTCATTCATTTTTCAAGTATAGAATAAATTATACTGCTGGGGAAGTGAAGTTGAATGTATTATGGATACTTTGTTGAATATGAAATGATTTATAAACTGTTTTTTTTTTTTTTTCCAAAACTCCAACACAGACACTATAGGCAATCAGGCTAGAAACCATTATCATAGTTGTTTTGCTTTTCTTTTAGTGTTTTAGGGTACCTGACATGACCATGAAAAAGGTTGCAGGGAAAATGATCATGGCATATTTTTCCTGCTCTGTGAAGATATCAAAGAGGTGATGATAATCCTTAAAGTGAGATTAAAATGATAGGAAAATGGGAGGAAGATTTTCCAAAAGTAATGATAGGAGCTGAATTTAATTTATACTACTTTCTGGTAGTGGGATCAGAAGCTGGAGTTAATAGGGAATTATCAAGGAAGTGGCAGCTCTTCGACTTATAAAGTCAGTGTTGTTCAGTTGCTAAATCATATCCGACTCTTTGCGACCCCATGATCTGCAGCATGACAGATTTCCCTGTCCTTCACTATCTCCTGAATTGCTCAGACTCATGTCCTTTGAGTTGGTGATGCCATCCAACCATCTCATCCTTTGTCACCTCCTTCTCCTCTTGCCCTCAATCTTTCCCAGCATCAGGGTCTTTTCCAACAATTCGACTCTTTGCATCAAGTGGCCAAAGTCAGTAGTTAAAAGTAATCAAATGCACAGCAAGAAGAAAACTATTTTAAAAATGAAACATAAGTTATGCATTAAGGTTTAATGAGATACTTAAGGGACTCAAATTCTACAGACCAAGTCTTCCAATGGAAACTGGAACCAGCTTCATTATGCTTCTTCATCTTGTATTCAAAAGAATCTATAACCAATTAGCCTCTTCCCAGGAAACTGACTCCAAAATTGTCTTCTTTTAAGAGTCCTTAGGCAGAGCAAAGATTTCCATAATTTTTGTGGCTGGATGGAGTCTGGTACAGGCAGAATTTATACCGGAAATGTTTCTTTGGTAGATGATGAAGAGTGAGGCAGTAAATGTGAAAAATAGCTATTGATCCACAGTCTTACCTACTGAATAATTCAGTAATTATTCTTGTAAAAGTGATTTACTGAAAGACACAATGTAGTTTTTATTTATTGACTCCCTGAAAAATCAGGCTTTTGTCTCTTTTCCTGTAAGATCCAAAGTTACAAGAACTTTCATTCATTGCTAGTGAGAATGCAAAACGATATGGGGATTTTGGTAAACAGTCTGGCAACTTCATTCAAAACTAAACATAGATGTATTGTATGATCCAGCAGTCATGGTCCTAGAGATTTACCTAAATAACTTAAAGATGTGTAGTCTGCCATCTCAACTGATGAATTCATACACATTTTCCTCTCTGCCTCATCTCTAGTTACTTGCAACAACAATGTTTTACTGTACAAAATCAAAATGAGACCTCTAGGTAATACTGAAAGAACGTTCCTTTTTAAATAAAAGGCTACAAGAGCCTTCTATCACCATAGATATTTTACTCCACTCAGTTTCCATTGTTCTGGCTGCTCTAGTTTTCACTGTGTAGGTTAGATTGCAGCGTTGGGTCAGAGACCATGCTCTGGGTTCCTTTTCCAGGAACACATGTTTTGTCTGAATGGGCAATCAACAAGAGGACTGTTCTCTATCCTTTGTCTGACAAGGACGCAGACAAAGTGGTTAAGATGTTGTAGCCATGCGTTCCGGGAGAAAACTCACTCAAAAGAACAATGCAAATAGTGGAGTGCAGTTTATTACACTGTCGGGCCCAAGGCAGAGTCTCCTCTTAGCCAAGGACCCTGACCAGTTTTTTGAAAACCTTATATACCCTAAGTGTACGTGCTCAAACCCACCTCCCCAGATTCTCTGAAACTAGTCTGAACAAAGGAAAAGAAAGATGCAATCAAATTTAACCTGTGATTTGTATGCCTTAAACCCGTGATTAGTGTGCCTTAAGCCTAGGTAGTGGACAATTATCAATAGGGCTTCCCTAATGGATTAGACGGTAAAGCATCTGTCTGCAATGCAGGAGACCCGGGTTCGATTCCTGGGTTGGGAGGATCTCCTGGAGAAGGAAATGGCAGCCCACTCCAGTATTCTTGCCTGGTAATTGCCTAGCACATAAAATAGTTAATCTGTAAGTACTTTTGAATCAAAGCATAAATAATGCTCACTGAGATACTTATATGCTTCACATATTATTTTTTGAGTAAAGTAATTGTAATTATTCACAATTATTACCAGGGACAATGCTATGACTAATAAATAAATTATCAATAGGCCTGTGGTCATACCCCAATAAGCATAATAGAATTTATGATTCTATTTGGTTACACAGATAATTAAGGTATGCTTTTAGGTGATGGAGAGTCTAGGTACGAGCCCTCCATCTGGGGGAGGGGGTGTCTGGTTTTCTAGTTGGTATGTCGTTTCCATAGATACCGGGCATATAGCTCAAAGTCCATAGTGTGGCACAAGATGGAGTCCTGCTCTCGAGATGGAGCCTGTTCTGTTTCCTCCTTCAAAGAAATACAGTCTTCTAAATGTCCAGAAAGGAAAGAAGCACCAGATATAAGGAAGTACCTGTGTAGACTACATAATCTCTCATTTGGAATGCTCAGAAGGCTCCTTCTAATTAACAGCCTGCCAGGGCTTTTATTATCCTTACCTACAAATGTGCAAAATAAATTGCTAAAATAAATTTGCATTAAATAAAAGTCAATGACAAACCATTTCAGTTCTTTATTTGCTAATTAAATGTGTTTAATAAATGCTGGAGAGGGTGTGGAGAAAAGGGAACCCTTTTACACTGTTGGTGGGAATGCAAACTAGTACAGCCACTATGGAGAACAGTGTGGAGATTCCTTAAAAAACTGGAAATAAAACTGCCTTATGACCCAGCAATCCCACTGCCGGGCATACACACCAAGGAAACCAGAATTGAAAGAGACACATGTACCCCAATGTTCATCGCAGCACTGTTTATAATAACCAGGACATGGAAGCAACCTAGATGTCCATCAGCAGATGAATGGATAAGAAAGTTGTGGTATGTATACACAATGGAGTATTACTCAGCCATTAAAAAGAATACATTTGAATCAGTTCTAATGAGGTAGACGAAACTGGAGCCAATTATACAAAGTGAAGTAAGCTAGAAAAAAAAATAAAACACTAATATAGTATACTAACAGATATATATGGAATTTAGAAAGATGGTAATGATAACCCTGTATGCGAGACAGCAAAAGAGACACAGATGTATAGAACAGAATTTTGGACTCTGTGGGAGAGGGAGAGGGTGGGATGATTTGGAAGAATGTCATTGAAACATGTATAATATCATGTAAGAAACGAATTGCCAGTCTAAGTTTGATGCAGGATACAGGATGATTGGGGCTGGTGCACTGGGATGACCCAGAGAGATGGTATAGGAAGGGAGGTGGGAGGGGAGTTCAGGATTGGGAACTCATGTACACCTGTGGTGGATTCATGTTGATGTATGGAAAAACAAATTGTATTTGTATTGTAAAGTAAAATTAAAAAAAATAACAATGCTAGATGCTTGGGTAGGTGTTTTGGGAAAAATATGTGAATAATTACAATTACTTTACTCAAAAAATAATATGTGAAGCATATAAGTATCTCAGTGAGCATTATTTATGCTTTGCTTCAAAAGTACTTACAGATTAACTATTTTATGTGGTAGGCAATTACCAAGGACAATGCTATGACTAATAAATCTTTTTCTTTAATGAAGCTTATATTTTATTCTAATGGAGGGAGAGAGAAAACAAAAACAAAAACTTATGTGTAATATGCCATGTGGAGATAATTCCTGTGAATTATCATAATGAAGAATGGAGGACTAAAATTTGGGGGAACATTGATATATGGTATAAATCAATCTAGAAATGCCTATGAAAGTGATGCTTAAGCAAAAAACTGAGTGAAAGTTATACGTCATGAAGAACAGAATAAACCATTTATAGGGTACAGGTGTTATCTCTATATTGGAATGCTCCCCTAAAATTCAACATTTGCTACTTATCTCCATGTAGATGTCTATACAACTTCCCAAAATTGAACTCTTATCCTCCCTTTCTTGTAACTTGTATCCCAAGTGAGTAAATTCCCAAGAAAGCATTCTTTGACTTGCTCAGCCCCCAAACTGTGGAATCATCCTTTACTCCACTCTCTCACTTACCATTCCCAAATCCTGTCAGCTCTATGGCTATTTCTTATAAATCCATCACTTTCATTTTTGTCCAAGTCAGCATGGTCCATTGCCTGAATAGCTGAAAAAATTCTTGCCAACTGAAAAAACACTCTTGCCAACCACCATACAGCTCTATAAGAATTAGGTCATTAGCCACTGTGATTGCTGACCTTTAACAAACCCTGAAAGGAGTAAAGGATGGAGATTAGGAAAGAGGCACACTGTGCTTTGGGAAAACTGAAGTGAAGTGAAGTCGCTCAGTCATGTCCGACTCTTTGAAACCCCATGGACTGTAGCCTACCAGGCTCCTCTGTCCATGGAATTTTCCAGGCAATAGTACTGGAGTGGATTGCCATTTCCTTCTCCAGCAGATCTTCCCCACCCAGGGATCGAACCCAGGTCTCCCGCACTGTAGACAGACGCTTTACCGTCTGAGCCACCAGGGAAGTAGAATTTTACATAGTTAGGTATTTTCGTGAGAAACTTTTGAACTCAAGTACTTGCATCTTCTCATACCTAAAGGGGCCCTAAAATCATTAACAGAGACATCTGTTCCTTGTGACTAGCAGAAATCTTCTACAGATCTGTGTGCTTGGTTGCATGTATCCTCTTCACCAAAATCATATATATATAGAGAGAGATACAGACTTCCCCGTACCTTTTCAGAGCAGTTCTTCAGAACTAGCTGAGAGGGTGTCTCCCAGGCTATAGTCCTCAGTAATCCCCCCAAAAGCTGAATTTATAACTCTTACATTGTTGTGTATGCATGTTTTTTTAGTTAATATCCTGACTATTCTTTCAGATTCTACTCTTGCCCACACCTCCAATCTCACATTTATTTTCAGTGTAGTCACTAACGTAAATCTTTTAAAATAAGGATCAGATCTCTCAGTCCTCTGCTCAGATCTCCATGTTGAATTTTTCAAAAACAACCAAAGATGTTAGAGTGGACACCAAACCCCTTTGCAATCTGGCTCCCCAACCTTTTTCCTGTCCTCTTTCTCCTTGTTCCTTTTTCTCCTCTATCCATACTAACCCCCTTTCAGTTCAGTTCAGTTCAGTTCAGTTGTTCAGTCATGTCCGATTCTTTGCGACACCACAGCACTCCAGGCCTCCCTGTCCATCACCAACTCTCAGAGTCCACCCAAACCCATGTCCATTGAGTCAGTGATGCCATCCAGCCATCTCACCCTCTGTTGTCCCCTTCTTCTGCCCCCAGTCCCTCCCAGCATCAGAGACTTTTCCAACGAGTCAACTTTTTGCAAGAGGTGGCCAAAGTACTGGAGTTTCAGCTTTAGCATCATTCCTTCCAAAGAACACCCAGGACTGATCTCCTTTAGAATGGACTGGTTGGATCTCCTTGCAGTCCAAGGGACTCTCAAGAGTCTTCTCAAACACCACAGTTCAAAAGCATCAATTCTTCAGCACTCAGCTTTCTTCAGTCCAACTCTCTCATCCATACATGACCCCTGGAGAAACCATAGCCTTGACTAGATGGACCTTTGTTGACAAAGTAATGTCTCTGCTTTTAATAAGCTGTCTAGGTTGGTCATAACTTTCCTTCCAAGGAATAAGCATCTTTTAATTTCATGGCTACAATCACCATCTGCAGTGACTTTGGAGCCCAGAAAAATAAAGCCTGCCACTGTTTCCACTGTTTCCCATCTATTTCCCATGAAGTGATGGGACTGGATGCCATGATCTTAGTTTTTGGAATATTGAGCTTTAAGCCAAACTTTTTCACTTTCCTTTTTCACTTTCATCAAGAGGCTCTTTAGTTCTTCTTCACTTTCTGCCATAAGGATGGTGTCATCTGCATATCTGAGGTTATTGATGTTTCTCCCGGCAGTGTTGATTCCAGCTTGTACTTCCTCCAGCCCAGCGTTTCTCATGATGTACTCTGCATAGAAGTTAAATAAGCAGGGTGAAAATATACAGCTTTGATGTACTCCTTTTTCTATTTAGAACCAGTCTGTTGTTCCATGTCCAGTTCTAACTGTTGCTTCCTGACCTGCATACAGGTTTCTCAAAAGGCAGGTCAGGTGGTCTAGTATTCCCATCTCTTTCAGAATTTTCCACAGTTATTGTGATCCACATAGTCAAAGGCTTTGGCATAGTCAATAAAGCATAAACCCCCCTTTACTATTCCCCCAATATACTGAGCATGCCTTGATTTGGCACATTTGCACCTGCTGTGCCATTTTTCTGGAATGCTCTTCCCCAAAATATTTTTATAGCTCACTCATTTTTCTTATTCAGATCCCTATTCAAATACCACCTGATAGTGAAAGTGAGTCACTCAGTCATGTCCAACTCTTTGTGACCTACTGGAGTGGGTAGCCTTTCCCTTCTCCAGAGGTTCTTCCCAAACCAGGGATCAAACCCAGGTCCTCTGTATTGCAGGTATGTTCTTTACCAGCTGAGCCATAAGGGAAGTTCAAGAATACTGGAGTGGGTAGTCAACCCCTTCTCCAGGAGATCTTCCTGATGATACAGGGATTAAACCTGGGTTTCCTGCATTACAGGCAGATTCTTTGCCAACTGAGCTATCAGGGAATCAAATACCTACTCAGAATGAAATTTCTTGGTCACTATATTTCAGATAAACTACTTCTTACCTTATCATCCTGCTTTACTCTTTGGAAATTAGTATCAATCAATACTTGGCATTCTAAATGTCTCACTTGTTTTGTCTATTGCCTGCTTTATCTCAGCAGATTGTGGGAATTTAAGTCTGCTTTTATCCAGTGTTGTACTTTGGCACCTTGTAGTTCAGTAGCTAAGTTGTGTTTGACTCTTTGCAACCCCATGAACTGCAGCATGCCAGGCTTCTCTATCCTTCACTATCTTCCAGAGTTTGTTCAAACTCATGTTCATTGAGTCGGTGATGCCATCCAACTATCTCATTCTCTGTTGCCTCCTGGTGACTTAAAACACACACACACACACACACACACACACACACACACACACACAATGTCAGAGTTACAAATCAAGTTTTATTTAAGGGCAAAATGAGGACTATATCCCAGAAGACAGCACCCCAGATAGTGCTGAAGAACTGCTCCAAAAAGGTGAACAGGGTGGTCAGTATTTATGTGATTTTGTTGAAGGGGGAGAACACGCAACAAAGCAGATATTTTTTGGCAGAAAGTTGCTGCTAGTCTCATGAAGTATACTGCTAGTCATGAGGAGCAGATATCACCATGAAGGATTTTAGGGCTTTTCTAGATATGAGGAGATACAAGAATTGAGCTCATAAAATCACTTCCTAAAAATATCTATCTATCTGAAGACCTATCCTGCAGTTTTCCCCGGAGTACAGAGTGCCTTACTTCTACTCTCCACTCTGAATTCCTTTCAGGGGCTGTTGAAAATCAGCATCTGCAGTAACACATGATTTAATCCTTGTAGAGGTGGATGGCAAATGTAATTTGTAGTTGACACCTATTAGGCCATTAATAGAAACCTGTGAAACAAAAAAGACAAAATAATATCTTTCAATTTATATTCAGAAAATGATGGGATCAAAAAAAGTAAAAAAAGCAAAACACTAGGAATATAGCCACCTTCAACTCTGCCACAAAAGTATGATTCTCAGTGAAATTGAATATCAGTGCTATGATAAGATTTTAATATTTATATTTTCTCATATTATCTGAAAGTAAACATAGAATTTCTGGAGAAGTGATCAGGGGTATTAGTCCTCACAATAATTACTTTGCTAATTCCCTTTTGCCTTAGTTCTTTCTTATTCTGAAGTAAAGTGATAGCCATATAGACACATCTACAAGTACAAAGGCTGCTTTTACATTACAGGAATGGAACCCAAAAATATAAATAGGAGTTCTATAAACATGTTGACTTCCTCTGGTCCAGAAAGAGAAAGGGAAACTTCATTTCCCTAATTTAAACAAATTATAATTGGCAAATGAAAAGGTTTCAAGGTTCTTATCCTTTGGAATATAAATAAATATCTCCAGAGATGGAAATTTGTCAAGTACTTCTAATTTTGAAAGTCCAGGTGACGTTTCCTGGATTCCAAATGATATAAAGACATACCTGTCAGAGAGTAGATCTCAGGATCTTTTAACTACCAAGTCTTGTTTGTTAACTTGGACCCCACATTTCATAAAGTCTTGTCTGTATAAAAATGTAAAAGTATTTTCTCTATAGTCCTGCCATCCAGTCATGTTTTAATTTTTTTCCTACTGAGCATTTTTATTCTTTCCTCTCAACAAGCTGTTTCTAATTTCCCAACTAACATACTAATATACATACACACACACAATCCTACATCATCACGTTTTATAAATCCAGCCAATTGTTGTTCAGTCTCTACATTGTGTCTGATTCTTTGGGACCCCATGGACTATCTTGGGAACAAGCTCCTCTGACCTTCACTATCCCCTGGAGTTTAACCAAATTCATGATCATGAGTCAGAGATGATATCTAACCCATTTCATTGCCTGCTGCACCTTCTCCTTTTGCCTTCAGTCTTTCCCAGCATCAGGGTCTTTTTCCAATGAGTTGGCTCTTTGCAGCAGGAGACCTAAGTATTGGAGGTTCAGCTTCAGCAACAGTCCCTCCAAAGAATATTCAAGGTTGGTTTCCCTTAGGATTTACTGATTTGATCTCCTTGAGGGCCAAGAGACTCCAGAGAATCTTCTCCAGCACCACAATTCAAAAGCATAAGTTCTTCAGTGCTCAGCCTTCTTTATGGTCCAACTCTTACATCCATACATGACTATTGGAAAAACCATAGCTTTGACTAGATGACCTTTATTGGGAAAGTGATGTCTCTGCTTCTTAATACACTGTCTAGTTATGTCATGGTTTCCTTTCAAGGAGCAAGCATCTTTTGATTTCATGGCTGCAGTCACCACCTGCAGTGATTTTGGAGCCCCCTCAAAATAAACTCTCTCACTGTTTCCATTGTTTCCCCATCTATTTGCCATGAAGTGTCGGGACCGGATGCCATGATCTTAGTTTTTGGAAGGTTGAGTTCTAAGCCAACTTTTTCACTCTCTTCTTTCACTTTCATCAAGATGCTTTATGCCATAAGGGTGATGTCATCTGCATATCTGAGTTTATTGATATTTCTCCTGGCAATCTTGAGTCCAGCTTGTGCTTCATCCAGGTCAGTGTTTCTCATGATATACTCTGCATATAAGTTAAATAAGCAGAGTGACAATATACAGCCTTGACACACTCCTTTCCTAATTTGGCACCAGTCTGTTGTTCCATGTCAAGTTCTAACTGTTGCTTCCTGACCTGCATACATGTTTCTCAAGAGGCAGGTCAGGTGGTCTGGTATTCCCATCTCTTTCAGAATTTTTCACAGTTTGTTGTGATCCATTCAATCAAAGGCTTTGGCATAATCAATAAAACAGAAGTAGATATATTTCTGGAACTCTATTGCTTTTTCAAGGATTGAAAGGATGTTGGCAATTTGATCTCTGGTTCCTCTGCCTTTTGTAAATCCAGTTTGAACAGCTGGAATTTCATGGTTCTTGTACTGCTGAAGCCTGGCTTGGAGAATTTTGAACGTTACTTTTCAAGCGTGTGAGATGAGATTGTGTGGTAGTTTGAACATTCTTTTACATTGCCTTTCTTTGGGATTGGAATGAAAACAGATCTTTTCCAGATTGGTTTGGAGTTTTCCAGATTTGCTGGCATATTGAGAGTAAAGGTTTCCAGATTTGCTGGCATATTGAGTATAGCATTTTCACAGCATCATCTTTTAGGATTTGAAATAGCTCAACTGGAATTCCATCACTCCCACTAGCTTTGTTCATAGTGATGCTTCCCAAGGCCCACTTGACTTTGCATTCCAGAATGTCTGGCTCTAGGTTGGTGATCACACCACTGTGGTTATCTGGGTCGTGAAGATCTTTTTGTATAGTTCTTCTGTGTATTCTTGCCACTTCTTCTTAATGTCTTCTGCTTCTGTTAGGTCCCTACCATTTCTCTCCTTTATTGTGCTCATCTTTGCATGAAATATTCCCTTGGTATCTCTAATTTTCTTGAAGAGATCTCTAGACTTTACCATTCTATTGTTTTCTATTTCTTTACATTGATCACTGAGGAAGGCTTTCTTATCTGTCCTTGCTATTCTTTGGAACTCTGCATTTAAATGGGTTTATCTTTCCTTTTCTCCTTTGCCTTTTGCTTCTCTTCTATTCACAGTTGTTTGTAAGGCCTCCTCAGACAACTGTTTTGCCTTTTTGCATTTCTTGGGGATGGTCTTGATACCTGCCTCCTGTACAATGTCATGAACCTCTGTCCATAGTTCTTCAGGCACTCTATCAGATCTAATCCCTTGAATCTATTTGTCACTTCCTCCGTATAATCATAAGGGATTTGATTTAGGTCATATCTGAATGGTTTATAGGTTTTCCCTACTTTCTTCCATTTAAGTCTGAATTTGTCAATAAGGAGTGGTGGCTGCGTGGCAGGAGTGACTGTGAGGAGATACTCCAGGTCCAAGAATAAAGGAGAAGCCCCAGCAAGATGGTCAGTCAGCCAGTCAGTTCAGTCGCTCAGTCGTGTCTGACTCTTTGTGACCCCATGGACTGCAAGCAAGCCAGGCTTCCCTGTCCATCACCAACCTCTGGAGCAAGATGGTAAGAGGGGCAAAATCACATTTAGAATCAAACCCCATACCTGCCAAAACCATTCAGAGGGCTCAAACAAACCTGTGCACACCAGGATCCAGAGATCCCACAAGACTGAGATAGAACTGTGTTTGTGTCTCCTGAGGAGGTACACGTCTGCAGTGGACTGGCACAGGGGCAGGGGCTCGGGCTCTGCTGTAGTAAATGTGGGTATGGCATAACCCCTTTGGGAGGAAGTTGTCATTAATTCCACAATAGAGCTGACAGAACTTACACAGGACTGGGAAAGAAACTCTTGGCAGGCACAGACAGAACCTTGTGTGCACCAGGACCCAGGAGAAAGGAGCAGTGACCCCACGAGAGACTGACCCAGCCTTGCCCGTGAGTGTCCAGGAGCCTCTGGTGGAGGCGTGGGTCAGCCGTGGCCTGCTGCAGGGCTGGGGGCACTGGGTGTAGCAGTGCATGCAGGGGACCTTATGAAGGAGGCCACCATTATCTTCATTACCTCCGCCATAGCTTGGCTCTAGGTAAATAACAGGGAAGGAACACAGCCCCAACTATCAACAGAAAATTGGATTAAAGACTTGCTGAACATGACCCACTCATCAGAACAGGACCCAATTTCCCCCTCAGTAGTCCTTCCCATTAGGAAGCTTCCATAAACCTCTTGCCCTTCTCTGTCAGAGAGCAGACAGACTGAAAACCACAATCACAGGAAACTAACCAAGCTGATCACATGGACCACAGCCTTGTCTAACTCAGTGAAATTATGAGCCATGCCATTTAGGGCCCCCCAAGATGGATGGGTCATGGTGGAGAGTTCTGACAAAACGTGGTCCATAGGAAAAGGGAATGGCAAACCACTTTAGTATTCTTGCCTTGAGAACCCCAGGAACAGTATGAAAAGGCAAAAAGATAGGACACTGAAAGATGAACTCTCCAGGTCAGTGGGTGCCCAATATGCTACTGGAGATCAGCGGAGAAATAACTCCAGAAAGAATGAAGAGACAGAGCCAAAGCAAAAACAACACCCAGTTGTGGATGTGACTAGTGATGGAAGTAAAGTCCGATGCTGTAAAGAGCAATATTGCATAAGAACCTGGAATGTTAGGTCCATGAATCAAGGCAAATTAGAAATGGTCAAACAGGAGATGGCAAGAGTGAACATTGACATTTTAGGAATCAGTGAACTAAAATGGACTGGACTGGGTGAATTTAACTCAGATGACCGTTATATCTACTACTGTGGGAAAGAATCTCTTAGAAGAAATGGAGTAGCCATCATAGTCAACAAGAGTCTGAAATGCAGTACTTGGATGTAATCTCAAAAACGACAGAATGATCTCTGCTCAAATCCGAGGCAAACCGTTCTATATCACGGTAATCCAAGTCTATGCCCCGACCAGTAATGCTGAAGAAGCTGAAGTTGAACGGTTCTATGAAGACCTACAAGACCTTCTAGAACTAACATCAAAATAGATGTCCTTTTCATTATAGGGGACTGGAATGCAAAAGTAGAGAGTCAAGAAATACCCGGAATAATGGGAAATTTTGGCCTTGGAGTACAGAATGAAGCAGGGCAAAGGCTAACAGAATTTTGCCAAGAGAATGCACTAGTCATAGGAAACACCCTCTTCCAACAACAGAAGAGAAGACTTTACACATGGTCATCACCAGATGGTCAATACTGAAATCAGATTGATTGTATTCTTTGAAGCCAAAGATGGAGAAGATCTAGACAGTTAGTAAAAACAAACCTTGGAGCTAACTGTGGCTCAGATCATGAACTCCTTTTTCAGAGGTCTTCCAAATTAATTTGCAAAAGCATTTTGCTTACATGTATACATTTATTAAAATATATGTATTTTTGCTTGTTTGTTTTAAATTAAGGAGACAACACCTTATGAATTACTTTTCTCCCAGTTTTTCTTATTTATGAATGTCTTAGAGATAATTTTTTATCAGTATATACAGATCATTATTTTTAAGTAGTGTTTAGATGTCTTACACCTATTCTTCTAATTAGAATCTTATTTCTTCTGTTTCATTTCATTCTTTATAGAAATCTGAGTTGTCCTTATAAACCTGGCTCAAATATTATCTCTTGCATGAAACTTTCCCTCATCTTTCAGGCTATGTTAAAATGGGCTGAAAGACTGGGTGGATAAGAGGATGAAACGGGACCTGATCCATGTGTAAGGTTAATCCCCCTGAGGGGTGTTCATAAATTGAAGCACAAGGTCCAATGGAGTGGGATGAACTGTAGTGTAATTTTGAGCACTGAGCAGTATTCATGTCTGTGGGGGAAAGGGGTTTTAGTGGTAATATTTATAAATAAGTGGGCATTAGGGGGAAGTTTTTGTGCTTGGATCCTAGATCTTTTCCTTTTTTGAAATAGGATTTTCTCTACTAACTAGAGTGAACAAAGAAAGAATCTGATTCTAAAGAAGATAGAATTGAGGCACATGTCATATCTTTTTCCATTTGTCTGAAGTTCAGTATAGAATTCATATCCAACTATGGGACTATAGAGGGCTTCTCTTGTGACTCAGCTGGTAAAGAATCCGCCTGCAATGCAGGAGACCTGGGTTTGATTCCTGGCTTGGTAAGATTCCCTGGAGAAGGGAAAGGCTGCCCACTCCAGTATTCTGGCCTGGAGAATTCCAACGACTGCATAGTCCATGGGGTCACAAGAGTTGGACGTGACTGAGAGACTTTTACTTTCACTTTCATGGAACTATGGAAGACATGGTCTCATGTAGATGAGAACACTTTCAAAGGTAATGGGGAAGGTTGTAACAACATTGTAAATAAAGAACTTTTTTGAGGAATGATCTTAAAATAAGAAAAAATAATTTTAAACCTTCTTTCCTACCAGGCTCTGTCAGGTTTGGTTCAAGAACTTGAGAGAATGACACTGTAGGAAAAAAAAAAAAAAATACTTTTTATGAAATTAACTAGGGATGGGGAAAGTAAAAGCACATCCTCTTCCTCTTGGTACTTCCTTTGCCATTATTATCATAAATAGTACTTTTGGGTAGTTATTATAGCATGAGTTCCTTGAAGGTAAATTTTACCTGTGATTGAATTATGTGTGTTCAGTGACTAACATAATGTCTGGCACTTAGCTGATGCTAAGAAATTGTTTCTTGAATTGATTTTTAAATAATTAACTGTTTGAATTGCTTTTCAAAAGAATATGAAACAAAAAAATTAGCTACTCTTGCAGAACTTCAGAAAACAGTAGCAAATTAGTAGAATTTATTATCTTCAAACTTGCTGATTATCTTTGATTTTCATTGTGCTCCAAGCTGTATGTGTGAGTGTGTACTCACTCATATCTGACTCTTTGAGAACCTACAGGCTCCTCTGTCCATGGGATTTCCCAGGCAAGAATACTGGAGTGAGTTGCCATTTCCTCCTCCAGGAGAACTTCCTGACCCAGGGATCAAACCCACATCCCTTACATCTCCTACATTGGCAGAAAGATTCTTCACTAATGCACCATGTGCTCCAAGCTAGAAATCCAAAAATGAAATATCTGCAGATACTGATGTATGCCAGTAGAGAGCAGCATGGCCCTGTACTGCTGGTAGATCAAGAATTCTTTCTTTGACCAAATCTTAGTCAGGCTTTTTGAGCCCACTACTTGAATAGGCCTGATCTTGGGCTTATCTTAATACGTGTAAAGTATAGTTTGGGCAAGAATTTTGCTAAGTCAGTTTAACTAGAATGCCCCATGATTGATATCTTCAGCTCAGTTCAGTTCAGTCGCTCAGTCATGTCTGACTCTTTGCAACCCCATGGACTGCAGCATGCCAGGCTTCCCTGTCCATCATCAACTCCGGGAGCCTACTCAAACTCATGTCCATCATGTCGGCGATGCCATCCAACCATCTCATCCTCTGTTGTCCCCTTCTCCTCCTGCCTTCAATCTTGCCCAGCATCAGAGTCTTTTCCAATAAGTCAGCTCTTCACATCAGGTGGCCAAAGTATTAGAGTTTCAGCTTCAGGTCAGGTGGTCTGGTATTCCTATTTCTTTCAGAATTTTCCGCAGTTTATTGTGATCCACACAGTCAAAGGCTTTGGCATAGTCAACAAAGCAGAAATAGATGTTTTTCTGGAACTCTCTTGCTTTTCCCATGATCCAGCGGATGTTGGCAATTTGATCTCTGGTTCCTCTGCCTTTTCTAAAACCAGCTTGAACATCAGGAAGTTCACGGTTCCCGTATTGCTGCAGCATGGCTTGGAGAATTTTGAGCATTACTTTACTAGCATGTGAGATGATTGCAATTGTGTGGTAGTTTGAGCATTCTTTGGCATTGCCTTTCTTTGAGATTGGAATGAAAACTGACCTTTTCCAGTCCTGTGGCCACTGCTGACTTTTCCAAATTTGCTGGCATATTGAGTGCAGCACTTTCACAGCATCATCTTTCAGGATTTGAAATAGCTCCACTGGAAATCCATCACTTCCACTAGCTTTGTTCATAGTGATGCTCTCTAAGGCCCACTTGACTTCACATTCCAGGATGTCTGGCTCTAGATGAGTGATCACACCATCGTGATTATCTGGGTCATAAATCTCTTTTTTGTACAGTTCTTCTGTGTATTCTTGCCACCTCTTCTTGATATCGTCTGCTTCTGTTAGGTCCATACCATTTCTGTCCTTTATCGAGCCCATCTTTGCATGAAATATTCCTTTGGTATCCCTAATTTTCTTGAAGAGATCTCTAGTCTTTCCCATTCTGTTGTTTTCCTTTATTTCTTTGCATTGATCGCTGAAGAAGGCTTTCTTATCTCTTCTTGCTATTCTTTGGAACTCTGCATTCAGATGATTATATCTTTCCTTTTCTCCTTTGCTTTTTGCCTCTCTTCTTTTCACAGCTATTTGTAAGCCCTCCCCAGACAGCCATTTTGCTTTTTTGCATTTCTTTTCCATGGGGATGGTCTTGATCCCTGTCTCCTGTACAATGTCACAAACCTCATTCCATAGTTCATCAGGCACTCTATCTATCAGATCCAGGCCCTTAAATCTATTTCTCACTTCTGCTGTATAATTATAAGGGATTTGATTTAGGTCATACCTGAAAGGTCTAGCGGTTTTCCCTACTTTCTTCAATTTGAGTCTGAATTTGGTAATAAGGAGTTCATGATCTGAGCCACAGTCAGCTCCTGGTCTTGTTTTTGTTGACTGTATAGAGCTTGGTCATGTCCAACACTTTGTGACTCCATGGACTGCAGCCTGCCAGGCTCCTCTGTCCATAAGGATTCTCTAGGCAAAAATACTGGAGAGGGTTGCCATGCCCTTAACCAGGGCATCTTCCCAACCAAGGGATGGAACCCTACCAAGGGATGGAACCCTCATTGCAGGTGGATTCTGTACCAGCTGAGCCACCAGGGAAGTCCCCAGTTCTCACTGGAATCTAGTAATATCCTTTCCCCCACTCCTTCAGGCTAAGAATGGTGATCACTTTCTACTGAAGTCAGTCTCTGGGTGCCTCATTATGCCTTACCAATTCAGGTTCCTTAATCTTGGCTGCATCTTTGGAAATAATCTCATGAAAATCACTTTAGGGAAATCCTCTTGAGTGAATTATATTTTTCCTTGGCTACCATCCAGATTTTTTGATAAAACAAAATTAAGTGACAAAACAAAATTTATCACCCCAAAATGTATCTCTTCAGCTTGACAGTTAGATTTGGCTGATTGTTTTTAAGAACCAAAGCCTCAGGAAGTCTTTCTTATTATCTCCCTGTTAGCTGCCTAAAAGATTTTAGTTAAAGGGCCTGGTCAAGGACAAACCCTCTCACCGGAGAGATCTACAGAGAACATGTGCTAGCTACTGTGGTAGGAAGCTTATCAGGGCCTGGAGACCAAAGTCTATTCTGTGTCCCAATATCTCTATGGCATAAACAAACATTCCTTTATCAAATATTTGTTTTTCCATCTCCATATGGATTGCCTTTCTCCCCTTCAAAGCCCCAAATCCCTACCTCTTCTCTCAGAAGAAGGTTCTCAAGTTAATTTAAACTTGTCCTTGGGCCTCGGTCCTATGGAATCTCCAAACATATGTAATTAAATTTAGTTTTTCTTCTGATCTTGTCAATTTAAGTCTTAGCCGAGTCAGAAGAATCTAGAAGTACAGAGGGAATTTTTTTCCTTCCCCAATATCTATATATTGAGTTTTACAATTAGAGATTTTATCAAATGAGAGTTGAATTGTGTTGATGAGTTTATGCTGGATGAGAACAATCAAACTATTGAGAGAACAGTTAAATTTAGTAATAATTGAGTATGTCTTGATTTCCATTTAAGTTAAGTACTAAAGCAGTATATAGGTTGAAACATGCTGTTTTCATCAATAAAATATCCTTGTTATATGGCTGCATTGATCATACATATAATCTCTCTCTCTTTTTTTAATCTTTATTGTTTAGTCACAAAGTTGAGTCCACCTTTTATGTGACCCCATGGACTATAGCCTGCCAGGTTCTTCTGTCCGTGGGATTTCCCAGGCAAGAATACTGGAGTGGGTTGCCATTTCATTCTCCATCATTGAATCTTATTTTGTTCTAATTTTTAATTTTCCCTTCTAAAAGTAAAAGGAGACTACATAATTAAAGAAATTTATGTTCCAGAAATATCCAGTTTCTAAAACTAGACATACGGTTTTTCCATAAGGGTAATCTTAATTCTAAGAACAGGGCTGTAGTCTTTAGAAAGACATTTGAGACCAAAGAGAAAAGATGCCAAGGATTTATCTTTTTCTCACATCTGCTCTTTTCTTCACTCACTGTGTTGCCTCATCTACTCTTCAGTTAGCCGTGCAAATAAAATTTTACTGCCTTGGTGCCATCACTGAATTGTTTGAGATTAACACCAAGTAATGCAGAGACTCTAGGTTTAGATACCTAGTCATAATCTGACTAGCCCACTGCTGCTGCTGCTGCTGCTGCTAAGTCATTTCAGTCGTGTCAGACTCTGTGTGACCCCAGAGACAGCAGCCCACCAGGCTCCCACATCCCTGGGATTCTCCAGGCAAGAACACTGGAGTGGGGTGCCATTTCCTTCTCCAATGCATGAAAGTGAAAAGTGAAAGTGAAGTCACTCAGTCATGCCCGACTCTTCGTGACCCCATGGACTGCAGCTTACCAGGCTCCTCCATCCATGGGATTTTCCAGGCAAGAGTACTGGAGTGGGGTGCCATCACCTTCTTCGGACTAGCCCACTAGGAATATCTAATTCTTTCTTGATCATCTGTAACCAAATGGATCACCTTTAACAAAATTGACTTTCAAGGTTCTAAGCTTGTAGAATTCAGAACATCCTTTTTAGCTACAAACATAACCTAAAAAAGCTTATGATTTCCAGAAATTGTGATAATCTTTTCAAATATATAATTTCATGTGATGGCCCAGAAATTCTATAAGGAAGTTACTATATGAACATCATGTATAGATAAACCACAAGAAACTTCAATCAATTGCTCAAGGTCACAATGATTAAGTGACAGAACTGGTACTTAAATTCAGGTCTTCCCCAGGTTTAGAGTTGGAGCTTGTCAGTCACTTCATCAAACTTATGGAGTCTTGGCTCAATGAGCTTATTCTATGAGAAGACAAAATAAGTTAGTGTAAGTGCTAGCTCTTTGATGGCCTGTTTTAATTGCTTCCTTGATAGCTCAGTTGGTAAAGAATTTGCCTGCAATTCAGGAGACTCTGGTGTGACTCCTGGGTCAGGAAGATCCTCTGGAGAAGGGAAAGGCGGTCTAGTACTCTGGCCTGTATAGTCAGTCCATGGGGTCACAAAGACTGAGCAACTTTCCCTTTCAGTTCTCTTTAATAGAAAAGTAGCATTTTAAAATACCCAGAGAAATTGATAGAATTCACATCCTCAGACAACTCTCTATAAATATTGCTTTTCATAACCTGGCTTTTGATAAGTACCAGACAGCCCAGAATTCAAAGTTTCTATCTCTGGAAGGTTAAACCTAATTTATTCTTTCCTTCTTAAGCAAGATGTGAAGGCAAGCATGGGGCAGAGGAAGTGGTATATTCTAACAAGGTAGCAGAGGGAACATGAGGCTCTTCCTGTACCCTGACACCTCTGTACTTGCTCACTTGTTCAGCCAGTGTTTACTTCATAGATAGTAAACTCATGTCTGATGTTTTGCAGTTTACGAAGGGAGTTTCCAAAGATGTTCATATTTGCCCCATTTCTTATAGCAAGCAGAGATGTGTTATTCTCTTTTATATAAAGAAATAGTAGTTAAAATAATTGCCCTGCATTGTACAATTTATCACAAGCAGACCAGGTAGCCTCACTGTCAAATCTATTTTCATTCACTACTTTGTGTTGTTTGAAGTCTGGACTTCAAGGGAAACAACTACATTTGATTTCTCATCTCAATGTATTTACAGTTATATGCTGACAATGTTGAACTTTCTCTGTTGTTCTCCAAAGAAACACTGTTTCTCATATGACTTTGCTAAGAATCACGGATGCCTGTTTTTTGGTGACACCGACACCCTCCACATATCCATATTTTGCCTTGTTAATGATTAACTGAATAAAATTCTTGTTGACTAAACTTCTGATTCTTTCCTTCCCCCAGGGTCCTGAACTTTGTCTTGCTATCTGCCTGAATTGATAAACAATTCAATTTTAAATTCATTTTTTCATTGAGATAACATTGGTTTATAACATTATATAAGTTTCATGCGTACAAGATTGTATTTCTACTTCTGTAGAGAATATACTGTGCTCACTACCAAAAATTTAGTTTCCATCTATCTCCATACAGTGACTCTTTTTACCAATTTTCCATTCTCCTTTAGTGACCATTACTCTGTTTTCTATCTGTGTTCACTTTCATTTGATTTGTTATTTACTTTGTCCTTTTGTTGGTTTGCTTTTTAGTTTCCGCATATGAATGAAATCATGCAATACTTGTTTTTCTCTGTCTGACTGAGGTTCGTCTATTAATATATTGCTGCAAGTGACACTACTTCATCTTTTTTTTTAACAACTGAGTAGTAACAATCATTTTTTAATAGTCCATCCTGAAAACAGGCTGGCCTCAGGGTGAGACATTTTCTGACCTTCCTTTCCATCACACAGCTCTTCATCCCATTTCTCCACTCAGGGTGCTTTCTAGTCTGCTGACTTCTCTGTATGAAAGAAAACCCCTTTTGCCTAGCTTTCCCATCCCCAGCTTTCCTTGTGTGTGTGTGCACACGCATGTGCACACACACACACACTCAGTCATTTCAGTTATGTCCAGTGCTGCAATTCTATGATCTATAGCCCACCAGGCTCCTCTCTTCATAGGGTTCTCCAGGCAAGAATACTAGAGTGGGTTCCCATGCCCTCCTTTAGGGGATCTTTCCAACCCAGGGATCAAACCCGTGTCACCTGCGTCTCCTGTATCGTAGGTGGATTCTTTACCACTGGGAAAGCCCATCGTGGCATAAAACTGATAAATAAAAATTGTATAAACTGTACAGTGTGATGATTTTATATAAGTATATATTGTGAAGTGATTACCCTGATCAAACTAAATAACATGTCAATCATCTTTTATAGTTAGCTTTGTCTCTGTGAGGAGGACACCAAAAATCTACTCTCAGAAAATTTTGAGTATACAATACAGTATTACTAACTATAGTTACCATGCTGTACATTAGATTCCCAGAACTTATTTATTTTATAGCTGGAAGTTTGTACCTCTTAACCAACATCTCCCCATGCTCCCACCCAGTCACTTCCTGGTAACCATGCTTCAACCATGCTTCTATGAGTCTGAATTTTGGGAGTTCACTTGTAAGTAAAATCATATAATATATATCTTGCCTAACTCTTAAGATGCTTGCCGATCTATCAGAACGTTCTACGTATCACAATGGTTCTACCTCGTCTCAGCCCCCTGACATTTTTCAATAAGCCTTTTAAACAAAATTTCTTTCTACTAAGTCAATCTTTTTTGTTCTTTGATAATATAATATCACAGTCTAGAAGGGACATTCTCCATATCACTGTCAGGGTAAATGTTCTTTTGAAACAGTAATCTAACCTTATTCAAGGCCAGATATTCCCACAATCTTGGCTCTAGATTTTATCCAATCTCCTTCATAATACCAACCTTAATTTTGAAGTCTTTTATAATTCTTCATTTCTAATTACATATGCTTTATGTCCTAGTTGAGGGCTTCCCTGATAGCTCAGTTGGTAAAGAATCTACCTGCAATGCAGGAGACCCCGGTTTGATCCCTGGGTTGGGAAGGTCTGCTGGAGAAGGGATTGGCTACCCACTACAGTATTCTTGGGCTTCCCTTGTGGCTCAACTGGTTAAGAATCCACTAGCAATGGAGGAGATCTGGGTTCAGTCCCTGGATTGGGAAGATCCCCTGGAGAAGGGAAAGGCTACCCACTCCAGTATTCTGGCCTGGAGAATTCCATGGACTGTATAGTCCATGAAGTCTCAAAGAGTCAGACACCACTGAGCGACTTTCACTTTCACTTTATCCTAGTTAAAACGAGACACTTTTGTTGTATTATAAAACTGTTGCTTTTTTCCTAAATCTGTGCAGAGGCCCACAACTCCTAGATTACTTTGGAATCCTCTGCAATATTTTTCTGAAGTGCAGTACATGTGCTAAGTTTCTTCAGTCATGTCCGACTCTGTGCGACCCTATGAACTGCAGTCTGCCAGGCTCCTCTGTCTGTGGGATTGTTCAAGCAAGAATACTGGTTGCCATGCCCTCTTCCAGAGGATCTTCCTGACCCAGGGGTGCAATCTGCATCTCTTATGTCTCCTGCGTTGGCAGATGTGTTCTTTACCACTAGAGCCACCTGGGTGTACCTCCCTTATATTAACTGTATCATATATATCACAGCATGGCTCATTTGGAAAGATACAGTTTTATTTTCCAGGATTTCTTCATTAGTTAGCATTTAGAACAGACAACTGCAAAACATCAGTGACCTAAAATGAGAAAAATTAATTTCTTGCTCATTCCACTTGAAGGCTACAACTCAGTTATGATGTAACTGGGCTCTGTGACTCTCATCTGTCTTCTTGTTCTAACACCGAAGATGAAAGAGGAGGTGTTATTTGGTGCATTATGTTCTCTTGGTGGAGGATAACAACATGAGTGACAGCCAAAACACACAAAAGCTTTCCAAACTTTTGCTCAGATATGGCCTGTCGTATCTTCTCATATTCTATTGCAAAACGCAGATTACATAGTTAATTGTAAGATTATTACAGTAGAGAACTACCCTTCACTTTCAGGTAGCAAGGGTAGTGCACTGTTTCCCAGGGCTGCCATAACACCACGAACTAGGAGGCTTAAAGCAACAGAAATTTATTCTCTCAGAGTTCTGGAGGCTTGAAGTCCAAAATCAAGACGTCAGCAAAGCCATGTTTCCCTTGAGACTGTAGATAGAATCATTCTTTGCTCTTTTTTTTTTTTTCCAGCTTTGATGGCTTCTGTCAGTTCTTGGTGTTCCTTGGATTATAGACACATAATTCCAGTCTCTACCTCCATCTTCATATGGAGTTTTTTCCTTATATCTTTACATTGTCAACTTATAAGGACATCTTTAAACTTCCCTAGTAGCTCAGATGGTAAAGAATCAGCCTGCATTGCAGAGACCTGGGTTCAATCCCTGGGTCTGTGGTATTCTTGCCTGGAGAATTCCATAGACAGAGGAACCCGGCAGGCTACAGTCCATGGGGTCACAAAGAGTCACACATGACTTAGTGATGTCTATATGATTAACAAATACACAAGGACATCATTATATTGAATTAAGGGTCCTCTCTACTACAGTAAGATCTTAACTAGTTATATCCACAGTGGTTCTATTTCCAAAGCAGGTCATGTTCTGAGGTACCAGGGTCAAGACTTTAACATATATTTTGACAGATAAGGAACACATTATTTTAACAGATAAGGAACACATTCTTATAAGCAAATTATAAACCTACCACCATTTTCTTCCTTCCTCTCTGTCTGTAACCTTTCAAGAATATAGACTATAAGAGTTATCTCAGAAATTGAGAGAGTAGAGGAATGGATCAAGATTCACGGTAGAATTCTTTCTTAGGAGATGGTCAAAAAAATAGAAAGTGAACTGATTCTAGAGATCAGAGAAGAAACCCACAGTTGCAATGGACCATCATAGATGAAAACTATTTCCATGGCTTCAGATATTCAGGTATTGCTCCAGTTCACCAGTCCCCTGGTGTAGTTGATTATGAGATTCCTACGAGCAATGGGAACATGCAAATTACACTTGAGTCTCTGTGCCCAGGGCGTCCCCAAAGTTTCAGTGATAAGGAATCAGACTGCATTGCAGGAGACACAGGAGATGCTAGAGACACGAGTTTGATCCCTGTATTGGGAAGATCACCTGGAGAAGGAAATGGCAATGCACTCCAATATTCTTGCTTGGGAAATCCCATGGACAGAGGAGTCCAAGGGTCGCAGAGTCAGACATGACTGAGTGACTGAGCAAACACACACTCTATGTACAGAGGCAGAAGGCCTTAGGTAGGTTAGAATGATTGTGATGATGTCCTGCCCCTTTCAGATTTGGTGTAACTAGGTGATCTCATCAAAGAACAGAACTATTGGGAGCCAGCAAGAATTCAGTAAACTGATTAGAGATTAGAGAATTATTGGACTTGATTAAGCAATTGGGCAATATCTAAAAGAGTCTCTTCTCACTTTCCAAAAATATTCCTGGTTTCCACAGCTGTGGCATCTCCTCATGCCCTGAGGCCAATCCTGGTAGGAAAGAGGAGGAATTGAGAAGAAGCTGGAAATGGGAAGTGAAGAGACTTAGCTGCTATTGGGCTAGGTCTTTGAATGGGCTCTTGGATCAGTTGGCTAGTGTTCACATCCCAAGTCAGCCACTTAGTGGCTATAAATTTTTGCCACTTACCTAACCTAACTGAGGGCTTCCCTGCTGGCTCAGTGGTAAAAGAATCCTCCTGCAATTTAGGAGATGCATGTTTGATTCCTGGGTCAGGAAGATCCCTTGGAGAAGGAAATGGCAACCCACTCCAGTATTCTTGCCTGGGAAATCCCATGGATGAGGAGCCTGGTGGGCCACAGTCCATGCAGTCACAGAGAGTTGGATATGACTGAGTGACTAACAACAGCACCTTAACTAAGCTTCAATTCTCTTGTCTTAAAATGATTATGAAATACTAACTCAAAGGGTTGAAGTGAGGATGAAGAGAGATAATCTACGAAAAGTACTGAGTGTAGTTCCTGAGACATGATAAACCCTCATGAAACATTAGGTAATTTTAGTAGTTTTACAAATCAGATCAGGCACTGTCCTACGACAAAACCCGCAGTATATCCCAGGTTTCTCACTTTTCTTCCCCACACTTGAATCATTATCTGGATATGTTAAATCCCTCTCTTATACAAATCAGACTGTTTTTCTGTTTGTCTGAGAATTAGTTCTGCTTCTTAGCTCTAACTTTGTAACAACATCTCTATCATCTGCTCGGTCTTTCTGCTCTTGTGTGACTGCCAGATATCTGACTCATAAATTACCATATGCTCCAGTTTCTGACTCCTAACACCCACCTTTCTATTACCTTCTACCCCATGTTCCCTGAATTTCATTGTCCTAGCACTTTCTGCCTATCTGTCCTGTGATTATGTATATTTTTTCTTTCTTATCATGAAATGTAATTCAAATCTGCATCATTTTAAAGATGAAGACTGACTTCACTCTCTCTTTACCATGAAGCTTCTTGACATAGTTGGTTTCCAAATCACAGTTGTACTTACACCTGCATATTTCAGGACAGGGTTGTAGGATGCACTTGTATAGGATATATGTGAAGATCACATAACTGGACACAAACGGGGTGGCATATAGAAGGTATACTCTATATGTCACTAAGTTTTTTTTTTTTTTATTGCATTGTTGCTGTTGTAGACCCATGAGTAAAGAAAAAGCCAATTACTAGCCACAGACTAACATTGGACCAGTAACAAGACTCACTTACTATAAAAGTATAGTATTAATACTTTTACAAAATAATTTTTCATTTGCCACAAATTGGGAATAGAATGTTCAGAAAGTGGTAAACTGGAGAAACTTAAACTTGTGAATTGGTATCATCTCTGAGAATGAGACCATCAAGGAGGAAAGGAATCAAAACAACAAGAGGGACATAGGATTTCACAATCTTTCTGGAAGCTGATGCTTCCTTGAACTCAAGGGTAACCACCTCCCAAAATAAAGAAAGCCGTGAAAAAACAGACCATAATGTGAAAGACTTTTAAAGTATTCACGAAATTATCAGTGCCATTTTTAAAGTATAATAATATTACACTATGTCATGACCCATGTGGCAAAAATGTTATGAATTATAGTCTATTTTATATTATTGTATTACTTTCAAATGTGCAACATTGTTTATTGGATAAGGCTAAGTTGAAATTAACAGTACAATTTATAGGCCAACAACCACTGTACTTTAATGCTAACTCTATCAATTGGGTAGTAAGTATGTATCTGATAGAAATGAAAAGTAAAGTACTAAATTTGACATTGAAAAACCCTGAATTACAAAAAACTTTCTTTCATTAAGATAAACAAAGATGTTGAGTTTTATGTCTCTGGCATTCAAATTATCAGGCATTTCAAAGAACCTATGTGCTCAGATGAGCACTACTAAAAAGTTAATAATTATGTCTCTCTTTCCTGATAAGACTCTCCAGAACTTCTCAGGAGTGGGAGAAGACTGTAGTCACTTTACTTTTTCAGGCTCATGGAATATCGAAAAGTGAAGCCACATGGATGTGTTAAAGAGCTGTCAGACCCCTGGATTCAGGTGTAATATATAAAGAGCATGTAAATAGTCAAACAGGCTTCCCCCTCTGCCCCCAACTGTGATTCAGCGGTAAAGAATTCACCTGCCACGCAGGAGCGGCAGATTAAGTTCAGTCCATGGGTTGGGAAGATCCCCTGGAGGAGGTCATGGCAACTCACTCCAGTATTTTTGCCTGGAGAATCCTATGGACAGAGGAGCCTGGCGGGTCGCAATGAGTCGGACATGACTGATTGACTTAGCATGCGCACAAATAACGAATCACATCCTCACAAGGGAAAAAAAACAACAACAACTGAACTGGAAATCAATAAGACTTCTTAGATCTATCAAAGAAATGAGGTCATAGGGAAAACTGCGGTTCCCAAACCTAGAAAGACAGAATCCATAGAATAAGATCCGATGAAAGATTTGGAGCCAGTAACTGGTAGGAACTGATGAAATGCTGGAGGAGGCTGGGCATATAAGAGCTGACTTATTGGAAAAGACCCTGATGCTCGGACTGATTGAGGGCAAGAGGAAAAGAGGGTGGCAGAGGCTGATAAGGTGGTTAGATAGCATCACCAACTCAATGGACATGGATTTGAGCAAACTCTGGGAGATAGTAAAGAGCAGCGAAGCCTGGTGTGCTGCAGTTCATTGGGTCATAAAGCGTTGGACATAACTTAGCGACTGAACAGCAACAACAGTTTGCTGTAATTTAAGAGTTAAAAATGCTGGAGGGCTCAGTTAGAGAAACTCTCCAGGCTTCTGAGAGGGTAACAGGCAAGAAGGCCAGGGGTCTCCAAGTGGAAGAAATAGCCTGCAAGTGTCAGACATTTTTATCTCCCTTAAGCGGCAAGAAAAAACAAACTAGCGATATTTTTTTCCTTCTCTATACAAATTTAAAAGGAAGTTTCTCTTAAAATTCTGTGTTGCCATGACACCTCGTTTCACCTGAAGTTAACCAATGCCTTTTTCTTATGGAAATGTTTATCTTAAGCTATGCTAATGTACTATGCATTTACCCAAACTCTGTCTTCAAGTCGGTTCCGCCTTTTGGGCTCAGAACCTACTTGATAAACCAGTATGTTATACTCCGATATTGTTCCTCTAATCTATGTAAATGACACTATTTATATGGTGCTCTGCCCTTCTTCAAGTTAATTCAAGTTAATCCTTTTATGGCCCAAGATAAACCATTTGGAGCCAAGATTATCCAAAAATACATCTTATGGGTGAGGGGCCTGGTGCCATTCTAAGTTTTGAGACATTCCTTTCTTTCATTAACAGACTGCTGGTGATTATATAACATCCAGCTAAAGACTAGCAGGGGGATACTCTTTCTGACCCCTTCTGATGCCTATGTCAGAAGCTTTCTCTATTTCCTTTATACTTTAATAAAACTTTGTTACACAAAAGCTCTGAGCAATCAGGCCTCGTCTCTGGCCCCGGATTGAATTCTTCTCCGGGGGCCAAGAATCCCGGCGTTGTGATTCAACAACAACCTTTCACTTCTTTGAATTTTACTTTCAAGTCTCAATCAGATTATCATGGTGAAGAACCAACGGAGGAAGACCGCCTGGGTTCAGGCAGAGGGAGGGGAAAAATAACCATTTAAAAATAAACCTAGAGTGTTCTCCATAATAAGGGCCTTCTGGCTAAGGAGAAACATCTTACCAGCAATTTATCTGATATAGGGGAAGGGAAATACTCAACTACAGCCCTTTTGGCATTCCTGACTCATAAAGGAGAGGTAAAAGATAATGGAGATCAAAGCAAGGACACTAGAGGAAACTAAAGTCTATAACACAACAGCAAACATTAAACACAGCCTATCTTTTAATCAGATAATATCCAACATTCTTACAATTCTAAATACTGGTGAAGATGTGGAGCAAAAGGAACTCTAATTCATTTCTGGTGGGAGTGCAAAAATGGTGCAGCAACAGTGACAGTTTCTTACAAAGCTAAATATAGTCATAATCATTTGGTTTAGCACTCACACTCCTACATATTTGCACAAATGAGGAGCAAACTTATTTCCACACAAAAGCCTGCACATGAATGTTAATAGAAGCATTACTGATAACTCTGAAAACTAAAGCAGCCAAGATGTCCCTTAATAGATGAGTAAATAAATAAATTCTGGTACCTTCAGATAACAGGATATCATTCAGCAATTAAGATAAATGAGGTATTAAATGATCAAAAGACATGGAGGAACTTTGAATGTACATCGCTTTAAGTCAAGAAGCCAGTCTAAAAAGGCTATTCATGCTCTTTGACTTCAACTATATGGCACTCTGAAGTCAGAACTACAGATAGGATAAATTTTCAGCGATTGTCAGAAGTTCACAGGATGGGAGGCAGGAGGAAGAGATGGAGCATAAGATATTGTTGTGAGGGGCTAGGGCAAAACTATTTTGTATGATACCATAATGGCAGATGCTTGGCATTAAGCATTTGTCAACATTCACAGAAATGTGCAACACACAAAAAATGAACCTTAATTAAACTGTGTGTGTGTGTTGTCGTTCAGTTGTGTCTGACTCTTTGTGATCCCATGGGCTGTAGCCCACCAAGCTCCTCTGTCCATGGAATTCTCCAGGCAAGAATACTGGAGTGGGTAGCCATTCTTCTGCTCGAGGGGATCTTCCTGACTCAGGGATCAAATCCGTATCTCTTGCATTACAGGCCCATTCTTATTTTAAACTATGTGATTCATACTTTATAAGATTATACAGAAAGTTCTTTAGGGCAAAACTTTTCTTTTGCACCCTTCAGGTTATAGTAGCTATCTAACACACATTAGGTGAACTCAATGCTCCATATGGAGCTAGTGGTAAGGAATCTGCCTGCCAATGCAGGAGACTTAATAGATACGGGTTTGATTCTTAGGTTAGGAAGATATCTTGGGGAAGGAAATGGCAACCCACTCCAGTGTTCTTGCCTGGAGAATTCTGTGGACAGAGGAGCCTAGCAGGCTACAGTCTGTGAGGTTGCAAAGAATTGGACACAACTTGGTGACTAAACAACAACATATTTTCACACTTATTTTTTTTATTAGTAAATGAATCCTCATCATTTGAAAGATATATTTTAAGGATAAATGTGTTTTAGACTTCAGTGGCTGCCAGCGTCACATGGTTTAGACACATTTGTAATATCTTTACAGCCAATTGCTTACAACTGAAAGATAAGAGAGATGGCCTGAAAGCTAAATCTGTTCCAATTAGCCTATGCTTATATCCTGACTTTTTGGATCAAAGAATATCTTGGTAAACAATGATAGAAATCTTATAGATCCTTATCATTAAATGATAATTTTAAAATTAAGCTATGTAATAGTATTAAATATTACAATCTATATTAAACTTGTATATTTAACAATTACATCTTTTAACACTTAACACAAATAAAAATTAAAAAAGTAAAATGACAAAGTACATAAAGTCAAATGACATGCAAGTTAAAAATAAGCCTCTGATTAACCCTGCTCTATTTTGATTTTCTATCATAAAAAATTGCCATTTCTCAAAAACCATTCATTTATTTTATTTTGGGTAGGGCTGGATATTAATGTCTTTTGTAATTAACAACGGCAGTTCTCTTTAGTTTTTTTTCTTTTTCTTTTTTTTAACACATCAGCCATTTTCACTCTGTTAATATGTATCCAATGTCCAGCCTGTGAGCTAATTACCAAATATCACCCTGTTTTAAATGCATACACAGACTAATAAGGAAATCGGACAAGTACATTTTAATTCTGGCACAATGAAATAAGTGCTAAATAGGTTGCAGAGCAAAGTTTCAAAGGCCATTTGAAGGGATATTCAGTCTTGCAAAAGTTAGGAAGGTCTTTCAAAGTAAGTGCAATCAAATTAAAGACAAGAGACAAATGAGAACTAGTCAGGTTTTGAACTAACTGAGTTGGAGGTATTGATGAGGGTATAAGGTGGAACAAAGGAGAATATCCTCCACTGAAAAGAGTAAGTGCAGAGATATGAAAACACACACACACACACACAAAGAAACCTTGGCCTTTTCTTGATTTGAAGTATAGTTGATGTACAATATTCTATGCTACAAGTGTACAATATAGTGAGTTACAATCTTTAAGGGTTATGCTCCATTTGCAATTATTATAGTTCAGTCAGTACAGTCTCTCAGTTATGCCGTACTCTTTGTGACCCCATGGACTGCAGCACACCAGGCCTCCCTGTCTATCACCAACTCCTGGAGCTTGATCAAACTCATGTCCATTGAGTTGGTGATGCCATCCAAACATCTCATCCTCTGTTGTCCCCTTCTCCTCCCACCTTCAATCTTTCCCAGTATCAGGGTCTTTTCCAGTGAGTCAGTTCTTCTCATCAGGTGACCAAAGTATTGGAGTTTTAGCTTCGGCATCAGTCCTTCCAATGAATATTTAGGACTGATTTCCTTTAGAATGGACTGGTTTGATCTTGCAGTCCAAGGGATTCTTAAGAGTCTTCTCCAACACTGCAATTCAAAAACAATCAATTCTTACTGCAGTTCAAAAGCATCAATTCTTTGGCACTCAGATTTCTTTATAGACCAACTCTCACATCCAAACGTGACTACTGGAAAAACCATAGCTTTGACTAAATGAACCTATGTTGGCAAAGTAATGTCTCCGCTTTTTAATATGCTGTCCTAGCTTTTCTTCCAAGGAGAAAGCATCTTTTAATTTCATGGCTGCAGTCACCATCTGCAGTGATTTTGGAGCCCAGAAAAATAGTCTCTCACTCTTTCCATTGTTTCCCCATTCATTTGACGTGAAGTGATGGGTCCAGATGCCATGATCTTAGTTTTCAGAATGTTGAATTTTAAGCCAACATTTTCACTCTTGTCTTTCATCTTCATCAAGAGGCTCTTCAGTTTTTCTTCACTTTCTGCCCAAAGAGTGGTGTTATCTGCATATCTGAGGTTATTGATATTTCTCCCTACAATCTTGATTTGGGCTTCATCCAGCCCAGCATTTCACATAATGTACTCTGCCTATAAATTAAATAGGTAGGGTGATAATATACAGCCTCGACTTACTCCTTTCCCAATTCGGAACTAGTCCATTGTTCCATGTCCAGTTCTAACTGTTGCTTCTTGACCTGCATACAAATTCTCAGGAAGCAGGTAAGGTGGTCTGGTATTACCATCTCTTGAAGAACTGGCCACAGTTTGCTGTGATCCACAAAGGCTTTGGAGTAGTCAAAATATTATGTCTGTATATATATATATATATATATATATATATATACTCTATATGATTATTATAACATATTAGCAATATTCCTGGTGTTGTGCAGTATATCCTTGAAGCTAATTTTATAGCTGATAGTTTGTACCACTTAATCCTCTATGCCTATCTTTCCTCTCCCTCTTTCCCTCTCCCCACCGGTAACAGCTAGTTTGTTCTCTCCACCTGCGTGACTGCTTTTGTTGTTGTTGTTATATTCACTGGTTTGTTGTATTTTATAGATTCCACATACAAGTGATGTCATACAGGATTTGCCTTTCTGTCTGACTTATTTTATTTAGCATAGTGTCCTCCAAGTCCATTTTTCTCATTCTCTTATCTAAACTTCAATGCTGTCAATGACTAACTTTACCTGGAAATTCCACACTATATCATTGAGCATGTGATTGGGAGCAGAGATAAGTGAGATTTTAAAAACAGTAATCCAAAGGTGAGTTCTATTACATTATTCCTTTAGCTGTCATCTGTTTTTGATTTTCAGGGTTGCTCAAAAGTTAAAGGCAAAGATTTTTAAACAAAATGTGTTTTCCAAGTGACCTGTTAAGACACAAGCAAGTACTATAAATCCCTTTTTGAAAAGTCTCCCTAAGCTAATCTAGGTCTCCTGATGCAGGGTCATTTTCTTCTCTCTTCTTACTCCTCTAGAGAGTTTAATCTTTCAAAAGTCAACCTCATCCTTTGACTGAGTAAGTGACATTCTCTTACAAATTCTCTTATATTTTGCTCCATCTTGCTTACATTTTTCTTCCTCATCTTTACCTTTACTTCCTTTTCCTCCTTCTCCTTAACCCAGTGATGGCTACTGGCAAATTTAGAAATTTGCCTAAGAACCAAGAATGATAAATAACTGGAGAACCTCTAATATCTGTGTGAATAAACATGACTGTGTGGCTCACTGCACCTGCAGGTATGATTCCATATTTGTTTTACCCCATTGCATCATGAAATCCAGAAAGCCTAGACTCACAAGTTAATCTCCGCCTCCTTCTCTGGTATTCAGAATAAAAACTCACCAGAAACATTCCAAATGCACAATAGTTCTCATCTTTTTTTGCAGCTTGAAACCTGAGTGGGGATTGAAGAAAACTGAATTGGATCACCCAGTTTCTTTCACAGGATCATCTGGACAGGTTTTATCTCTATTATTATTGCTGATATTAATATTTAGATTTTAGATATAGAAAATACAGAATTACTTATTATAAAACTATGTTAGAAAGGAAATATAGAAAATAAAGTTTTTTATCAATATTTTACTTAGTGTAAAGCAAATAATCACTTTGTGATAAAAGATCACTTATCATTAAAAATAATATACTTATATAGTGTTTTGCTGTTTAAATTAAAGAGTTTTAACATAAAATTTAGTATCATAGTTGCCTTGTAAATCCTGCATGTTAAACATGTTCTCTATTTTACTGAAGTGAGAACAAAGCAAGCAGAGTAGAAAAGTTAAAGTGGAGACTTATTTCTAGTCAGATGTTTACTTCTGTGAAATATGTCAGAAGCAATCTATTACTAACAGGGAACTTGCAAATATTACTGTTACTTTTAAGTGAGAGATATTTGACCTTCAAGAGCAGAAATCCAAGTCCTTAGTAAGTAGTTGACAAGGTACACCATTGGCAGGACAGTGGCTCTTTCATCTAGGAATTGTTAGTGGATATTAGAAAACCTGAAGAGATTTGATCTAACAATGAAACAATTGAGTTTAATAAAGATTTTTTAGCATCTATTTTGTGACTCAGTACTATGGTTCAGGATAGAAAAATGTCCAAAAAGATATTCTCTCCTTTCAGCCACTTTGCTCAAATCCAAATTAGGTTGTAGAAGGTGAGGCTGAAGCAAGGCCTTTGCATCTGTACTCATCCTGATATTCAGACTTATCACTGTGCCTGGTAACAGCAGAGGAACTCACAGAGAGTATACTCGCTGAATGAAAGGCAGACTGGGGAGTAGAGGAGGGGAAGGTGGAGAAAGAGAGAAAGAAAGAGGAAGGGAAGAGGAAATACAAAGAAAAGAAGAAACATATTTCTTTCCTCAACTGAATTCATGAATCACAATTCTAATAATTTTTAGTCAGTGTTTCTAGACAATAGCACCCTACACACTCAGTTAGGGAATGAAGTTGACAATTTCGAACTGAACTATGTCTTTTGAGAAAGAAGAAAGCAGCTAGAGGTGAATCTGTACATTACAAGATGAGATAACTCACCAAAAGAAGCTAAACAAAGCAAGGGATTTTATTACATGCCACCTAGTTTAACCCTGAGATTAAAATTGACCATGAAGGGTCAGTCAGAAGTCAGCCAACTGTTTTTGATAATAAATCAGCTACTCCCACTTGACTATAAGCCAATTCTTACAAACCTGGCAGAACACCAAGCAAGTTGTTCATATGAATAAACAAATCAATAGGCAGGACAATGTATGCCTTTTGTACACATTTTTTTTCCCCTAGTGATTATATAAGCAATAAATTTCTATATAAACCATTAAAAATTAAAAACAACGGGCAGTATAAGATGGGAACACTTCAGATATCTTCAATTTATAAATCAATCATAAATTACCTGCTATATATCATTTAGGAAAAAAAACCACTTCTGATGGACAAAATTGACCAAAATGATTAAAATAACCAATAAACTTATGAAACATCAAAACATGAAGTTATAAAATATCTTTGATGTACAGATTTTTAGGGGTTTCCCTGGTGGCTCAGATGGTAAAGAATCTGCCTGCAATGCAGGAGACCCGGGTTCGATCCCTGGAAGATTGCCCTGGAGAAGGGAATGGTTACCACTTTAGTATTCTTGCCTGGGAAATCCCATAGAGAGAGGAGTTTGGCAGGCTGCAGGCATCCCTGATGCTCAGCAGGTAAAGAATCATCCTGCAATGCAGGAGACACAGGAGACCTGGGTTCGATCATGTGTATGAGCATATAACAAGTTATCCTACAGGGTTGGTTTTTTTTTTGTGACAGTGGATAAAAGGGAGGTCCTATCGTGTAAAACAGTTCGCTAGTGGGAAGCTGCTGTATAGCAGAGGGAGCTTAGCTCGGTGCTCTGTGATAACTTAGAGGGGTGAGATGGGGGTCAGGAGGGAGGTTTGAAAAGAAAGGAATGTATGTGTACATATAGCTGGTTCACTTTGTTGTACTGCAGAAACTATGGGCTTTCCTGGTGGCTCAGTGGGAAGGAATCTGCCTGCCAGTGCAAGAGATGTGGGTTTGATCCCTGGGTCAGGAAGATTGGGAAGATCCCAAAGATCCCCTAGAGAAGGAAATGGCAACCTACTCCAGTATTCTTTCCTGGGAAATCTCATGGATAGAGGGGCCTGGAGGGCTACAGACCATGGAGTTGCAAAGAGTTGGACATGGTTTAGCTACTAAACAATAACAACAATCCTGAGGCAGTCTTGTAACTGAATATTGCCCAGTTCTCTGGCATGATGAGCCTCACTTTACTCAGTAATACCTCAAGTCTTAAAAGAAAAATAAAGGAGATCCTGTGAGGGTAATATCAAAGAAGGATAACATTTGTTGAGATGCTATATCACAAACTCAGAATGGAGTAAATTTGCAGAGGAAAAAGGTAATGAGAGAAGTTGAAAGCCAATTAAGGAAAGTTTGTCTAATTAAAAAGTCTAAGGCTTACTCTGAACATGAAATGAGGTATCATGGGATCAGGCACTGTCAATGATAACCATGTTGTTTAACCTTATAATTTTCACACAAGTCACTCAATGAGAGTGTCAACTTTACTGATGAAGTGAGAGAGCAAAGTATAAGTAATGCTAGGGGGTCATTCAAAAATCTTCTGTACCTTCCAGAATCCGTGTCTTAGACATATCCATTACAGTGTCATTATTTTCATCTTTTTAATATACTCACCAAGGATTTTATTTTATTTTTTTCATTGAATGGAACATATTCAGGATCAAAGAAAGCTTTGACTTCGACATCTGGCAATAGCTATCAAATGTGGCCATCAAAATTTATTGTTATTTAATGTATACAGAATTAATTAAAGGGATTCTTTGACAAAATATTGCTGCATTTTCTCAATCTCTTAGTCTTTTTATATGTTTTATCAGTTTTGACAGAGAAATCAAGGCTTTTGTCAATGTAGCACACATTTTGTACATAGTTTTAAAACATGTAACATTTTTGTCCTTTGTACTACTTATTCTTTTATATGTTAGACTTAAGTCGCTTCAGTCGTGTCCGACTCTGTGCGACCCCATAGATGGCTCTGTGCGACCCCATAGACAGCAGCCCATCAGGCTCCCCCATCCCTGGGATTCTCCAGGCAAGAACACTGGAGTGGGTTGCCATTTTCTTCTCCAGTGCATGAAAGTGAAAAGTGAAAGTGAAATCGCTCAGTCATGTCCGACTTTTAGCGACCCCATGGACTGCAGCCTACCAGGCTCCTCCATCCATGGGATTTTCCAGGCAAGAGTACTGGAGTGGGGTGCCATTGCCTTCTCTAGTAATAGGATTAGAAACTCTTAAAGCACCAAGGCTATGTTATACATTTCTTTAATATTATTACCCTATATGTTCAACATATATGAAATGCTAGACACCCAAGAGAAATTTGATGTACAGGACTACTATTAATATTAAAACAACTTAAAGTGCATGTGAAGTGGAAAACATACCTTTTTTTCTTTCAGTGTACCACTCCATGATGAGTTCTTCCAAACCTGCTTATAAAGATTACTTTGGCAGAATCAGTGGAATACCATTGTATAAGAAATTTATCAAGTATTGGCAAGATGTGGAGAAATTTGAGGCAAAACCAGATGACGTTGTCATTGTCACCTATCCCAAATCTGGTAAGTCTCTTTGTTATGTCAGAGTTGTTCCCTTTTCACCTAGAAAAGAAAAATCCACCTTTTCTGTTAAATATTAAGCCATTTCTTCCACATTCATTCTCTGTATTAAATAAGGACAGATTATAAAAGTTCTGGTATATACACAGAAAATGGTGGCATATTATAGCTCTATTTTCTGCATATAAGTTAAATAAGCAGGGTGACAATATACAGCCTTGATTTACTCCTTTTCTACTTGGAACCAGTCTGTTGTTCCATGTCCAGTTCTAACTGTTCCTTTCTGACTTGCATACAGGTTTCTCAAGAGGCAGGTCAGGTGGTCTGGTATTCCCATCTCTTTCAGAATTTTCCACAGTTTATTGTGATCCACACAGTCAAAGGCTTTGGCACGGTCAATAAACCAGAAATAGATGTTTTTCTGGAACTCTCTTGCTCTTTTGATGATCCAATGGATGTTGGCAATTTGATCTCTGGTTCCTCTGCCTTTTCTAAAAACATCTTGAACATCTGGAAGTTCACGGTTGATGTATTGCTAAAGCCTGGCTTGGAGAACTTTGAGCATTACTTTACTAGTGTGTGAGATGAGTGCAATTGTACAGTAGTTTGAGCATTCTTTGGCATTGCCTTTCTTTGGGATTGGAATGAAAACTGACCTTTTCCAGTCCTGTGGCCACTGCTGACTTTTCCAAATTTGCTGGCATATTGAGTGCAGCACTTTCACAGCATCATCTTTCAGGATTTGAAATAACTCCACTGGAATTCCATCACTTCCACTAGCTTTGTTCATAGTGATGCTTTCTAAGGCCCACTTGACTTCACATTCCAGGATGTCTGGCTCTAGGTGAGTGATCACACCATCGTGATTATCTGGGTCATAAATCTCTTTTTTGTACAGTTCTTCTGTGTATTCTTGCCACCTCTTCTTGATATCGTCTGCTTCTGTTAGGTCCAGACCATTCTGTCCTTTATCGAGCCCATCTTTGTGTGAAATGTTCCCTTGGTATGTCTCATTTTCTTGAAGAGATCTCTAGTCTTTCCCATTCTGTTGTTTTCCTCTATTTCTTTGCATTGATCGTTGAGGAAGGCTTTCTTATCTCTCTTTGCTATTCTTTGGAACTCTGCATTCAGATGAGTATATCTTTCCTTTTCTCTTTTGCTTTTCACTTCTCCTTCTCTTCTTTTCACAGCTATTTGTAAGTCCTCCTCAGACAGCCATTTTGCTTTTTTGCATTTCTTTTCCATGAGGATGGTCTTGATCCCTGTACCCTGTACAATGTCACGAACCTCATGAGAAACGCTGGGCTGGAAGAAGCACATGCTGGAATCAAGAGTGCTGGGAGAAATATCAATAATTTCAGATATACACATGACACCACCGTTATGGCAGAAAGTGAAGAGGAACTAAAAAGCCTCTTGATGAAAGTGAAAGAGGAGAGTGAAAAAATTGGCTTAAAGCTCAACATTCAGAAAACTAAGATCATGGCATCTGGTTCCATCACTTCATGGGAAATAGATGAGGAAACAGTGGAGACAGTGTCAGACTTTATTTTTGGGGGCACCAAAATCACTGCAGATAGTGAATGCAGCCATGAAATTAAAAGATGCTTACTCTTGGAAGGTATGTTATGACCAACCTAGATAGCATATTAAAAAGCAGAGATATTACTTGGCCAACAAAGATCTGTCTAGTCAAGGCTATGGTTTTTCCAGTAGTCAAGTATGGATGTGAGTGTTGGACTGTGAAGAAAGCTTAGTGCCGAAGAATTGATGTTTTTGAACTGTGGTGTTGGAGAAGACTCTTGAAAGTCCCTTAGACTGCAAGGAGGTCCAACCAGTCCATCCTAAAGGAGATCAGACCTGGGTGTTCTTTGAAAGACTGATGCTAAAGCTGGAACTCCAATAGTTTGGCCACCTCATGCAAAGAGTTGATTCATTGGAAAAGACCCTGATGTTGAGACACATTGGGGGCAGGAGAAGGTGACGACAGAGGATGAGATGCCTGGATGGCATCACTGACTCGATGGACGTGAATCTGAGTGAACTCCAGGAGTTGGTGATGGACAGGGAGGCCTGGCGTGCTGCAATTCATGGGGTTGCAAAGAGTCTGACACGACTGAGTGACTGAACTGAGCTGAACTGATAGCTCTGTTCTAAAACCACAATCTGTACATATAATTTGAGCAGCACAGTGATAAATGGGTATTGTTGGCCATATAAGAAAGTCAGATAATATAGATGGATGACTATAGAACCATCAGTAAAATTTAAAATTACCCTTCTGTCTTTATGTCCTTGTTGTCATTGCTGTATAGACAAAGTATAAGTATTTTTTGTGGATTTTTTAAAAAATTAGCACTTTTTACTAATCAGTTCCTCTTTCTAAAGTCCATCTCTGAAGCTCTATTCTATATTTTCCTGAAATTAACTTGTTAGCCATAGTCTTACAATCTTAGAACTTTAGAAATTAGAAAGTCCAATCCAGACTTCTTCTCTATCTGGTTGTTCCAATTAGTACTTAAATATGTCAAACGTTTAATATACCTTAGGCTATTCTGACTCTAAAGTGTTCTTCCATTCTCTTTCCTGTCTGGACCAATGTCAGCACAAAACTGAGGACATATGAGTGGTATTTCAGAATCAGTTTCTCTTAACTTCTTCATCTTCCATATTCAATCAATCAATCAGTTTTGCCCTTTTAGTCTCATAGATATGCCTCAGACTCAGTTTCTAGTTTTCTTGTCACCATCTTATGACCCTTCATTCCATTATTGTATTTACTCTGCCACTAGAGGAATTCTTCCAAAACATGATCCTTATAACCTTGTTTTCTTGCTTGATGTATGGCAATGACCTTTAAAATCTTTTAGAAATGACTTGAACTCTAGTATGAATTACAAGGCTTTGTAGGCTTGGTGTCTGCTTGACACTGCATCCTCATCTCCATTCATCCCTTCAAGTAGCCTCTGATTTAGGTTTTATAATCTACATCCATGGAGATGGAAATGGCAACACACTCCAGTATTCTTGCCTGGAGAATCCCTTGGACAGAGGAGCCTAGCAGGCTACATACAGTTCATGGGGTTGCAGAAGAGTCTCAACAGAAGCAATCTACATCCAATTCATTTCTTCACCACTTTACTATTTGTAAATGTCTGGTGATGATTTTAAAAAAAGGAGAGAGAGTTCTTCTGTCTGATAGAGCTCTCTCCTATCTTACACAACTAGTGAATTTCTGCCAATAATGTGTTAAGGCCAAACTCAATTACCATGTTCTCTTAAAGTCATTTCTTTCTTGTGGAAACATTATGGCAACAGCAGAAGCACATAAAGTCCTCCTTTGCTGCTGCTGCTGCTGCAGCTAAGTCGCTTCAATCGTGTCCGACTCTTTGTGACCCCAGAGACGACAGCCTGCCAGGCTGCCCTGTCCCTGGGATTCTCCAGGCAAGAACAGTTCTTTAAATCCCTGTGCCCATCTGTATTACAGCATCTTAAGAAAAATGAAGTGTAATTATTGAGCACTGTTTCTGACTCTTCTGAGGGCCCTTGAATATCACAGGACAAGACCAGACTTATTCTTTTCTATATTCTCTGCACTAGGACTCAACCTGAGGCATAAAAGCTATTGAGAAACCCTGTGGTTGAAAGCTTGCTTATTTTTAGATGTGAAAATTTAGATCCAAATAAGTTATCAGCTTGTACAATATCACAATTCATTTTTGACAAAGTCAAATTTCTATCATAGGTGTAATTTATTACAACTATGTTCATCCTTATTTTTGATGCTATGTTTGGATCCTATAAGAGTAAATATTAGGGGAAATAGTTTTTGTGTCCTGCCATGATTCTGACAGCTTTCAAATACTATTTCATTGGTAGCTTCTTACTTTATCCAACTACAAATACATTGATCCCTGCATTATCAATATGCATTGTCAATGAGAGACTCAGGTGTGTTTAATTTTTTCAGGTACAACGTGGATTAGTGAAATTATATGCATGATTTATGCTAACGGTGATGTGGAAAAGTGCAAAGAAGTCATTTTTAATAGAGTTCCTTACCTGGAATGTAGCACTGATCACTTTATGAATGGTAATACATAAGTTAATTTTAAAAGCTTTACACATATATTTTAATGTGTGGGTGTAAATGGTGCAAGAAAGACTGTATGCAAAATAGTATTTTTTGGCAATAGTATTAAATGGCAGTTAGTATTATGTCGTCTACATAGGGAGGTATGTAATTTAAATCTTGACAGAGTTTATAGTATAGCATATTCCTGGAATAGAGTGAGTGAGGATAGCTCTGACATGCTTTCATCAGAGCCTAGTAATATATGAGAATTATATCTCTCCTTGGGATAGATGCAGTGATACTTTAACCACTAGGGACATATCCATAAATTTTCAAGGATATGCAAAAAGATGTTCATCACAGATTCTTTTATTATTGTAAAAAATTAGAGACAATATAAATATTAATCAATGGAAGGTAAAAATGACATGAAGTCATTAAACATATTATGATATCATATGTCTGTTTTCACTGAAGTGTTGGTATAAAATATTAAGAAAAATGCAGTTATACGATATTAAAAAATTTCATCTGTGTGTCTGGTATTTATATGGCTATGAGTCTGGGCATATAGATATAGTTGTATGGAAGGATGCTTACCAAAATGTTAATAATGATTTTTTTCAAAGTGGGGAAAATTTATTTAATCTATTTTTTTCTGTATGATTTTATTTATATAAACTTCTGTCATAGTAAATGTATAACATTATTATGAACATAATATAGAATGCATAGATGTTTCTATTTTAAAAATCTGTAAAAATCCATACAAATATTTATAATTTTTGAAGTTGTCCAACTTTTTTTTTAATTAGGAGTAAAACAATTAAAAGAGATGATAGCATCTCCTAGAATAGTGAAGACTCACTTGCCTGCTGAGCTTCTTCCAGTCTCATTTTGGGAAAAGAACTGTAAGGTAACACAGTCAAGTGTTCTTAGAACTTCACCCAACTCAAAGAATGTTACAATGATAAAGTTAGGTAATATCCTACATCTTATATACACTTGTTTATTTATTTCTTCACTGAATCTATAAACATTTTAAAAATGTGGATCATAGTATAGTTAGAAAGTCTAGACTTCAATTCTATCTCCAGAGCTGATTCTCAGAAAAACAGATAAACTCTCTAAGCTTTCAGGAAGCTGAAGTTTCCTCATGTGTAAAAGAGGGATAATAATTGCATTTCACATAGAGTTGTTATAAGGATTAGCTAGAATAATGCTTGTGAAGTGCTTAACATAGTACCTAGCATGTTATAAATAATTTACAATGGCTACTTTTATTTGTTATTATTAGTAATTGTAGTCAATGTACTCTTTTTGCAAACTATTGTGCTTGGCCTTGTGAGGCATGCAAATGAGCTAGGCAAGGATAAACCAGACAAAAATGATAGAATGATTATTTATTGAGTGCCTATCATGAGCCAGCAATATAACAAATACACATGTAATCTTTGTCTTCATGGACACATGGTTCACAGGGGAAAGGGATAAATAACAGACACTACAGAAGGTGATATAAATCAAGTAAAGGAAGAATTCTGGCCTAGGTATTGAGGGCAGAGAAGGAACCTTAAAGCAAGTAACATCTCATCTGCTTTGTGAAGGATGCATAAGAATTAGTCTATATAATCTTTGAGGCAACCCAAAGTGGGATGTGAAACCAGTTCAATTTAGCTAGAAGGCTGAGTGCCTGTACTGGTTGGATAGGTGATGGGAGATGAGCTGGGTTTGTTTGTAACAGATATGGAAGCCAACTTATGAAGTTTGGGCTCTACTTTGATGATAATGAGGAGTTACAGCCATATTAAGCTGCTGATTGAGATGATCAGTTTTGCTTTTTAGAAAGAATAATAACATGGAATCCTAAAGTACAGGCCAAACATTGTCTTAGACCACTGATGTTGTTCCTCAAGACCTTACTAGTTTTACTAGGACACACTATGATCCATACTAAACATATGAGATATTAAAGTATTATATGTAGTCATTATTGACAAAAAAGGGATCTATCAGAGTCATGAAGTATTTCTATTTTGTACTGTGATATAACATGGTATATATGACATTTTCTAGAGCTACATAGTGCAAACTTTTGAAGATTCCAATGTTTTTTGTTTGTTTGCTTTTATCATAAGCAATCCTAGAAAGATCACATTACATCCTTTTGAAGTCATACATAAGAGTTCTCTCTTTAATAAATACTATTTATATGTATCTTCTGGGAAATATGTGATTACTATTTTTTCAAGATATTTGGCCAAGTTACTTTTTTTCTTTGAAAAATGGAATGAAGTCTTGGTGTTATCCCTTTACTTGTACATGAAAAGATTCTGTACCTTTACAATAGCTATAGTCTTCAAAAGCCTGCTTATTATCTCAGGGATCATCAAAGAGTAGGAGACCATTGGATGAACCACAACTTGAGTACTTCTGGGGTGATTCACTGGTGGACAAGAAGACAGGTGGATTGAAACTATTGGTAAAAGTGTGTTTGGAGTTTTGAACTAAAAACTTTAAGTGGTTAAAAAAAAAGAGAGAGTGAAAAAAGGAACAAGCTAAAAGCTAAAAGAAGCAATTGAAGTCAGTAAACTTGAGGCTTTGGAGTTGTTGCAGAAGAGATATATCCTTGATAAGAAAGAAAGGATAAAGAAACAAAACTGTCTTGGAAGAAATCATGGTGCTCAAGGGCAAGTCTTCAGAACCTTTAAGGTACCAGACTAGTTTCAAGATTTGGCTACAAATGTTGCTAACTGAACTAAAATAGAGGTAATGACCAAAGACCCCAAGAACCTAGAGAATCTGATGGATCATGTATACAAATACTAAAATTACACAGCATGATGAAAAGCTTTGGAATGGAGAGTAATATTATGAGTCTGATGTTCAAATCTTAAGTTAAAGCAAGGGAGTGACCATAAGTTTAAAAATGGCTTCAGTTAGGAGAAGAATGAATTATTACAGGGTTTTTTCAAGTGTAGGATTTTTAAGACATATTATATCCCAAGTGAATTATGGACAAACTAGAAACTTTGACTTGAGAGAGATGAGGGGAAAGACCTAGATTTTCCTCAAAGGCAGGAAGAGCATGCACAGTAAAAAGTTAGTGTATAGAATCAAATTTTCCAAAATGGAGAGAAGATAAACTAATGGAAGTTTAAGGAAAGAGGGGTTGCTTTTACATTCCCTCTTCACCTTGAAGAATAGGGAACTAAGAGGTACAAACTACTATGTATAAAATAAGCTACAATGATATATTGCACAACACAGGGAATAAAATAAAGCTACAAATGGAGGTAATCTTTAAAAATTAATCACAATGTTATACACCTAAAACATATAATATTGTACATCAACTATAACTCAATAAAAAAAACAGTACATTAGGAAAAAAAAGAAAGCTTCATGTACGACCTGGAGCAAAACTTTAATACAGATTGTATTTTGAGATGCAGAGAATATTCAAGACAGAGGGAACAGTATGAACAAAAAAAGAAATAAAAATGATAAAGCAAATTTGTGGACATATATATATATATATAGTGGCAAAGAGTTCCATTCAGTTTATAAGCAAAAAGGGCTAGGGAAAATTTTAAATAAATGTGGAAAAGTTTCATATGGCCAATGATAGCTTTGTTGAGAAAGAAAGTTGACTTTTTCTGTAGTATTTGGAGCTACTTCTTAGAATATTCAAACAAATTTCTTTAAAATTGTTTGAAAATATAGAAACTTGAGTAAGACAGATTAGTGAGCCTTATCAGATCCACTAAAGAGTGGAAAATCAAGAGCTGCCATAGACCACGGCATGGCTCAGGTGCCTGAAGGAAGAAGTGGAAGACCATAGAGAGGCAGAGTCTACTTGTGCAGGTCTTTTCCTGCAATGCAGAGTTGTTGTTTAGTTGTTAGGTCATGTCTGACTCTTCTGCGACCCCATGGACTGTAGCCTGCCAGGCTCCTCTGTCCGTGAGGTTTCTCAGGCAAGCATCCTGTAGTGGGTTGTCATTTCCTTACTCCAGGGGATTTTCCTGACCCAAGGATCCAACCCCTGACTCCTGCATTGGCAGGCAGATTCTTTACCACTGAGCCACGAGGGAAGCATGGAGTATCAGGGGTCTAAGCATCCCATAAAAATTAGCTTTTCTTCAAGACTGTGAGTAAGAAAATAATAGGACCTTTTTAAAATTGTTATGCAGGATTATTGTGTAGTATAAAAGCCAGAGGACTTTATTTTTGACTGAATGATTTATCAAATCACTTACTCTCATTGATTAATTCTCAACCATGTATTCTGACTCATATTTAGTTTAGTTTCTTCACTTATAATTTGGAGATAATAATCTGCCTCACCCAATTTATATCAATGGAATTTGAGGCTCTCAAATGAAACATGTGAAAATGGCATAAAAATGAAAAGTGAAAACTAACATTGAACAGCAATACAAAAGATGTTGTCATTTCAGTTTATTGAAGGAATTTCCTTTTTTGTAATTTTAATATTTTGTAAATTTTCTAAAGCAAATATATGTTATGTTTACAGTTAAAAACATAAACTTTTTCTTTTTAAATCTTGATGTGACTATATTTGAAAAATAGTAGGTGATTTAATAACTAAGTTTAATTTCATCTTCCTTAGATCATCTATCTTTCCCGGAATGCCAAGGATGTGGTTATTTCTTATTATTTTTTCTTTTTAATGGTGACTGCTAATCCAGATCCTGGTTCTTTTCAAGATTTTGTGGAGAAATTCATGAATGGGGAAGGTATGAAGAGTTTCTTTTTCTGAATTCTTTCAAGGTAAATGATACAAGGCAAATGACATCTTTGGGGATAATTTTTGCTTTCTGTTCTGGTCTGTTATCCTCCCTGGTCCTTAATTAAAACACAGAAGTTCTAGAAGCCCTTGAACCTAGAACAAGCATAGTTTTTCCAGATAGGAATGGCAAAAATCTGGACACTCGAGTACAGTGCCTACAAGTAGGTATATATATGTATACGTGGGTGTCCAATTCTCTTTCATGTCTTGTTATTACAGAGGTACTTCACAGTGTGTGATTATAACTTCACCGAACAAGAAGGAAAAAGATAGAGGAGAGAACTTGTTCATTTGTATTTAACAAAAATTTCAGATAATAAATGAGGCCAGCATTCACAAAGAAGTCTGAATATCTACAAAATTCTTACTCATTCTACCCACTGTACAGTCTGAATAACTCAACCAGATTTCTTAGAATAGTACAAGAGTTACTTGAGCAGAAATTCTAGGAAATTTTGTCTTTTTATTTAACTCCAGACTAAAGCAATAGAGTACTCAGGTTTGAGAAAGAAAGCGTTCAGAATAATCTAGTATTAACTAAAGAAGGCTATTCTGACTCCTTAATAATAAGTGTAAGGAAAAGGATAATAATGTCATTTATATCCCCCAAAATTAATCAGTTCAGTTCAGTTCAGTCGCTCAGTAGTGTCGGACTCTTTGCGACCCCATGAATCGCAGCACGCCAGGTCTCCCTGTCCGTCACCATCTCCCGGAGTGCACTCAGACTCGCGTCCATCGAGTTCATGATGCCATCCAGCCATCTCATCCTCGGTTGTCCCCTTCTCCTCCTGCCCCCAATCCCTCCCAGCATCAGAGCCTTTTCCAATGAGTCAACTCTTCGCATGAGGTGGCCAAAGTACTGGAGTTTCAGCTTTAGCATCATTCTTTCCAAAGAAATCCCAGGGTTGATCTCCTTCAGAATGGACTGGTTGGATCTCCTTGCAGTCCAAGGGACTCTTAATATTGACTCAATAAAAGTGTGGTATATGTGCTTTATGTTTGTGGCTACCTTTGGAAAATTTTATGCTAAAGCACGAATAAATTACATGCCTCAAGATCATCAAAACATGCATTGGAAAACGGATAAAGATAATGCTGTACCTCAGCAAAATAGATGAATAAGATCACTGTAAAAGTCATTTATGACTTTTCTGCAAAGAAACAAACGGGACAAAACAGAAGCAGACCTACCTACAGGTACAGAGAAAAAATTAACAGTTACCATAAAGCTGGATGGCATCACTGACTCGATGGACGTGAGTCTGAGTGAACTCCGGGAGTTGGTGATGGACAGGGAGGCCTGGCGTGCTGCGATTCATGGGGTCGCAAAGAGTCGGACACGACTGAGCTACTGAACTGAACTGAACTGACTGATAAGGGAGAAGGATGGGGGAGGGGCAGAATGATGAAGGGGATTAAGAGTCCAAACTGCTAGCTATAAAATAAATACATCACAGGGAAGTAATGGACAAGACAGGGAATATAGTCATTATTTTATACTAACTTTTGGTGTGTAATGTATTCAAATATTGAATCACTATGTTTACACCTTTGATGTTATTTTAGGTTAACTATAAATAAATAAATAATTGTCAGTAGGTCAAAGAACAAAAGAAATATCCAATGACTTAATGCAAAGCAGAATACTTTGGCTCACACATCATCATTATTACTATGTCAGCTTTTTACTGGGTGAAACACTTGGATACATGTGAGGAAAGATGAGGGAGAGAAAAGAAGAATCCATATTTGGTCATATCACATCACCTCCAAAATCTTCTAACTTTTTAAAGTGAGAATGAAACTAAGGATCCCTAAGAAAGCACCCCTTTACCCTTTAAAGTGCAACAGTGTAAAAAAATTACATAATTATAAATTATTCAGTTACCAAAGCTACTTTTTAAATGGTAAATTTGAGATCTGGACTGCATTCTAATCATAAAAATGTTGATAGTTCTACTACTCAACTCCTTTCATTTACAACACACACACAGAGACACACACACAGAGACACACACACACACACCATTTTCAAAAATACTCTCATAAGTTCTAAATCAAATGGAAAGACTTCCATCACTTTTCCTCTGAGTTATAAACTATGTCATAATAATGAAAGTTGAGATTATATTTCTGTATGTAGATTTTTCAACATATTTCCTGCAGAAATTTGCCTCAGATGGGCAGCTGATCTCTAGTTTTCATTCCATGACCATTTATTTATATTTTTTTTCTCTGAAACCTCATTTTCAAGCTGAGTCTGAGTGTAGAGTTGATGCTATGTCTTCACATTTTTTTAAAATATAAACTTATTTATTTTAATTGAAGGTTAATTATAATATTGTATTGGTTTTGCCATACATCAACATGAATCTGCCGCAGGTATACACGTGTTCCCCATCCTGAACACCCCTCCCTTCTCCCTCCCCGTACCAGCTCCAAGCTGGGCTTAGTGCACCAGCCCCAAGCTCACACTGTTTTTATCTCTGATCTTAGTTCCTTATGGTTCCTGGTATGAACACACAAAATCTTGGTGGGAAAAGAGGAAGAATCCACAAGTGCTATTTCTTTTCTATGAAGACATGAAGGAGGTGAGAAACTCAAAAGACATGGCAACTTCATAATTATCAAAATGTTAGCATTTGACAATAATGTAGATGCAAAATTTTGCCTTCGAATAAATAATGCAGCCACCTCCAAAAGTTACAATAATCCAGATACTCTACTACAGATTGAAGGTAGTGAATAAAAACCTTCTGTAAATGAACACATTTAAACTCAAGTCTCAAAAATGTTACCAAAGATAAAAGTGGAAAGAGTTTGAGTTCTTAAATCAAAGCTATAGCCACACACAACACACACACACACAGATGCAGATGCACAAAAGGGATCACAATGGACAAGGAGAGTTAAATGGTCTCTAAATTCATAGATAATGGAATTATTAGAAAAAGACCATAAAATATACTTCACATGTTTAAAAAAATAAAAGAAGAAATTTAAAATCTTACAAAGAAACAAGAGGTTACTAAAATTGACAAAGCAGATTTGGGTGGAAAAAAAGAGCAGCACACCAGAATTTCTAAAATAACTTCTAAAAATTAAAATTTGAAAAGCAAAAAGATGGCTTCAATAACAGATAAGGCATGGCTACATAGTGAATTAGTCATGTGGTAGATGATGCTGAGGAAAGTCCACAGGATGTACCTCAGTGAGATAAATAGAATACTTTAGAAAGAGTAATGGATATGTAGGATAGAGTAATAACATCTTACATGTATCAAGTCAAACTTCCAGAAGAGAGTAAAGAGAATGCCAGAATAGCAAAATGCCAAAGTATGATGACATCACAATTTCTTAAAAATCTAGTTTTTTTTCTAGCTTCCTTAATAATCAGGGTAATTCAAAATAAAAATGTCTATGAGGTGCTATTTCACACACAGCAGAGTGACAACAATGAGATGTAGTCTGACTGGACTATGCTTAGTTGCTCAGTCATATCTGACTCATTACACACTGTAGCCTGCCAGGCTCTTCTGTCCATGGGGATTCTCCAGGCAAGAATATTGGAGTGGGTTGCCATACTTACTTTCGAGGGATCTTCCCAACACAACCCAGGGATTGAACCCAGGTCTCTCACATTGCAGGCAGATTCTTTACCAGCTGGGCTACAAGGGAAGCCCAGTCGAACTGTAGTCTGACAATAAATACTAGTCAGGATGTGGCTTAGTGAGAAGTAACACACTTCTGGTAAGAGTATAAGAATATACAAACGTTGTGGACAACATGTCACCTAGGGAGGGCAAACGTGTATAACTTAAGGCTCACAAATTCCACTAGTAGATATATGTTTATGAGAAATACTGATGTGTATATTAGTTTATATGCACAGCAATCTCCATAACAGCATTCCACACGACTGTAAAAACAACCCCAATACACATATACTCAGGAATAAATGCATTGTATATACTATTATTCTACAATTAAATACTATATTGCAGTGAAAAGGAATATATTTCAAATGTGCTTGTCAGTTGAGTAAAATCAAGCTATATGTTGTCTAGGGATACATAAATGAGTTTCAAATCTACAGAGTAAAGGCACAGGATTGAGTAGGTCAATTTCAAGACAGCAAGTTTGTTTGTTGTTGTTATTTGTGAAAATTGGAATGGAGAGTGAAAAAAATGAAGTTAGGAACTTGCAAATGGAAGAACTTAGCCAGTTATGAATGTTTTCTTACACGCACTGGGTAGTAGGTAAGGGTGCTGCATTCATATTAATTCTTTAAAGTATATATGTAACATATCAAATAATTTATAAATGAAAGACAAAATACTAGATCTTTTTATTAAGGAATATCTTCTCTAATTTATTATATATATATATTTATTTATTGGCTGTGCTGGGTCTTCATTGCAGCTCAGGCTTTTCCCTAGTTCTGGTGACCACGGGCTACACTACATTGAGGTGGCCAGGCTTCTCATAGCAGTGGCTTCTCTTGTTGAGGATGGGCTCTAGGGCATGTGGGCTCAGTAGTTGCAGTACCCGGGCTCTAGGGCACGTGCTTGATAGCTGTGACGCATGGGTTTATTTGCTCCACGGCAAGTGGGATCTTCTGGATCAGAGATTGAACCCATGTCTCCTGCATTCACAGGTGGATTCTTTACCACTGAGCCACCAGGGAAGCCCTCTTCTCTTATTCTTTATTAGCACCAAGAAAGCAATTGATATCCAGGTCTTGTTCACATCTTTGAGCAATTATTGAAATTCATTTCACAGTAATTCTAGAATTGTTTTGATGAGGACATATTTAAAATAAAATTATGGATATTATTTTAGAAGCAGAATTATTTCTTTATAGAATTTAATGCAGAAAGATTTGAATGAGAAGCAACCATGATTTGTAGTTTGCTATTATATTGCTTAAATTTGTGTTCTATAGCTAGAATATTGAAGACAGTAAATTTAAAAGGCACACGAACAAAATTTATTAGTTAATCCATCCCTTTCACCCTCCCAAATTGTCTCTATCCATTTACTCCCTATTTTGATCAATAATGGCCAGGCTTATGTTTCTTCTCTATTTGCAAAAATGAAGAGCAAAGGAATAAATGTTTTCTCTTGTTTCTGCAATACATCAAGTAAGAGTAAAAGACATTAACCATATATGTAGATATACTATCTTTTTTGTGGAAACAAGTACATAAAAAATGCATGAGAATGCATATATGATACAATAGATTTATATGGAATTTATGGAGCAAAAATAGAGTTATCTTAAATTGGAATAGTCAAGGAAATAATCCCAAAGAAGGTGATACTTAAGCTGAAGTTTGACAGGTAAACTGTTCATTAGAAGCCTACTTTCCAATATCATTGTGGGGAGGAGAGGGGAAGAATGATTTTCTTATTGTGTCCTTTTTTTTTTTTTTCAAAAACAAAATATGTTTTTCTTCCTAGAATATCAGAAAAGAGGTGATGAAATTGTTTGAATTTCTGGGAAGGGAGGCATCAGATGAGCTTGTGGACAAGATTGTAAAGCATACTTCATTCGAGGAGATGAAGAACAATCCATCTACCAATTATACAACAGTGCCAGATGAAATCATGAACCAAAAAGTATCTCCCTTCATGAGAAAAGGTGAGATGCTCATGGTATTCGCCTCCATTGCTACAGGAAGGCCTAAGTTTAAACATTTACAGGCAAACATCTATTAAAGTCTATTCATGCCTGTGGACCCCACTTGTTTTCTTCAGAGCTGTTTCCATATTTGAGTGATCAGTTCTGCAGAAGTATAAAATATTAATACTACTACTAAGAAATTACTATTAGAAACATTACTAATAGTAATTGACTGGTTTTGCAGAAGCATAAAATACTAGTACTATTACTAATAAATTACTATTACATGTTGATTATTTGGTGCATACAACAAATTATATTAAGAACCACCAGCAGTCACCCCAGCTCAGTACTAGCACTAATACCACAGCCTACTACTACTACTAGTAAGTCACTTCAGTTGTGTCCGACTCTGTGCGACTCCTTAGACGGCAGCCCACCAGACTCCGCCATCCCTGGGATTCTCCAGGCAAGAATACTGGAGTGGGTTGCCATTTCCTTCTCCAATGCATGAAAGTGAAAACTGAAAGTGAAGTCGCTCAGTTGTGACCGACTCTTCGCAACCCTATGGACTGCAGCCTACCAGGCTCCTCCGTCCATGGGATTTTCCAGGCAAGAGTACTGGAGTGGGGTGCCATCGCCTTCTCCGATACCACACCCTACTAGCTATTATTTGTTAAGTCTTTATGCCTTGGTGCTACACACATACATTATACAAACTGTAAATTCTATCTTTTTTAAAATTCTAATACAAGAGTTAGGAAAAAACTTCTATTATCTCATTTTGAGATGAGGAAACAACCTTAGAACAGTTAGTCAGCTCTTCCCTAGCTAAGTGGCAGACATTTTTCAAGACTAAATGTCAAATGTCCAAACATCAAATGGTACATATTGAATATGTACAGTTTTCTGTGTGTTAATTATACTTCTATAAAGCTGCTAAAACAGCACTAAGTTTCAAAGCACTAAGCAGAAAATACTGTTCAACTTGGTAAAAATATCAAAATACAATCAGGTGACATCTCCTGGGAGGAGGCATGTACTTGATGAGACACAGTCAGTTCATAAGTACGTAGGTATATAGGATATGGACCTAACAGAAGCAGAAGTTATTAAGAAGAGGTGGCAAGAATACACAGAAGGACCATACAAAAAAGATCTTCACGACCCGGATAATCATGATGGTGTGATCACTCATCTAGAGCCAGACGTCTTGGAATGTGAAGTCAAGTGGGCCTTAGAAAGCATCACTACGAACAAAGCTAGTGGAGGTGATGGAATTCCAGTTGAGCTATTTCAAATCCTGAAAGATGATGCTGTGAAAGTGCTGCCAATATGCCAGCAAATTTGGAAAAGTCAGCAGTGGCCACAGGACTGGAAAAGGTCAGTTTTCATTCCAATTCCAAAGAAAAGCAATGCCAAAGAATACTCAAACTACTGTACAATTGCAATCATCTCACACACTAGTAAAGTAATGCTCAAAATTCTCCAAGCCAGGCTTCAGCAATATGTGAACCATGAACTTCCTGACGTTCAAGCTGGTTTTAGAAAAGGCAGAGGAACAGGAGATCAGATTGCCACCATCCACTGGATCACGGGAAAAGCAAGAGAGTTGAAAAGAAAACATCTATTTCTGCTTTATTGACTATGCCAAAGTCTTTGACTGTGTGGATCACAATAAACTGTGGGAAATTCTGAAAGAGATGTCAATACCAGACCACCTGACCTGCCTCTTGAGAAATCTGTATGCAGGTCAGGAAGGAACAGTTAGAACTAGACATGGAACAACAGACTGGCTCCAAATAGGAAAAGGAGTACGTCAAGGCTGTATATTGTCACCCTGCTTATTTAACTTATATGCAGAGTACATCAGGAGAAACACTGAACTGGAAGAAACACAAGCTGGAATCAAGATTGCCGGGAGAAATATCAATAACCTCAGATATGCAGATGACACCACCCTTATGGCAGAAAGTGAAGAGGAACAAAAAAGCCTCTTGATGAAAATGAAAGAGGAGAGTGAAAAAGTTGGCTTAAAGCTCAACATTCAGAAAACTAAGATCATGGCATCCGGTCCCATCACTTCATGGGAAATAGATGGGGAAACAGTGGAAACAGTGTCAGACTTTTTTGGGCTCCAAAATCACTGCAGATGGTGATTGCAGCCATGAAATTAAAAGACGCTTGCTCCTTGGAAGGAAAGTTATGACCAACCTAGACAGCATATTGAAAAGCAGAGACATTACTTTGCCAACAAAGGTCCGTCTAGTCAAGGCTATGGTTTTTCCAGTAGTCATGTATGAATGCAAGAGTTGGACTGTGAAGAGAGCTGAGAGCCAAAGAATTGATGTTTCTGAACTGTGGTGTTGGAGAAGACTCTTGAGGGTCCCTTGGACTGCAAGGAGATCCAACCAGTCCATTCTGAAGGAGATCAGCCCTGGGTGTTCTTTGGAAGGAATGATGCTAAAGCTGAAACTCCAGTACTTTGGCCACCTCATGCGAAGAGTTGACTCATTGGAAAAGACTCTGATGCTGGGAGGGATTGTGGGCAGGAGGAGAAGGGAACGACTGAGGATGAGATGGCTGGATGGCATCACCGACTCAATGGACGTGAATTCGAGTGAACCCCGGGAGATGGTGATGGACAGGGAGGCCTGGCGTGCTGCAGTTCATGGGGTTGCAGGGTCAGACATGACTAAGTGACTGAAGTGAACTGAACTGATAGGATATGCAAAGTATTGGGACTTCCACTGTTACTTGGATAATCTTCCTTCCGGAAGAAAAAATAATAAAATAAAATAAAAGAATAATCTTCCTCTTGGAACCAAATTGTCAATGATAGGGTTAAGGATTTTTTAAACAATTGTATTAACAAACTTGCAATTGGGTTAAAACAGGGCACCCCTGAAAAAGGAATAACATCGAGATTAAATTTAGGTTACTTATACTCAGATTATCTCAGTTTCTTTCCCCAGAATGTCTTCATATATTTTAAAGATAAAACAATAAACTAAAAATAATTTTCATGCTTGTAAAGTGTTTCATACTATTGAGTCCTCTGACAGAATCTGATTTTCAAGACACATTTTCAATCTTATGATTTTTGGATTATTTCATTGGGAAGGTTTAGAGCTCCTTGGATTAAGAGGACAAGTGAACTACTGATTAATTTAAAGTACTAGTGAGTTCTTCCTTTCAGAGGAGAGTTGTATGTGATGAAAAGCAAAGAAGAGCCTGCTGGACTTCTGTAACAGCACAGGTGGTAAATATTGAGGAGCTTCTCTAACTGTTGGTGGCAGTAAAAATGGGGAGGAGGCAATGGCTATGAAGAAAGTCTGAATATAAACAAAAAATTAGATATTCTGGCCTAAAGACAACAGCCACACTTATGCAATGGATATCTGCATTCAGTTAACCAGGTTATGGAAAATGGTTCAAAGAAAATGCAGTCTGATGGGGAAGAAAATGAATTTATTTTTTAGCTGGATGAATTTGAGATGTTCCTATGAAATACAGGTGGCCACATCAGGTAGGCACTTGGGTATGAAGACATTTTTCTGGACTTTAATGTTATCAACATGAAGATGATATTTAATACCACAGGAGAGGTAAAACATGGATCACAAATATTTCAAAGGAAATTGGAGAAGAAAATTAAGTAGCATAAGAAAGGAAGGTCAGAGAAATAAATGTGCTGGGTTTTTTTTTTGTATGTTTATTTGTTTTATTATTTTTAAACAATCAGGACAAATCCTTGTTTGCACTCTTAAATATATAGTATTTATGGTATATACTTACAATTAAGGGTTGCAAAAATAAAATTTGATTCGGTGTTAATGAAAGTGAAAGATATTAGAAATTTCACTATTCTGACTGGGAGACATAGTGTTTACTGCTTTCTTTTCTTTTCTGTTATAGGAATGGTAGGAGACTGGAAGAATTACTTTACAGTAGCCCTGAATGAGAAATTTGATAAGCACTATGAGGAGCAAATGAAGGGCTCTACACTGAAGTTCCAAACTGAGATCTAGGAAGGGTTTTCTTAACATCTGAGATTAAACAGTTGTTTCATCCTTCCTCACCTTCTTCATTTTAAACTAGTAGAGAATGAATTATACAAAAGATCATGATCAGGTTCACAAGATTATTGAGATCTTAGTATGAAAGAGTAAGAAAGATTTTTTTCTGTGATTATCTCTTTAATATTTTCTTTCCCTTTTTCTTTATCGTAAATATTACACAAAGCTATAATCTATGAGAATGATGTAGGTACACACAAATTGTTCAAGTTGTTAGAGCCTCAGTAAAAATAATCAGACATTCCAAGTTATTTGAGTCTACTTTTTCCCATTTATTAGTATATTTGGTATATAATGAAGGGGTATATGTATATATATATACATATACATATATATGTATATGTACCTTTAAATACATATGGATAAATACATATTAATAACTGTATGTGGAATTTGAAAACCTTGACAAATATAACTGAAAAGAATAAACATGAGTGTATAACTAGATGTATTATTTCTTGGCTGATATTATCTTTCATTCACTGCAAAATGACTTAACTTGGAATTTACCTTAGTTTAGTGTAAATTTTCAGCATTTTCAGAACTGATTTCCAGATGTCTATAAATAATTCCAATGAGTATGATATATGTTTGAATATCTTTAGCTAATTTAAAATAGTTATGCCTTAGGGTTCCTTCTATCCTATACACAATGTAATCAAAGTAAGATCTGTAAACTAAAGTTTTAATGAATGTGAGATATACCAATAAAATAAAACAAAAGCAAAAGCAAAAGAAAATTGTTTTTTATGTAAACAATGTTGTTTTGACTTACGTCTCCTATTTTTCTATATTGTATTGATCATCTTTTTCCTATGGTGTTTTTATTTTAACTGTCAATGCATCCTTTCTCTGAATCAGAAGACACACAAGATTATGAAAAAATCACTGTGGGTCTCCAGCAGAATATAACATTGTTAATTTCTAAACTCTAGGTCAATTGATATATGTTTTCTTATTCTTTGGAGAAAAGACTAGGGATTTCCTAGCCCCTTGTTTAATAATTTTGATTTTTCAGAATCAAAGCTATATTTAGTGTAACATTTCTATAAATTATACAAAAATTGAAGAATCTTGAAACTTTTAAAGAATTTGTTGGGTTGGAGTGGCAATTAGAATCTCAGTTTCCGGAGGGAACAATCATTAATGCATACATACACACAGGTATGTATGTATCATGGCAAATAGAAGGGAAAAAAGTGGAAATAGTGACATTTTCTTTTCTTGGGCTCCAAAATCACTGCAGATGGTGAATGCAGCCATGAAATTAAAAGAAACTTACTCCTAGGAAGGAAAGCTATGATAAACCTAGACAGCATATTAAAAACGAGAGACATTGCTTTGCCAACAAAAGCCCAGATAGTCAAAGCTATGCTTTTTCCAGTAGTCATGTACAGATGTTAGAGTTGAACCACAAAGAAGACTGGGTGCCAAAGAATTGATGGTTTTGAACTGTGGTGTTGGAGAAGACTCTTGAGAGTCCCTTGGACAGCAAGGAGATCAAATATTAAAGGAATCAGCCCTGAATATTCATTGCAAGGATTGATGCTGAAGCTGAAGCTCCAATACTTTGGATACCTGATGTGAAGAGCTGACTCATTGGAAAAGCCCCTGATGCTGGGAAAGATTGAGGGCAGAAGGAGAAGGGGAGGACAGAGTTGAAATGGTTGGATGGCATCACTGACTCAAAGGACATGAGTCTGAGCCAATTCCAGGAGGTAGTCAAAGGACAGGGAAGCCTGGAATACTGCAGTCCATGGGTTGCAAAGAGCTCCATGACTTAGCAACTGAACAAAAACACACATTAATACATACACACACATACATACAGATTTATTATCATTATTTTTTTTCTGAACCATCTGAGATCAAGTTGTAGACATAATCATCCTTCAATATGCCTGTGTCTATTTCTTAAAAATAAGGGCACTTTCTTGTATAACTACACTATTCAAATTCAATATTGACACAGTGCTGTTATTCAGTTCATATGGTACATTAACATACATCCAAAATTTTTCATCACAGGGTTTTTAGTTCTTACCTTCTTGTCCTAGATCCAATCTGGGATAACATACTCCATTTTATTGTCAGATTTGGAGATTTCTTTCAGTCTCAACAGTTGCTATGCATATTTCTGTGTTTTAGAGTATAGACTTTTAATATCTCCCAATCATGCCCATCTCAACACTCAGGACATACAGAAAAATTGTGGATCTCTCAGCACATCACGCCAGAGGGCATGTAATGCCCAGCCTCTTCCACACTGTTGCTATCAAACTTGATCATTGTTTAAAACGTGTCTGCCCTGTTTCTCTACCATAACATCACCTTTTCTGTCTTTGCAACTGATTAGCACTTTATGGTATTAATAATTCATTCTTTTGCATTTAGCATCCATTAATCATTTAGCCTTAATCCTTCACCACTAAATTAATTGCAAATTCTGTCAATAGTTTCTATTTCTATCATTTTTAGCTTGTTGAATGGCATACATTACAATAAAGTAATTTCCCCCTCATTTATTCATTCATGTCAATATGAACTCATGAGTGCTTATTTAATTCGACACTGGGCTTCCCCAAAGGATCAGCGAGTAAAGAATCTGCCTTCCATGCAGAAACCCACAGGAGATGGGGTTTGATCTCTAGGTCAGGAAGAGATTCTCTGGAGAAGGGAATGAGAACCCTTTCCAGAATTCTTTCCTGAAAAATTCTATGGAAAGAGGAGCCTGGTGGGCTATACTTCAAAGGGGTGCAAGGAGTTGGACAATACAAATACGATTACAATCCAAATACAATCAAACTCCATGAAGGCAGGGACTTTGTTTTATTCATAGAATAATAGAAAGTCCATAGAACTGAAACTTGTGTACAGTATATAATCATGAATATTAGATAAATGAATGAATAAATATCTACCTAGGTACATATGTATATATCTATTATTAGCAAGAGTTAAAAAAATAAATTCCTTATTCTTACCAATGAAAATGTTATTTTTTTCATTTCTATTAATTTGTGAAACCATTGAATGTTAATTTCAACTGCATTATCAATTGGTGGTTTACTCGCTCAGTCATGTCCGATTCTTGTGACCTCCTGGACTGTAGCCCGCCAGGCTCCTCTGTCCATGGAATTTCCCAGGCAAGAATAATGGAGTGAGTTACCATTTCCTTCTCCAGGGTATCTTCCCAATCCAGGGACTGAAGCCAGATATCCTGCATTGCAGGCGGATTCTTTAATGACTGAACCACCAGGGAATTATCAAGTACTTTTGTCCAAATCTCTAAATAGTAAGACCAAAGTTATCCATAAAGGGAAAGATTTATTGTACATATTTTAGAACAACTATCCATAGGAAAAATTTTAAGCCGGTCTTCAACTTAGCAATGATTTTAGGAAAAGGTCTATAAGAAGCAATTATGTTAGCAAGCTTTACTAAACAAACCAAGCAATTTGAAATCTTTCATTACTTAACAATAATAGAAGGCCAGTCCCTGTTCATGTTACTTTTGGACTGCCACACTTCTCCAGGCTTTAAACAGGCTGAGACTCTGACTTTTTTTTTTTTTTTAATTCTGAGACCCAAGCTGACAAAGCTGTCCCTTTGGGGTACATGTTCATTCTCAAGCTAGACACAATAAAGAATAAGAGTGCCACTGTAAAATGCAGTGTCTCTTACGGTGTCATTGGTGTGTTATCACTTCTCAGTTCAGTTCAGTTCAGTTGCTCAGTCATGTCCGACTCTTTGCGACCCTGTGAATTGCAGCACGCCAGGCCTCCCTGTCCATCACCAACTCCCGGAGTTCACTCAAACTCACGTCCATCGAGTCGGTGATGCCATCCAGCCATTTCATCCTCTATTGCCCCCTTCTCCTCCTGCCCCCCATCCCTCCCAGCATCAGAGTCTTTTCCAATGAGTCAACTCTTCTCATGAGGTGGCCAAAGTACTGGAGTTTCAGCTTTAGCATCATTCCTTCCAAAGAAATCCCAGGGCTGATCTCCTTCAGAATGGACTGGTTGGATCTCCTTGCAGTCCAAGGGACTCTCAAGAGTCTTCTCCAACACCACAGTTCAAAAGCATCAATTCTTCGGCGCCCAGCTTTCTTCACAGTCCAACTCTCGCATCCATACATGACTACTGGATAAACCATAGCCTTGACTAGACGGACCTTTGTTGGCAAAGTAATGTCTCTGCTTTTGAATATGCTGTCTAGGTTGGTCATAACTTTCCTTCTAAGAAGTAGGCGTCTTTTAATTTCATGGCTGCAATCACCATCTGCAGTGATTTTCAAGCCCCAAAATATAAAGTTATCACTTCTACTCACATTTAATTGGCCAAAGATATCATGAACAAATCCAGACTTACTGGGCAGGAAAGCATATACTCCTTTCATAGGCAAGTTCTGTTCAGTTCAGTTCAGTTCAGTTCATTCACTCTATTGTGTCCGACTCTTTGTCACCCCATGGGCTGCAGTGCTGGGAGCCAGCATGGGGAATCCCACCCATGGCAAAGGTCGTGAGGAAGGGGGCCTGGCAAAAAGCAAAGGCTGAGATCAGGCCTCAGGGGTACCCCTGGATTTTCCTGAGCATCTACCCCCAAAACCAAAGTCTGCCTGCTTTATTGTACTGTGCTTTCCACTCTTCTGACATAACAGGGGGCTATCCCTGACCACCTTTCTCTGGAAAGAGTTAACTTAGAGCTCCAGTTAATAGTCTCCTGCATATAAAAGGAGTATCTCAGCTCAAACCCCTCTGATGACTCTCTAACTTGCCTGACAGTTAGAGACTTTTACCACTTGTGATTGTTTACAGCCCCTCAACCACGAGAGGCACACAGCTTAAAACATCTTAAAGATATAGAGCCTTTTCTAAAGAGCTAAGAGTTATATCGGTGATGGGTTTTCATCGTTGAGTCAATGACTGCTGCCAGGCCTCCATATTCTTTATCTTTTAGGCACCTGGAGGATATTAATCAATGTAATTGGGATATAGAAAAAGGAATATAGTAGTTTTGGTGTTAGCAACACTAGACTTTTGAGTTAGTGAACTTTCTCTTTGTTATAAATCACTGCACTCCTCTTTCCTTGTTATAAATTATTATGTCCTTGCTATATAAGAATGTAACCTTAATTAGTGCTTTCTGAGAGTGGCACCAGACTTTAGTAAGAACAACACTTTTAAGGCAAATAAGTTTTCTGGTTGAAGGACCCTTATAAGAAAAGGGCCTAAAAATGCTAATAGGCCTCCTGGCCAGAAGATGATGTAAATCACCTAAGACTTGTGTATACAGCTAGGTATGAAGAGAGAAAGCCTGGTCTCGATAAAAGTCAGGGCTGCTGACGCTGCATAACTTTGTATTATCCATTGATCTCTATGTACAACCAAAAGTGTAAAAAGCTTTCCCGGACAATAAAGGATGGACCAGTTTTTCAGACCAGCTTCTTGAACTGGTTTCTTGGAAATCTGGCTCCCCACCGTGTCAACTCTCTGTCTCTCTTTCTCCCTCTCCCTTCCTCTCCTTTTCAGGCTGATCCCTTGGTATACGGAGGCTCACCGAGTCTACTTACTTGCCCTGGCTTCTAAGACCCATGCGAGAGGGAACCCAAGGCGGGGTACCCTCCACTATTCAAGCAGGCACCGACAGCCTAACATAGATTGTGCAAGTTCCTTGTCTTGGAACTTTATTGGTTTTCCACGTAAACCAAGTTACTCAGCATCTTTTCTCCACTAATTTCCTACTACACTATTCTTTCCTAATCTCTTTATATTTCTAATTAAATAGTCCTTTCCCAGACACTGACTCTGTCCCCACTTTGAATTCCCTGGATCCACTGGGGCTGGACCCTGGCACTGCAGCACGCCAGGACTCCTGTCCATCACCAACTCCCAGAGTTTACTCAAACTCATGTCCATTGAGTCAGTGATGCCATCCAACCATCTCATCCTCTGTCATCCCCTTTTTCTCCTGCCTTCAATCTTTCCCAGCATCAGGGTCTTTTCAAATGAGTCAGCTCTTCACATCAGGTGGCCAAAGTATTGGAGTTTCAACTTCAGCATCAGTCCTTCCAATGAATATTCAGGGCCGATTTCCTTTAGGATGGACTGATTGGACCTCCTGCAGTCCAAGGGACTCTCAAGAGTCTTCTCCAACACCACAGTTCAAAAGCATCAATTCCTCGGTGCTCAGCTTTCTTTATAGTCCAACTCTCACATCCATATATAACTACTGGAAAAGCCATAGCTTTGGGTAGACGGGCCTTTGTTGACAAAGTGAAGGTCAATTAATATTTACCAAGATTAATATCAGCTACCTTTTTGTAGTTGAGCTTCCCTTGTGGGAACTTCCTTTCTGGCTCAAATGGTAAAGCATCTGCCTGTGATGCGGGAGACCCAGGTTCAATCCCTGGGTTGGGAAGATCTCCTGGAGAAGGAAATGGCAACCCACTCCGGTATTCTTGCCTGAGAATCTCATGGATGGAGAAGCCTGGTAGGCTATAATCCATGGGGTCACAAAGAGTCGGACATGACTGAGTGACTTCACTTTCACCTTTTTGTAGTCATTTGTAATCAGAACTATTGGCGTCTATTTGATATTTGACAGGAATAACTGAATTATCAAGAGTTCAAGAACTATCTAGTTTTATTCATAACCCCTTGCCATCCCTAACACGTGCTCATTCATTTTCTTGATAAGAAAATGCTGAAAATATCACACAGCGCTTGCGTTAAGGCCTCTGAGTCTCTCACTGTTTGGCCCAAAATGTCAGAATCATTTGTGACTCTTGGGCCATGGTGAAAATATCATATTTATCTGAAAAAAAAAGTGAAAGTAAAAGTCATTCAGTCGTGTCCGACTCTTTCTGACACCATGGACTATACAGTCCATGGAATTCTCCAGGCCAGAATACTGGAGTGGGTAGCCTTTCCCTTTTCCAGGGGATCTTCCCAACCCAGGGATCGAATCCAGGTCTCTTGCATTGCAGGCTGATTCTTTACCAGCTGAGTCACAAGGGAAGCACATTATAAATAATTCTTCTTGCTTATCTATTTCATACTAGAACTTTGTATCTCAAACCCACAATTCTATCTGCCCTTCCCCTCCTCCCTATCCTGACTATAACCACTAGTTTGTTCTCATTACACATAGCATAGTTCTGGGAAATATAGCCATTGTTTTGTAATAACTTTAAATGGAGTGTAATCTATACCAAAGGAGACAGGGAAAGGGAGGAAGGTTAAATTAAGAGTATTAATAGGAATTCTTTACCATCTGACCCACAAGATAGGCCTATTAATAGGAATGAAAATGAAAAAAAAAAAAAAAAAAGAAGTCTCTCAGTCATGTCCGACTCTTTGCAACCCCGTGGACTGTAGCCTACCAGGCTCCTCCATCCATGGGATTCTCCAGGCAAGAATACTGGAGTGGGTGAATAGAGTAGGATAATTAGTCAGTTTAGAAATCCCACCGGTGGATTAAAGACAAAGGGCATTTTAAGGGCATTGGCAAGACTGTTGATCACTCAAGAAAAGAATCCATAACTTGGCAATAGGCTTCCTAATGGCTCAGATGGTAAAAAATTTGCCTGCCAAAGCAGGAGAGGTGGGTTCGATCTTCCTGGGTCAGGAAGATCCTCTGGAGAAGGAAATGGCAACTCACTCCAGTATTCTAGTCTGGAGAATCTCATGGACAGAGGAGACTGGAGGGCTATCATCCATGGAATCTCAAATAGTCAGACATGCCTGAGTGACTAACACTTTCACTTTCAAGCTAGCAGCAATCTAGTCTACCTTGAAGGAAGACCAGGTGCAAGCAAGCACCAGAAACACTCAAACCACAAATCCTGTTAGTTAAAACACAAAAAAATAGACAGGAGTCTGAATCTTGTTACATGAAGTCAGGGAAATTAATAGTCCTTGAAGAATAGCATTTCTGATTGTAGACAAGATAGGAATATAGGTGAAAGGGGACATTACACTGAAAGCTGAGATGAATGGTCATATTTCAGTATATATTACCACCCTTCTGCTAATATACATTATAAATAGTGCCATGACAGTCTCATTTAATATAGGTCAAATGCGAAGTTAATGATGTAAGCCTGGGTGTCTGTACAAAAGTAAGAGAGGAGATGGTCTTCTCCTCTCCTCACTTGTTTATAAAAATAGCATACTCTCAGACCTAGGGGCAGAGCCTTCTCATCTGCTGGCTAGTTTGTCTCACAAGTGTCCTGGATGCTGATAAATTCACTCTTTGCCTGCCACTTTGCTTCTTGCTGTTCCCCCCGACCCACCCCACCGTGGTGAAACAAAAGAACCTGAGTTTCATCAAGTTCTGATACTAGGTGAGTAGTTTCAATTAAAAGACAATAAGTATGAGTCCTCTTCTAATTCAGGGATCATGAGTTCAAGTGCCAATATAAATTTTGGCTGGTTTCAAGTCCCACTTGAGAAGGAGTGCAATTTCAAGATAAGGCTAATAGATAAAAGCTACAAAACATAAATTAGATAAGCAACAAGGATTTACTCTACAGCACAGGAAACTATATTCAATATCTTGTAATAATCTAAAATGGAAAAATCTGAAAAAATATGTATATAATTAAATTACTTTCCTGTACATCTGTAACTAACACAATATTGTGAATCAAATACACTTCAATTAAAAAACAATTCTTGGATTGGTTAAGCAGATATCTCATGTGACAATAAGAAAGGAAATTATGCTGTGAAAACAAGGCATCAATTTTTCAGTGCTCAGCTTTCTTTATAGTTCAACTCTCACATCCATACATGACTATAGGAAAAACCATTGCTTTAACTAAATGGACCTAAGATGGGCACAGTAAAGGATACAAATGGTAGAGACCTAGTAGACACTGAAGAGACCAAGAAGAGAGGGAAAAAACACATAGAAGAACTGTGTAAAAAAGATCTTAATGAACCAGATTACTATAATGGTGTGGTAAGTCACCCAGAGCCAGCCATTCTGGAGTGCTAAGTCAAGTGGGCCTTAAGAAACACTGCTGTTAATAGCCAGTGGATGCAATGAAATTCCAGCAGAACTATTCACATTCCTAAAGGAGGATGCCATCAGCGTTTTACATTCATTATGTCAGCAAGTCTGAAAGACCCAGCAGTGGCCCCAGGACTGGAAATGGTCAATTGTCATCCCAATCGCCAAGAAGGGTAGTACTAAAGAATGTTTTAACCATTGACAGTTGCACTCATCTCCCATGCTAGTAAGGTCACGCTTAAAATCTTTTATGCTAAGCTTCAAAATTATGCAAACCAAGAATGTCCGGATGTCCAAGCTCAGTTTAGAAAAACTAGAGATCAAATTGCCAACATTCACTGGATCATAGAGAAAGCAAAAGAATTTCAGAAAAACATCTATCTCTGTTTCATTGATTATGCTAAAGCCTTTAAATGTGTGGATCATGACAAACTGTGGAAAGCTCTTAGACAGATGGGAATACCAGAGTATCTTACCTGTCTCCTGAGAAACCTGTTTGCGGGTCAAGAAGCAACAGTAAGAGCTATGTATGGAACAGCTGATTGGTTCAAGCTCAAGAAAGGAATATGACAGAGCTGTCTGCTATCACCCTATTTGTTTAACCTATATGCTAAGCACATCACGAGAAATGCCAGGCTGGAAATTACAAGCTGGAATCATGATAAGCAGGAGAAACATCAACAACCGCACATATGCAGATGATACCATTCTAAAGGCAGAAAGCAAAGAGGAACTAAAAAGCCTCTTGATGAAGGTGAAGGAGAATGAAAGAGCTGACTAAGACTATTTTAAAAACTAGGATTTAGGCATCTTGTCCTATTACTGCAAGGCAAATAGAAGGGGAAAGCTGAAAGCAGTAAGATTTCCTCTTCTTGATCTCCAAAATCACTACATACGGTGACTGCAGCCATGAAATCAGAAGACGATTGCTTCTTGGCAGGCAAATGATGGCAAACCTAGACAGCATGTTGAAAAGCAGAGACATTACTCTGCTAACAAAGTTCTGTATAGTCAAGACTATGGTGTTTCCAGTGGTCATGTACCATTGTAAAAGTTGGACCTTAAAGAAGGCAGAATGCCTAAGAATTGATGCCTTCAAACTGTGTTGCTGGAGAAGACTCCTAAAGGTCCTTTGGACTGCAAGGAGATCAAATCAGTCAATCTTAAGGGAGATCAACCCTGAATATTCACTGAAGCTGAAGCTCCAGTATGTTGGTCATCTGATAATAACACATGACTCATAGGAAAAGTCCCTGATGTTGGGAAAGATTGAGGGCAGAAGAAGAAGAGGACATCAGAGGATGAGAAGGCTGTATGGAATCACTGATGCAATGAACATGAACTTGGGCAAACTCAAGAAGATGATGAGGAGCAGGGAGGCCTGGCATGCTGCAGTCCATGGGGTCACAAACTGTCAGACGCTACTTGGCGACTGAACAACAGCAACAAATATTGCCTTGTATATATGTGTAACATATTATTTATTCAGTCACCTATTGATGAAGTTTTAGGTTGCTCCCAAGTCCTGTCCTTCATAAATAGTGCTGCAGTGAACATTGGGGTGGATGTGTCTTTTTGAATGATAATTTTCTCAGAGTATACACCCAGTAGTAGGATCACTGTGTCATAATTTTAATTTTAGTTTTTTTTTTTAAAAAACCTCCATTAAGTTCTCCATAATGGCTGTATCAATTTACATTCCTTCCAACAGTGTCAGAAGGTTCCTTTTTTGTCTACATCCTCTCCAGCATTTATTGTTTGCAGTTTTTTTGATGATGGCCCTTCCGACTGGTATGAGGTAATATGTCACTGTAGTTTTGATTTGTATTTTTCTAACAGTTGATGATGCTCAGCATATTTCCATGTGATTCTTGGCCTTCTGAGTGTCTTCTTTGGAGAATACCCATTTTTTATCAGGTTGTTTGTTTTTCTGATATTACGCTGATTAAGCCATTTCTATACTTTAGAGATTAATCCCATGTCAGCTGCTTCATTTGCAAAGGTTTTCCCTCATATTAATGGTTGTCTCTTTTCCCTCCTTATGGTTCCCTTGTCTGTGCAAAAACTTTTAAGTTTAATTAGGTCCTATTTGTTTATTTTTATTTTCATTATTCTAAGAGGTGGGTCAAAAAAAGTCCTGCTGCAATTTATGTTGAAGAATGTTCTTCCTATATTCTCTTGTTGAGTTTTATATGGTGCAGTATTTAATCCATTTTGAGCTTATTTTTGTGTTTGGTGTCAGAGCATGTTCTAATTCATTTGTTTACATAGAGCCTTCCAGTTTTTCCAGCACCACTTATTGAAGTATCTGTCTTTTCTCCATTGTATATTCTTGCCTCCTTAGTCATATATTAGGTGACCATAAGTGTCTAGGTTTACCTCTGAGCTTTCTATTCTGTTTCAGTGATCTGTATTTCTGTTTAAAATATTTTAAATTAAATAAAATTCTATTAAGTCAGGTTCATCTATTTAGGTTAATGCCTGTGACCAGTCAATAGTTGTTTTTTTTTTTTTTTCTCCCAATGGATAAATGTTTCACTATTACTGTTTCTCTAATTTAAGTATTTCCCTCAGATACAGGAAAGTTTATATATTTTAAATTTATAGGCCAATGTTCTGAAAATGTTTCAAACTTGTGTTATTTTTAGTGACATATAGATTTGTTAGCTATCAATGTGCACAAAACTATAGTGGACTTTAATATTACCACATACTCAACTTAAAATGAGGTTAATATTGTTGAAGCCATGTATTATCGTGTTATCTAGATTTCCAGATATACTAAAGAAGTTTTCATGTGATTGAAAAAAAAAGCCAGTTCATTTTGGGTCATATGACTCACTTAGTATTTCACGATGGCCCAGCACATTAAGAGAATATTCTTCAATATCAGTTTGATTCTTTGTTCTTCTTGGAATGTTAGCAAATTCATAACTTTATTCATGGCATCTAAAGCAACTTCCTCTGTGGTCTGAAACATGATGCAAATAGTCATGAAAGAGTCTTTGAAAGTGATTTCAAAAGGTGATAGAAAGTAGTTTTCAAAAGCCTTTAAAATTTTTTAGAATACTGTTACCAAACCCGGGTCCTACTTCTTGTTTCTTTAAAGGCAACACTCCAGAGACAAGTGTTGATAGGGCAGAAAATGTTGCTTTAGTCTGGAGGCCAGCAACAGGGGGAGAAGGTGGACCTCTGTCTGAGAATCAACTCCTGGTTGCTACTCAGGGGGCAGGAGGTTTTAAAGGGGAGTTTAAATGGCAACCCACTCCAGTGTACTCTTGCCTGGAAAATCCCATGGACAGAGGAGCCTGGTAGGCTAGAGTCCATGGGGTCACAAAGAGTCAGACACAACAGAGAGACTTCACTTCAGGTTTGTACAGATGGAGGAGGGAACAGAACGACACAGTCAGCTCTTACAGTCATCTTGATAATTAATGTAGCAGTCTGATCAGCATCATCTTGGTTATGTATGTGAAGTGAAGTGAAGTGAAGTCACTCAGTCGTGTCCGAATCTTTGCGACCCCATGGACTGTAGCCCACCAGGTTCCTCCTTCCATGGGATTCTCCAGGCAAGAATACTGGAGTGGGTTGCCATTTCCTTCTCCAGGGGATCCTCCTGACCCAGGGATTGAACCCTGGTCTCCTGCTTTGCAGGCAGACAATTTAACCTCTGAGCCACCAGAGTTTCAGGGTTTGTTCCCATTTCTATGAAGAAAGTTCTCAGAATTATGTTAAGTGGATCAGCTTATGTCATGGTTTCAATTTGGTCATCATATAATCATCTTCCTCCATGTGGTGGGGGCTTCTGTGTCTGCAAAACAGCTTACAGGATATGGTTCAGAATATTATCTATAGCTATTGAGGGGTAATTAAAAGTTCTTGGCTATGCTTAATATCTAAACTATTATTATTTAGTCTTGTTGGGTTATTTCCCTTAGTTTCCACATTTAATGTAGTTTCTACATTTTCTCACTTCTCTGATTAAACTTGTTCTTTGGCTAAAGTTTTCCACAGACGAAAGGCAGATAGAAGACATGGAGGAACAAGGACCATAGAGTCCTGCTCTGTTTCAATACTCTCATGGATCCATGGCTACCAAAGGACTGGTAGCCAGGAAGAATCTAAAAATGTTACAATCTAAGATACTTAAGTGAGTTAAAACAGGTGGTCATCAACTTCTTTGAAGAACTGAAGGACTTCTTTATTAAGCTTTATAATGTACATATCTCATTTCAATTCATGTCACCTCACCACAGCCTGAGAGATTTTAGAGAGGAAAAAGATAACATTAATCTTTCCAAGAGAAGAGAAATTTAATCTTTGGGAAAGGTTTTGCAGTCCATCTAGTCAAGGCTATGGTTTTTCCTATAGTCATGTATGGAAGTGAGAGTTGGACTATGAAGAAGGCTGAGCACCGAAGAATTGATGCTTTTGAACTGTCGTGTTGGAGAAGACTCTTGAGAGTCCCTTGGACTGCAAGGAGATCCAACCAGTCCATTCTGAAGGAGATCAGCCTTGGGATTTCTTTGGAAGGAATGATGCTAAAGCTAAAACTCCAGTACTTTGGCCACCTCATGCGAAGAGTTGACTCATTGGAAAAGACTCTGATGCTGGGAGGGATTGGGGGCAGGAGGAGAAGGGGACGACCGAGGATGAGATGGCTGGATGGCATCATGGACTCGATGGACGTGAGTCTGAGTGAACTCCGGGAGTTGGTGATGGACAGGGAGGCCTGGTGTGCTGCGATTCATGGGGTCGCAAAGAGTCAGACACGACTGAGCGACTGAACTGAACTGAACTGAACTGACCTGCCGTTGCCCAGCTAAATTTCTTTGGGTCTGATTCAGTCAAACCTGGATCACTTTGGCCTTGAAAATGTGGGATATTGTCTATTTCTCAATTCCCTATTTAAAACTTCAGGTAAAATCACACAGCGTGAGGGTAAAAGGAAAACCAAGTCATTAAAGAACAAAACAAAATAAAGCTTTTAAAAAAACCACATATGCAAATGCACCTATATACAGTTATATTTTTAGTGAAAGTTCATGCTTGTTATCTTATTTCTAATATATATTTTGTTTAGGGCTGGCCAGCAAGACCTTATAATGTGGAGTTGTTTATGCTTTCAAGAGCTGAGATGATGAGCTCATCAATTCCTTCATTGCTATGGCACTGGAAAGCTCTTTCCTGGATTTTATTAGGCCCCAGGGATCCCAGATGGAGAAGAGTATTGTTAACTCTTTACCATAAAATTCTTATGTTAAAAGACCCTGAAAATAAAAAAAAGTGGCTAATGGCACTTCCTGATTATATACAGTTAATTACTGTATATATAAAAGAAGATATAAAAAGTATATAAAATATAACATATTATTTAACTTTAGAACATCTGTATAAGAGGAGGTGAAATTATCTCCAGTCAAAAGCTAAAGTTGCCAAGCACTTATAGGGTTAATAACTTGCTCAAGACTGATTATGAAGCAGAGATCAAATATAAAACTTAGACCTACTATCTCTTTTTGTGTGGAACTAACAGCAGTGTGAATTGTTCTTTAGAGTAAAGGGAATGTATTTTTCTGCTGATTTGAGGCAGTGTTGATGTTAATAAACAGCATGAACTTTAAGATTATGATGGTGTGAGTGGCAGCAATATGATAATAATCCTGGTAATAGTTAACTATTTTGAGTAACTTTTATGCGCCAGACAGCATGCTTCATCTTTATACACGTTAAATTATTTCATTTATGACATTATGACAATGAAAGTGACACAATGACAATGGTTTTATGAATTGGATACTATCTACTAAAATGAAGAATTTTTACACTCAAAAAAACAAAAACAAATTCACTTGCCCAAAGCTACATAGGTGGTAAATTAAAAAATTTTTATAACAGTGGCCTTTCCAGCACAAAGGTAAATGCTTCCATCATTAGTGTGTTATTTCCCAACATTTGAAACTTGATTTCAACATTTAAAATTTTGTGTAGTTGGGCAAGCTGCATAAACTCTGAAAATTTGTTATAATTATATGAATTTCAAAGCTATTATTATCAAGTTCAAGTGCAAATGTATGTTACAGAAATTACAATGCCTGTAAATGTTCAATAAATATTAATCTTCTTCATAGCCACGCCATGATGTTGTTCCATGTTGTTTTAGCTAATTAAATTCAATACTTGTAGTATAAGTGAGTGAAAGATGCTCAGTCATGTCTCACGCTTTGCAAGCCCATGGACTAGCCCTCCAGGCTCCTCTGTCCATGGAATTCTCCAGGCAAGAATACTGAAGTGGGTAGCCATTCCCTTCTCCAGATAATCTTCCTGATCCAGAATGTGTGGGCAGATTCTTTACCATCTGAGCCACAAAGGAAACCCATTTGTAATATAAGCCCAGTTGTAATATAGACTAAGATTATTTATAAGACAGAGTGTGGGAAAAGAACATAGCCTCATTTCTAGGTGCACAGCAAACAAAGAGCAAAAAACAGTTGAAAGTCATATAAAGGAATTATTTATTGCAGAGATAAACTACCAATGGTCATATGAAAACTAAATATGAGGTAAGCAGCTCAGGGTCATACAGCTGGTTCATGGAAGAAGTGCGCTAAATGCCTCTCTTCAGCTTCCCAAGGCTGTGCTTTGAAGAGCCCCACAAATAGTTTTCCTAACATTAAAGTATTTTAGCTTTCATCTATTTAAAAAAGAGCTAATAAAATGTGTCATTTTAAGGTCAAGTTCTGCTAAATATCAAAGTATCACTTTTAAAAGAACAATGTATTCATTTATCATAAGTTTAATATTCATCTTTTTATGATTAAGGCATATCTTTAATATTGTTGGTACATCATATCCTTTGGTACAATATTTCATTATTTTAATTCTGTAATGGTCTTGAGAGTGAATAGTTTTGTTCAGGTTAATGTGGTCTAATGCTGGCTTTTATCAAAGTGAAGTATACTAAATTTATTTCTAGGTCATATAATTATCCTCCAGAGATAGTTACATTTCAAGGGACAATTTTCAAAGGAGTAAACAAAAGATGTCTAGGGAAAACAGCCATTTTTTTCAACATTTTGTGAGCTTTCACCAACTCAATTTCTTTTAAACAGAGTAAATTATACACCACTCAAGAGTATCATTCTTTTAATGAGTTTGTGGCTCTGACTTGTAACTTCAGGATATTCATTTGAAGCTTTCGGGAGTTTAAAGGTAAGTTAAATTTGATTACCTTTCTTTGATGAATACTTTCAGTATTTTTAGTAGTCGTAATGCTACTTTAGAATATTGAACACATGCAAAATTTAAATTCAATTCAGGAAATAGTAAAAGACACTGATATTACTAGTTCACCTTCTATGTATGAACTATAATAACCAGATATTGGCAAAAACACAAATATTCCAAAAGTTACCAAAATTTTTGCATAAATTAAATTAAAACATTTCATTGTACAATTCTCATACATGAAACAAGATGAAAAATGCATAATATCTCCCTTAAGAAATGATTCTAAATGAAATTTTATACAAGCAGGTAAATATATATGAATATTGAATGAAAACAAATATTATTAAAAGAAATCATTAGTGTAATTCAGTTGTTCTAAAAGTCATTCCCTATGTTCTTTAGTAATCTTTTCCATGTTTTTATGAAGCACTTTATTGTGTGTGATACTGAGCAAAAAATAATACTGGTTTTCTATTTTTTCTACTTTAAATATTTCTTGTATCTCTAATTAGCTAAGCTTCATGGTCAAAATCTACAACTTGTAGTATAGGTCTACCAACCACCTTACCGCAATTTGGCACTTCTCTTATGTCACTGTATTAACATTTATTTCTTCAGTGTTTATATTTAAAAGGTACTAGCCTGGTGAAGTATAGAATAGTATAGAATTCTAAAGTATAGAATAGTGATTAAGATTGCTGGCTCTGTCGTCTGACTATGTGGGTTCAAAACCAGTCCTGCCACATACTGTTACGTTACTTGGACAAGCTGCTGAAGCTTTCTCTATGTGGCTTTTCCCCTGGGTAAAATAGGGGTAATAGAACTTAAATTAGAAGATTTTAAAAAATGATTAAATAACATAATACATGCACTGAAAGCAGGGTTGTGTGTTTATATGCATATGTGTATGAATGTGTATGTATTTTGAATAATTAATTAGAATGCAAACTCCTTGTTGATTGGGTCTATGACCTACTGCCCCTTCCCAGTATATCCCAAAGTACTAACTTGATGATCAAAATTATAGCTGTAAGATAAAATAATTAAATTCTTGATTATTCCACCTAAAATATTGGAGTAGTTTCATTTCATTTCAGGGTACATTTATTAGGACTTCGCAGACATCTCAAGTAGATGTCTCAAGTAGTAGCGAATCCCCCTGCCAGTGCAAGAAGTAGAGGAGATGATCCCTGGATCAAACAGATGCCCTGGAGTGGGAAATGGCAACTTGCTCCAGTATTCTTGCTTGGAAAACTCCATGGCAAGGAGCCTGGGGGCTACAGAGCCTGGTGGGCTATAGTCCATAGTATCACAAAGAGTCTGACCTGAATGAGTGATAGAGCACAATCACGACAAATGCAATTACATTTATTAATCTAATTACAGCAAAGGCCTTGGAATTACAAAGTCAAATATATATTCCAATCTAGGGACAAGAACCTAAATTCTGATTAGGGAAGTAAAAGTGAAAGCGAAGTCGCTCAGTTGTGTCTGACTCTTTGCGACCCCATGGACTGTAGCCCACCAGGCTTCTCCATCCATGGGATTCTCTGGGCAAGAATACTGGAGTGGGTTGCCATTTCCTTCTCCAGATTAGGGAAGTAGACCCCGTAAACAGACAATAACAAAATACTAAAATATATAAAATAATATCAGTATATTCAATATATGGAAATGGAGAAGAAAAAGTGACTAATTTTGTCTTTAAGTCACCAGGAGAGCTTTTCAGAGGATGTGAAACTTGTACAAGTATTTAAGAAAAAAATAAGGGTTGTCTGGATTAGTTTAGTTCAGTCACTCAGTCATGTCCAACTCTGCAACCCCATGAATTGCAGCATGTCAGGCCTCCCTGTCCCTCACCAATTCCCGGAGCGTACCCAAACTCATGTTCATTGAGTTGGTTATGCCATTCAACTGTCTTATCCTCTGTTGTCCCCTTCTCCTCCTGCCTTCAATCTTTCCCAGCATCAGGGTCTTTTCCAATGAGTCAGCTCTTGGCATCAGGTGGCCAAAATATTGGGGTTTCAGCTTCAACATCACTCCCTCCAATGAACACCCAGGACTGATCTCCTTTAGGATGGACTGGTTGGATCTCCTTTCAGTCCAAGGGACTCTCAAGAGTTTTCTCCAATACCACAGTTCCAAAGCATCAATTATTCTGCGCTCAGCTTTCTTTATAGTCTAACTTTCATATGCATACATGACTACTGGAAAAATCATAGCCTTGATGAGACGGACCTTTGTTGGCAAAGTAATGTTTCTGCTTTTTAATATGCTGTCTAGGTTGATCATAACTTTCCTTCCAAGGAGTAATCGTCTTTTAATTTAAGGGCTGCAATCACCATCTGCAGTGATTTTAAGAGAAATAAGAGTATCAACTCAAAGACAGAATCATACAAATTCAGCAGCTAGATAGAAGGATATAGATCTTTTTTTTTTTTTTTTTAATAGGGAGGGTCAGCGAAGTTTAAGTGTAAAAGCCATTGCTAAATTCTCTAAACTTTCTCCTTTCAACATGGGGTTTTGATTAGGTGTTACAGAGATCATGATGGTTAGCAGGTGAAAGGGAGGAACTGAATTTAGAGATAAGGAGACTAATTTTAAGACTATTGCCTTAGTACAGTGTAGATGATGATAAGGGCAAAAAATTAAGACTCAGGAGAAGGGAGATAATAATAATGGCAGTATTAACAATGGCTGTGCTGTGTTCAGTCTTTGTCCAACTCTTTGCAACCCCCATGAATTGTACCCCACCAGGCTCCACTATCCAAGGGGATTCTCCAGGCAAGAATATTGAAGTAGGTTGCCATGCCTTCCTCCACGAGATTTTCCCAACCCAGGGATCGAACCCAGGTCACCCACCCAAGAATGCTGGAGTGGGTAGCCTATCCTTCCTGACCCAGGAATTGAACTGGGTATCCTGCCTTGCAGCAGATTGTTTACCATTCAAGCTACCAGGGAAGCCCTAACAATGGCTACCATTTATCAAATATATACCACGTTTTATGAGCATTCATATTATATCTGTCATCTTATTTTTCCATCACAATAGCTCTATAAAGTAAATAAGTTACCACCTCTGTTTTAAATTGATGAATTGAAGTTAAATTTGTGATTTGTCCAGAGTCCTCCTGATAATAAATGACAGAGCTGGCATATAAATTTGAATTAGAGACTTTACAGTCTTAACAGCTGAGTTAGTTCATGAAGAGAAGGTGCTTTTCTCAGGGATTTGTTGTTGTTTAGTTGCTCAGTCATTCCAACTCTTTTGCAAGCCCATTGACTCAGTAACACATCATGCTCCTCTGTTCATGGAATTTTCCAGGCAAGAATACTGTCATGGGTTGCCATTTACTCCTCTGGGGAATCTTCCCCAGCCAGGGATCAAACTCATGTCTCCTGCATTGGCAGGCAGATTTTTTACCACTGAGCCACGGTGGAAGCCCCTTTAATGGGGATATTTGAAAGATAAAAAGATCTGTGAGCCAAATGGTTTTGGAAGAGTCAAGGAGAAGGTCAAATCTAATATGGCACCCAGATTTCAGACTTAAGTGGTGAGGTGAACGTGGTGTTATCAAAATATGAGGTATATAGGGATTCTGGGATAAGAACTGGTTTGTTGGAGAGTGAGGTTATTGAATTAAATTTGATGTTATTGAATTTAGACTTGGCTGAGAAATGCTGGGGGAAGACAGGTGGTAGCAGTTGGATACCTAGGCCAGGAGCTCAGAACAGAAACCTAAAAAAAATAATGGTAAATCTTATCTTCTAGAGGCATTGGCTTACAGGTGGTTGTTAAAACCATAGAAAAAATGTGCAAAATAACATAAGGGAGCCAACATGGGATTACAAAGATAAACAATACTTCTGTTCTAAATAGGTAGAAATATTTTGGGTATTTTTGAAAACTGGGAATAAACAGAGATGAGAAATGGTTCTATACTATCCATGTTATGATTGGCTATATTGCAGCAAAAAAAAAAAAAAAAAATCAAACACCAAAATGTCTATGGTTTAACACAATAAATACTTATTTTTCACTGTCACTGTCTGAGGAAGATATCTCAGTCTTGTACCTGAGTGTGAACACGTATGCTCCCAGGGCTCCGAGGCAGTAGAAGAGAAAACTGGAGGGTAGAGGCATGGTTTTACATCACCCACAGCCCATCGGTAGAACTGAGGTCCATGCCCTCAATCTAACTGGCTAGAGAGACTGCACAATAGTCTTGATGCTCAGAAAGAGGTAAAGGTGTTGTGAACACACTGCACTTTCCCTGGCTAGCCTTTCCTCTATCACCAGTGCCTGGAAATGGTATTTGATGTGTGTGTATATGTGCTCAATCGTGTCTGACTCTTTGCGACCCCATGGACTATAGCCCACCAGGCTCCTCTGTCCATGGGATTATCAGGCAAGAATACTGGAGTGAACTGCCTTTTCCTCCTCCAGGGTATCTTCTTGATACAGAAATTAACCCATGTCTCCTGTGTCTCCTGCATTGGGAGGCAGATTGTTTACCACTGAGTCACCTGAGAAGCCCTTGATATTCAGTAATGTCCAGCAAATGCTATTAAGTAAATATATCAAAATGTGTTATTTTGGAAGGAAGGGAGAGAAACAACCTCAAACTGTGCATATTTTAAACTTTACATTTCTTATGCTTCCTTTTCACAGTTAGGAATTCATGAAACTTAGCCAAGGTCAACAGGAAATATTGTAGTACTATGGGGCTTCCCTGGTGGCTCAGAGGTTAAAGTGTCTGCCTCCAATGCAGGAGACCCGGGTTTGATCCCTGGGTTCGATCCCTGGGTCGGGAAGATCCCCTGGAGAAGAAAATGGCAACCTTCTCCAGTATTCTTGCCTGGAGAATCCCATGGATGGAGGAGCTTGGTAGGCTACAGTCCACGGGGTCGCAAACAGTCGGACTAGACTGAGTGACTTCACTTTCACAGTACAATTATATCATAGGCCAACACAGTCATAAATTTGCTTTTGAGATATGCCAAACACAAAAATTAACTTATTATCTACTGGTATTGAAACTTTGTGGTCTTTATATATCCTCAAATTCTTGGTTAAAAAAAGATAACTAATATCTATTGCAATTATATAATCTTTTTTCAATAATGTTCAGAAACATCGCAGAATCAGTTTTATCACCAAGCTCTTACATGAGGACAAAACTGATTTTAAAACTAGGCACTGTGGCAGGTTAGTGGACATCCCTATTCTGGTAAATTCTAACCAGAAACCTGGTATATACTGGACACAGTTAATCACCCAGAAATGACCTGAAATTTGTAGCTTCTGCTTCAGCAATACATGAACCATTGACTTCCAGATGTTCAAGCTGGTTTTAGAAAAGGCAGAGGAACCAGAGATCAAATTGCCAACATCTGATGGATCATTGAAAAAACAAAAGAGTTTCAGAAAAACATCTATCTCTGCTTTATTGACTATGCCAAAGTCTTTGACTGTGTGGATCACAATAAACTGGAAAATTCTGAAAGAGATGGGAATACCAGACCACCTGACCTGCCTCTTCAGAAACCTATATGCAGGGTCAGGAAACAACAGTTAGAACTGGACATGGAACAACAGACTGGTTCCAAATAGGAAAAGGAGTACGTCAAGGCTGTATATTGTCACCCTGCTTATTTAACTTCTATGCAGAGTACATCATGAGAAATGCTGGGCTGGAAGAAGCACAAGCTGGAATCAAGATTGCTGGGAGAAATATCAATAACCTCAGATATGCAGATGACACCACCCTTATGGCAGAAAGTGAAGAGGAACTAAAAGTCCTGTTGATGAAAGTGAAAGAGGAGAGTGAAAAAGTTGACTTAAAGCTCAACATTCAGAAAACGAAGATCATGGCATCTGGTCCCATCACTTCATGGGAAATAGATGGGGAAACAGTGGAAACAGTGTCAGACTTTATGTTTTGGGGCTCCAAAATCACTGCAGATGGTGACTGGAGCCATGAAATTAAAAGACACTTACTCCTTGGAAGGAAGGTTATGACCAACCTAGATAGCATATTAATAAAGCAGAGACATTACTTTGCCAACAAAGGTCCATCTAGTCAAGGCTATAGATTTTCCAGTGGTCATATATGGATGTGAGAGTTGGACTCTGAAGAAGGCTGATCACCGAAGAATTGATGCTTTTGAGCTGTGGTGTTGAGAGTCCCTTGGACTGCAAAGAGATCCAACCAGTCCATCCTAAAGGAGACCAGTCCTGGATGTTCATTGGAAGGACTGATGCTGAGGCTGAAACTCCAGTACTTTGGCCACCTCATGCGAAGAGTTGACTCATTGGAAAAGACTCTGATGCTGGGAGGGATTGGGGGTAGGAGGAGAAGGGGATGACCGAGGGTGAGATGGCTGGATGGCATCACTGACTCGATGGACATGAGTCTGAGTGAACTCCGGGAGTTGGTGATGGACAGGGAAGCCTGGCGTGCTGCGATTTATGGGGTTGCAAAGAGCCGGACATGACTGAGCGACTGAACTGAACTGACCCTAATTTGGAAAAGTATTTATACACTCCTCACTTTCTACATACCAGGCATACAGACATTACTGAAACAGAGCAGGACCCCATGGTCCTTGCCCCCACACTATGTCCTCTGCCTGCCTTTTGTCTATGGAAAACTTTAGTCAGAAAGAAAGTTTGATAAGAAAAATGAGAAATGTGGGGAATAAAAAGAAAAACAGTCAAAGGAGACAAAATAATAATAGTGTAACCATTAAACACTTTCCAGGTAATTCAGTGGTAAAGAATCCACCTTCTAATGCAGCAGACATGGTAGAAGTGTGTTCTACTCCTGGTTCAGGAAGATCCCTTGGAGGAGGGCATGGCAACTCTGTCCAGTGTTTTTGCCTGGAGAACCCCGTGGACAGAAGCTGCTGGAGGGCTATGGTCCTTAGTGTTGCACAGAGTTGGAGACAACTGAAGCAACTTAGCACAGTATTAAACATAGTCAAGGACTGTTAGTTCTTTCTTAAGAGATATAGACAATATTTTGGGCCATATCCTGCAAGCTGTCTTATAGATACTAAAGCAACAGGTAGAGAACTGCATGATGACCAGACTGTACTCAGGACATAAGCTGCCACAGTGCTGAGAATTGGCCTCAGAGAAATGGGAGCAAATGGACCTTGGAACTGAAGATTAACTGTACCTAAAACAATCATGATGATGCTGGGCAGATCACTGATGATCCATTTAAAAATGACCGTCAGAGTTGACTGTATTTCTACATGTAGCCTCCCCTCTTCTGTCTAGAAAAAGTCTCACCCGCTGCTTGCTGGGGGGAGTTGGACTTCTGATAGATGCCCACCACCTCCCTCCCACTTACCAGCATCTGAAATAAAGTAAACTTTGCTTTCATCAACCTGGCCTGTTTATTGACTTTAGAGTAGTAAGCAACTGGAACACACCCCACACCTTTTTTGGTAACAGATTTTGGCGCCCAATGAGGGGCTGTCTCCTGTGCTTTCCTGGCTCCTGGCTGTCCTGCAGTTTTCAAGGGAGAGCTGTGGTCATGACAGTGTGTCAGCCTGCTGCTCGTGGCTAGCTAGCCCTAAGTAGGGGATCGGGGAGATGTTCCTAGCAGCTGCCAAAACCATTTGTTTTGAGGATCTTCCCTATTTCTCCCCCGCTTGGCACTTGCTGGCAACTTATGCTTTTTCTGGGTGGAATGGAAATGTTTGGGACAAGCTGATGAACTCCAATACTGGGTAAGTCCACCAGTGTGCACATGGGTGACCTTCCTATTTGTGAGTGCTAGCAGGCATTCTTGCTAATTTATTCTGATGTCTCTCTGCCACTGAGGACCATTTGTTAATGCTATGTGAGCATTCTTGCTAGTTAATTCTGATGTGTATCTAATGTTGAGAGCTGTCTAAGGCACGAGGTGTAATTTGGGCATTTTTGCCAGTTGGTTCTGATGTGCGTCTGATATTGAGGACCGTTTATGAGCACTGATTGCTATTTGGGCATTCTTGCCAGTGCCAGTTTGCAGTTGACAGTGTCTGCCAGATATGAAATAGTAATATTCAATAAGAATTTTAAAATTTATTTTACTTTCACAACATTGTCCTTTATGTCAGTATGTATGAGTTGGTGACCAAAAAAAGTAACAATAATAACAATACATGGTTCTAGAAAACATAAAATAAAAATACTGGTAGATAGTCAAGGACTTGCTGTGCATTTTTTTGGTTTTTCTCTGACATATTTTGACATAGTGGAGAATATGGCTGGGAAGGCTCTTCTATTTCATCTGCTGAAAAGGCTGACCTTTGCAAAAGCTACGTGGTTGAGAATAAATCTTTTTATATTAAGTGACTCACAGATAGTAAGAATCTGGTAAACATTAATGGACTGAATACACATTGATGGCATTTCCAGAAACTTCCCCAGGAAGATTATATTATCTCCTCTAGAAATCCTCTACTAGCATAGATATATTTCATATGTAATTATATTACAGAGCACAAAAGCCTGAAACTCATAGGATGAATTGCAAAACAAGGCAATGTAATGGCCTGGTGGAGGATTGAAAAGCAAGTCAATGTCTCACTGAGCCTTTACATATTGATTTAAAAGTGTTGATTACATATTTCATAGCAATACCTTGAAACATTTCTCATTTTGATAGTTTTTAATACATTATAGAAAAACAAAAAATAATTTGGAAACTTGATTTGGAGTAAAGAGCCTGCGTTTTAGTACCAGCCTATCAATTATTTCTTGTGCAAGGAAAGCTGTGGGTAACTGGGAAGAAACAAATTAGGGGAACTGGAAACCTGAGGCACAGTATAATAGAAATGTGAAAAGAGAGGCTATAAGGTATGAGAAACATTAGGCAGTGGAGCAAACATTAGCTACTTTGAGAAGTTAGTATATAGGAAAAGGAATCAGATCATGAATTTAATTTATTATATATTAAAAATATTTTTTCTATCTGACTATTCCTCCCATCCCAAGATCTTATTTTGAGCAGGAGGAAAGGATGAGGGATTTGGGGAAGATAAAAGTGTCTGAGCATTGCCACACAAATGTGTCAGTTTCCTGTGTGTTCTGAGGCTGAATTACTTGATAAAATGGCATCTCTTTATGAAATTCTTGTGCTATAAAATAAATTGGATTATAACCAGAAAATATTTGTTAAATAGTTTGAACCACAATCTTTTACAAATCAAAGTAAGTTTATTTAATTTGAGGAATTAGATGATACTGTTTTCTTTTTTATTGAGATATAATTGACATATAACATTATAGTAGTTTCAGATATGCATGCATGCCTGCTAAGTTGCTTCAAGAGTGTCTAACTCTTTGCAACCCTGTGGATTGTACCCCACTGGGCTCCTCTGTCCATGGGATTCTCCAGGCAATAATACTAGAGTCAGTTGCCATGCCCTCCTCTAGGGGATCTTTCCGACCCAGGGATCGAACCTGCATCTCTTATATCTCCTGCATTGACAAGTGGAATCTTTACCACTAGTGCTACCTGGGAGGCCCCAGTTTCAGGTATACAACATAATGATTCAATATTTGTATGTATTGCAAAATAATCTACACAATAAATCCAGTTAACATCCATCACCATGTATAATTACCATATATTTTTTCTTGTGATGAGAACTTTTAAGATCTACTCTCAACAACTTTCAAATATGCAATACACTATTATTAACTATAGTCTGTGCATGTGTGCTCAGGCACGCCCAACTCTTTGTGACCCCCATGGACTGTAGCCCAACAGGATCTTCTGTCCATGGGATTTCCAGTCAAGAATACTGGGGTGGGTTGCCATTTCCTTCTCCAGGGGATCTTCCAGATCCAGGGATTGAACCTGCGTCTCCTGCCTTTCCTTGTACTGGCAGGCAGATGCTTTACCACTGCGCCACATGGCAAGCCCTTTCAACTATAGTTTCTAGGTTGTAAATTATATGTCCATGACTTATTCATGTTGCAACTAGAAATTTTACCATTTGACCCTCCCTCACCCGTTTTGTTTTCAGAGGGACAGTAGTCTTGAATCAGGATCTTATTTCCCCGTCCAGGGATTGAATCTAGCTGTCAGCGCACCAGGAGCTAGAGGCTAGAGGCACAGTTCCCTGATACGTACCCCATTTGAAAGCAAAAAACGTTTCAAGGAGGCAAAAACTGAAAAACAGGTACTAAGTATACTATTAGAGACACAGTATAATGTATGGGAGAGCACACAGAGAAAGTTTATTTCTGTCAGAAGCAGGATACACACCCCCAGAGGAGTGCAGGCATCCTGAATGAGGAGGACAGTAAAATGGTGGTTTAAATTGCTGATATAGGACAGAACTTCTAGTCTTTGTTTTCATTTGGTCAATAGTTTTGTTACTTTTTTCACACCTGACTGGTCCTTAGACCCTCACAAAGATGTGTGTGCCGTTTTGCTAAGATGAATCCCACCACAGAGGCCGATGGGTGCATGTCCACATTTATTATGGGATGGGGTCTCCTCAATTTTTGATATTAAAGAAGCTTTCATTCCTATGCATGTGCAAACAGGGAAGTCTTCCTTGACCTCAGGAATGGGCACCTTGTCCCTTAGTGTCTGGGTGAGAACAAAGCTTTAAGTTTACTTCACTTGATAAACACCAGCTGTCCAGCCCAGGGGCCCATCTATCTCCTAACTCAATTTTGCCCAACCCCTTCCACCTTTGATAATGACCAATCTGTTCTATCTATGAGCTCATTAAAAAAAAAATTACTATCATTTTTGGATTACACATGCAAGATCATACAGCACTTGTCTTTGTCTGACTTGTTTCACTTAGCATAATGCCCTCAAGGTCCATTCATGTTATTGATGAAGAGAAGATTTCAATCTTTTTAATAGTTGAAGGATATTCCATTAGATAAATAAATATAGATACAAATATCATGTTTTTTATTAATTTATCCCTTGATTATTTATTTAGGTTATTTCCATGTCTTGGCTATTGTAATAATTCTGCAGTGAACATGGGGCTGTATATACATCTTTTTGAATTAGTGTTTTCATTTTCTTTGAATAGAATACTCAGAATTGGAGTCATATGATAGTTCAATTATTTTTTGATGACTCTCCATACTGTTTTCCATATTATTGCACCAATTTACATTTCCACTAAGGTGCACACGGGTTCCTTTTGCTCCACGTTTTCCACAATACTTATTTGTTGTTTCTTTGATCATAATCATCCTGACAGGTATGAGGTGATATGTCATTGTGGTTTTGATTTGCATTTCCCACGATGATTTTGAACATCTTTTCATGTACCTGTTGGTAATGTATGTGATACCTTTAGAAAAATATTTCTTTAGATACCTTGCTCACTTTTAAATCATATTGTCTTTTTTTGCTATTGAGTTGTACGAGTTCTATGTATTTTGGATATTAGCCACTTTTTAGATAAATAATTTGAAATTATTTTCCAGGTTGCATATTAATTTTGTTACTGGCTTCCTTTGCTGTGCAGAAGCTTTTCAGTTTCAGATGGAGTCCCACCTTTTTTTCTTTTCTTCTTCTGTTACCTTTATTTCTCGCTTCAAATCCAGAAAATCATTTCAAGAGCTTCCAGTCTATGTTTTCTTTTATGAGGTTTATGGCTTTAGGTCTTACATTAGAGTCTTCAATCCATCTTAAGTTTTGTGTATGGTGTAAGATAATGGTACCATTTCATTCTTTTGCCTATAGCTTTTCAGTTTTCCCAACATTATTTCATAAAAGAGATTCTCCTTTCCCTAGTGTATATTCTTGGTTCTTCCATTGTAAATTAGTTGACTATGCAATGCATTGGTGAAGCACTGTGGTTAAGACACATTCTCCTGACTTTTAAGTTCAGTAGTTTTATTATTTAACATAAGCACATAGATGAATTGTGTGATACCTCTTTAGTTTTTATAATACCTTCTTATGCCACTGATTCATAATGCAGAGTACTGTGACTAGCCTACTTGATCTAGAGTAGTGAAATATCACTTTATTTAATACGATATTAATTTGTTTCTTAATTTGATTGATGTGGTTAAAACAAAGACCTGCTCCTCTTTGCTTAAAATCTAGTCTTTCAAAAATGGTCAACAAGCTGAATATATTCAGGAGGGAGTTGGTGGATGTTCAGGGCATCCTTCTCTTTTGGAGCATTGTTGAGGAGTGGTCCCAGGTGGAATCATTTGAAAGTCGACCAGATGACCTTCTGATCATCACCTATCCCAAATCTGGTAAGATCTTTTCATTTATTTGTACTAGCTGACTGGTTATTGATCCACATGTGTAAGCCCAATGATCGGCAGATCACTTGACAAGCGAATATCTGGAGCAGTTGTGGGACAGTTTTGTTACACAAAGTCACTTCTTATTTTGAAAGATCTGCAACTGAGTGGTGGCTATATCTGAGAGGAGATTAATGATATTGGAATTTATTTTTATAGTCAAGCAAAAACAAACTACATAGATAAAGAATTTAAGAACATTAGAATACATATGCACACAAACTTTCTATACAAGTTATGTTTAAATATTTTGTTTATTTTAATATTCAAACATATTTTGTAAAACAGTGTTTTGCTATTTCAAACGTATTTATTTTGTGAATATGTTTAGAAGTATTTTGACCTGAGACCAAACTAGGGTGGAGGTAATGAAGATACTGGCAACCTCCTACAAAAGGTCCCTTGCATGCACTGATGCACTTAGTGCCCCTGACCTTGCAATAGTCCAATAAGAACTGGACATGGAACAATAGACTGGTTTCAAATCAGGAAAGGAGTACATCAAGGCTGTATATTGTCACCCTGCTTATTTAATTATATGCAAAATACCTCATGAGAAACGCTGGGCTGGATGAAGCACAAGCTGGAATCAAGATTGCTGGGAGAAATATCAATAACCTCAGATACACAGATGACACCACCCTTATGGCAGAAAGTGAAGGAGAACAAAGAGCCTCTTGATGAAAGTGAAGGAGGAAAGTGAAAAAGTTGACCTAAAGCTCAACATTCAGAAAACTAAGATCATGACATTGGGTCCCATCACTTCATGGAAAATAGATGGGGAACAATGGAAACAGTGACTTTAATTTTTTGGGCTCCAAAATCACTGCAGATGGTGACTGCAGCCATGAAACTTAAAGACACTTGCTCCTTGCAAGAAACGCTATGACCAACCTACACAGCATATTAAAAATCAGAGATATTACTCTGCCAACAAAGGTCCATCTAGTCAAAGCTACGGTTTTTCCAGTAGTCATGTAAGGATGTGAGAGTTGGACTATAAAGAAAGCTGAGCACCAAAGAATTGATGTTTTTGAACTATTGTGTTGGAGAGACTCTTGAGAGTCGCTTGGACTGCAAGGAGATCCAACAAGTCCATCCTAAAGGAGATCAGTCCTGAATATTCATTGGAAGGACTGATCCTCTAACTGAAACTCCAATACTTTGGCCACCTGATGTGAAGAACTAACTCATTGGAAAGGACCTTGATGCTGGGAAAGATTGAAGATAGGAGGAGGTGACGACAAAGAATGAGATGGTTGAATGGCATCTCTGCCTTGATGGCCATGAGTTTGAGCAAACTCTGGGAGAAAGTGAAGGGTAGGGAAGCCTGGCCTGCTGCAGTCCATGAAGTCACAAAGAGTCGGACACGACTGAGAGACTGAACTGAACTGAATTTAGAAGTATTTTGCTCTAAGCAAAATACCTTCTGACTTTAGTATACAATTTCAGGAAGGAGAGTTTAATATAAAAATCAATAATTTTTTTACTTCCCTAGTGGTTCAGTGGTTAAGAATCTCCCTGCCAATGCAGGGGACATGAGTTCCACCCCTGGTTCTGAAAGATTACATGTGCAATGGGGCAACTAAGCTCATGATCCACAATTACTGAGCCTGCACTCTAGAGCCTATGTACTGCAACTACTGAGCCTGCATTCTGCAACTACTGAAGCCCACACACCTAGGGCCTGTGCTCTGCAACAAGAGAAGCCACTGCAGTGAGAAGCCCATGCACCATGACAAAGAGTGGCCCCTACAACAAAGACCCAAGATAGCTAAAAACAAACGAAACAATTTTTTAAAAAGAATCAATAACTTCTATTTCTCAAAAACATATATGACTGAATCACTTTGTTGTATATATGAAACTAACACAATATTTTAAATCAACCATACTTCAATAAAAAAATGTATATTCCTTCATATCTTTTTATGATAGCTTTCCACTTTACCCAGTGATAGATAATATAGAAAGGTATCAGAGAGATGAGGCTCTCTCTTGCCTTTTATCCAGTTAATTTACTTGCACTCATAATCAACCAACTGTCCTAATTACAAAACTCTCTAAAGTCAATTTTCCTTTATATTCCTGCTTCATTTCTTAAAAGAATTGAGGAAAATAAATTTTTAATAAGTATATTGACTACTGATCTTTTTTCTAGATTATAAATATTAAAATTACCTCAAAGCAATATGTTACAAGTCCTAGGAGGAAAGCCCTGCAAAGCTTGGGGGATTCTGCTGCTGCTGCTGCTGCTAAGTCACTTCAGTCATGTCTGACTCTGTGCGACCCAATGGACGGCAGCCCATCAGGCTTCACCATCCCTGGGATTCTCCAGGCAAGAACACTGGAGTGGGTTGCCATTCCCTTCTCCAATACATTGAATGGGAATATAGGGTTCCTTATTTTTAATTTTTATTGGAGTGCAATTGATTTACAATGTTGTGTTAGTTTTGGGTATGTAGCAGGGTGAATCAATTATACATATATTCACTCTTTTTTTTAGATTCTTCTTCCTTATAGATCATTATAGAGTATTGAGTAAAGTTCCTTGTGCTATATGGTAGGTCTTTATTAGATATCACTATTATATATAATGGAGAAGGCAATGGCACCCCATTCCAGTACTCTTGCTTGGAAAATCCCATGGATGGAGGAGCCTGGTAGGCTGCAGTCCATGGGTCGCTAAGAGTCAGACAGGACTGAATGACTTCACTTTCACTTTCACTTTCACCTTCATGCATTGGAGAAGAAAATGGCAACCCAATCCAGTATTCTTGCCTGGAGAATCCCAGGGACGAGGGAGCCTGGTGGGCTGCCGTCTATGGGGTCTCACAGAGTTGGACAGGACTGAAGCAACTTAGCAGCAGCATTATATATAATATATATATGTGTGTATATATATATATATATAAAATACTGTGCATATATCAATCCCAATAACTCAATTTATCCCTCGCTCCCCCTTTTCCCCCTAGTAACCATGTTTGCTTTTTACATCTGTGATTCTATTTCTGTTTTGTAAATAAGCTCATTTTTACTGTTTTTGTTGTTGTTTAGCTTCCATATATAAGTGATAACATATGGTATCTTTGTCTCACTTAACTCAGTATGTCAATCTCTAGGTCTATCCATGTTGCTGTAAATTGAATTACTTCATTGTTTTTTATGGTTAGCCCATAGTCCGTTGTGTATATGTACTGCACCTTCTTTATCCATTTCTCAGTTGATGGACATTTAGGTTCTTGTATATATGTACTACAGTAGGAATAGTCCATTGTATTAGATCACTAGTGCTCCCCAGGATGGTGCTAGTGGTAAAGAACCTGCCTGCCAATGCAGGAGACATAAAAGATGTGGGTTTGATCCCTGGTCAGGAAGATCCCCTGGAGGAGGGCATGGCAATCCATTCCCGTATTCTTGCCTGGAGAATCCATGGACAGAAGAGCCTGGCAGGCTACACACAGTAGAATCGCAGAGTTGGACACGACTAAAGCAACTTAGCATGCACACATATATGTGCTACATAGTCCAGTGGAATAGTAGTCCCCTGTATGTATGTGTTATATCTTTATCCATTCTTCTGTTGATGGACATATAGGTTGCTTTTATGTCCTGGCTATTGTAAACATAGTGCTGCAATGAACATTAGCTGCATGTATCTGTTCAGGTTATAATTTCCTCTGGATATACTGGACAAATATATATACTGCAGAAATATAAACCAATGGAATAGGATAGAAAGCCCAGAGACACACCAACACACCTATGGTCACCTAATCTATGACAAAGGAAGCAAGAATATACAATGGAGAAAAGACAGTCTTTTCAATAAATGGTTCTGGGAAAACTGAAAAACTATATGTAAACAAATGAAATTAGAATACTTCTTAACACTTAACACCACACAATAACATAAACTCAAAATGGATTAAAGATCTAAATGTGAGGCTGGATACTATAAAACTCTTTAAGGTAAATAGGCAGAATGCTCTCAGACATAAATTTTAGCAGGATCTTTTCTGAGTCATCTCCTAGAATAATGAAAATAAAAACAAAAATAAACAAATGGAACCTAATTAAACTGAAAAGCATTTGCACAGCAAAGGAAAATATAAACAAAGTGAAAAGATAGCCTTCACAATGAGAGAAAATACAGTATTTACAAAAGAAACAAGCAACAAGGGATTAATCTCCAAAATATGCAAACAGCTCATGCTGATCAAAATCAAAAAAACAAAAAACCTAACCATTTGTTAATTTTTGCTTTTATTTCCATTACTCAAGGAGGTTTATCAAAAATGATCTTGCTGTAATTTATGTCTGAGAGTGTTCTAATTATGCTTTCCTTTAAGACTTTTAAAGTATCTAGCCTTACATTTAGGTCTTCAATCCATTTTTAATTTATTTTTGTATATGGTATTAAGGGAGCTTCCCTGGTGGCTCAGTGGTTAAAAAAAAAAAAAAAATCCACCTGTCAATGAAGGAGATGCAGGTTCAGTCCCTGGGTCTGGCAGATCTCCTGGAGAAGGAAATGGCAGCCCACTCCAATATTCTTGCGGAGAGAGGAACCTGGCAGGCTACAGTCCATCACAGAGTTGGGCATGACTTAGCAACTAAACAACAATAACAAATGGTATTTGGGAGCATTCTAAAGACAATTTTTGGAAGCTACCATCATTCAAATAGTTCATCTATGAAAGTAACCCTTGAAGGTGAACTTTTTCTGGCATAGTAAGAGTTAATTGGCTTCACATAAATTAATCCTATCTCTTTATTCCTGTTGTTTTGTTTTTAGTTTGTTTCCCTTACAATCTATTGAGATTACATCTTAAAATTACTAATATATCGGTGCCCTGTTGATTTTTTTTTTATAAAAAGTTTCAAGTTAATGAACTCATTAATGAGCTAAACCATGTGCTATTTTTTTCAGATATTGTGGAAGGTAAACATTTACAGTTCAAACCATAAATTGGCATCTTTTTCAATCAGATTTCATTGACCACCATTCAAACCACTCACTAACAGGAAATAAAATGTGCTATATTGTACTTTGGCATTTAGGTCTCTTTTTATCCCCCTCATGAATCATCACTTAAGCCAAAACCAGTTGCTGTCATTCAGTCACTAAGTTGTGTCTGACTCTTTGCGACCCCATGGACCGTAGGCCACCAGGCATCTCTGTCCATGGGATTTCCCAGGAAAGAATACTGCAGTGAGTCGCCACTTCCTTCTGCAGGGGATTTTCTGATAGAAGGATCAAATCTGCATCTCCTGAAATATCAGGCAGATTCTTTACCACATGAGGGAAGCCCAAGCGGAAATGAGACCAAGCAACAAAATGTTCAAGGGTAATAATGATTTGCCTCATCTTTTTCTTAGTACTATAATTGTCTATGTAGAAGGATAGAGGAGAGAGACTCATGCTCATGATGTAGGGACAAGGAAGAGGAAGAGTTGTCCATAAGAAAGGACTGAACAGTAAGGAAGTCTAAAGTACTCTAATACCTGGAACCAATCCAAAGTTGCATCTACAGACAGCTCATTCTTCAGAAATGCTGTGTGCACAGATCAGTTATTTAATTTGTATATTTAATTTCTATCCATGATTATGCAATTTAGAGACTATTATTACACACTGGGTAAAGAGGAAGAGGACAGAAACAATTAATACGGTATTTTTCTCCTAGGTACTATGGTGTTTGTTTCGTTTGTTTGTTTAGCAGTGCCTCAATACCCTGATCACTGAGTGCCGTAGACAATTGGGTAGAGTGTATTCTCATACACTTGGGTCCATTTCTCAAAAGACCAGTGAGGCACAATCTCAGAAAGATCAGAGTGACTTGGTCTGCCCTGTCATTCAGAATCCATTGTCTTTTGTTGATGAATGACACATGGGTCTCCATGGATGCATCTACAATGTCTTCTTTGTTTCCCTGTTCACCATTCCACCAAATGCTGAACATTTTTACCAGAAGTGCTCTTTTGACCCCAAAACTAATAATCTTTTTATTTTAATAGGAAATACACAAATTGCTGGTCAGGTTCACTGAATGTGACTAATTCCCTCATCCATTTCACCCAGGAGGGTATGCTATTGCTACTTAAATTCTGTCTGCTTAAAAAGTCATGCTTATGTCCTTTGCCTGTCTTACTTTCATGGTTATTTTAATCAGATTTTAGACATATAGACACATATACATATGTAATATGTTCAAGATAGATACTGATATCTCCTAAGAAAAGAGATACTGATATTTCCTATCTCCTAGGAAAAAAGAATGCAAATGAAGAACACATTTTTTTAAAATATATTACAGTGCTTTTCTACCTCTATTAACCCTCTCGTATACTTTTTTTTTTTACTTTTTATTTTTACTTTATTTTACTTTACAATACTGTATTGGTTTTGCCATACATTGACATGAATCCACCACAGGTGTACATTAGTTCCCAAACATGAACCCCCCTCCTACCTCCCACCCCGTATCATCTCTCTGGATCATCCCCTTGCACCAACCCTCTCATATACTTTTTAACACAGAAGTTTTCAGTTTCTTTGATTCTCTTTTCCTCAGGAACAATCTGGATTAGTGAAATATTGGATTTGATCTATAACAATGGGAATGTGGATGAGTGCCATTCACGGAATTAATAATTCCAAGACTTACAAATGGTACTTTCTCTTAATGTTCCTTTTCTGCATAGGATTAAATCCCCGTTTTTGTGGTGCTTGAAAATGATACAGACAGAGCTTGTGCAGTTGAATCGTAAGTGTCTACAATAAAAGAGTAAGAATTTGGCTATGCCAATACCCATATTATAGTCAACTTCCACCCAAAGATAATATCTACATATGAAGACATTTTAATGAGTTTTTTTTTTTTTTCCTGAATAGGACACACAGAAGCTTTCAACATTTAAATAATGTGTGATCATTATATGTAGAAAATTCGGTGTTTGATTCATTATAGATTATTATAGATGATTATAGAATCATGTCTACTATTATGTAGCTGATGTTCACAGACTCAAAGAAAATGATGATGGGAATATGTGGTTTTGTGTTATTAAAATATTTAAAATTAACCATGGATCTCATGGCTTAATTTGATTTTAAGATTTGAATATAAAAAAGCTGGAAAGAGATTTTGAAGTCCTATAGTTCAATTTCCCCATACTGTAAATAAGAAAAAGAGGAAGATAAATGAAGGAAAAACTTGGACTACTTGCACTTGACTTACTGCCTCAGTAAGCCTTTTTGTCTGAGGATTTATAGACACTTATAAAGATAATAAGCCCCATTATTTATAAATAAAAAATCCTAGCTTACCAGAATTGATCAGTTTTTACCTTATTGTGGATCTCAGAAGTATATGAGGACATGTAGTAATATATCCATTTCAAGTCACATAATGGAGTTAATGTTTACAAAGTCTTAGGTTATATTTTAATTAACCTTTATGATTCCATATTTAAAATGTAGTTTAACTTTTATGCTTGCAGGTTTTGAGGACTTGAATAACATGCAGTCTCCTTGATTAGTGAAAACACACCTACCTGTCCAACTTCTCCCTTCTTCATTTTGGAAAAATAACTGCAAGGTAGCAAAATTTTAAAAAAGCAAACTTTATGTTGTGATTACTTTGACTAATTTTGCAGAAATTAAGATGAGAAATTGCAATCCCTGGATAAATCATTGAAAAAAATAATAATTTCATCCATATATCCCAAGGATCAAAATAATACCACTGAACACAAGTGCTATAGATAGGATTTTTCTCAGTGCCCAAACACTGAGAATCACTCAGGCTTTCTCTTCTCTAAAATGCCTTCTTGTCTAGATCCCTTCACTCATTGTTTTTAAACAATGGATGTTTAAATAACCCAGAACTCCTTCATTAATTCAGTATAATTTTAATTTACCAATATGAACTTATATATAATTTATAATATAACCTGGATTAGTGAAATATTGGATTTGATCTATAACAATGGGAATGCGGAGAAATGTAAAGAGTTACAATATACAAACAAGTGCCATTCATGGAATTAATAATCCAAAGACTTACAAATGGTAATTTCTCATAATGTTCCTTTTCTGCATAGGATTAAATCCCCCTTTTTGTGGTGTTTCAAAATGATACAGACAGAGCTTGTGCTGTATAACATACAGCATGTTATAATTTATAACATTTCCCTGTTGGCTCAGTGGTAAAGAATCCACCTGCCAAGTAGGAAAGGGAGGTTGGATCCCTGGGTTGAGAAAATCCCCTGGAGAAGGAAATGGCAACCCACTCCAGTATTTTTGCAGGGGAAATCCCATGGAGAGAGGAGCCTAGTGGGCTGCAATCCATGGGGTGGCCAAAGAACTGGACATAACTTAGTGAATAAGCAACAGCAAAATATTACATTGCAGGTTTAGCTAACTACTATATTATGGACTTCACTGGTTGCTAAATGGTAAAGAATCTGCCTGCCAATATGAGACACTGGTTCAATCCCTGGGTCAGTAAGATCCTCTGGTGAAGGAAATGGCAACTCACTCCAGTATTCTTGCCTGGGAAATCCAGTGGACAAAAGAGCCTAGGGTGCTACAGTCTATGGGGTTGCAAAAGAGTTGGACATGACTTACAACAATGGACTTGTCACAACAACAATGGATTTGTTTCAAGCTACCTTTTTAATAAGCATTTTAATTCATGTAATGTTTAAAGTGAAAGTACATAAATGCTAAGGATACGGATTGATGAGTTTTCACAAAGTGAGCATACCCACGAAATTAGACCCCACAACAAGAAATTGACCAAGGAATTGAATGAGGAATACAGCCCGATAAAGCTCTATTCCTGTGCACTTCCAGACAGGAACCCCTATTTGCAGACATAATCACTATTTGTGAATGTTTTCATCGTAAGGTGATTTGCCTGTTTTTCCTGTAAAGTAATTCTCTTGAATGTTTAGCTTATTTTATTTAATGCAATATCTGTGGGATCAATTCTTACCATGCTTGCTATTTTGCTTTTGTCTTGGTTTCTTAATATAGACCTGTTTACGTCATAAATTGTGGTATCATGAGCAAAAGTAGCTCACTAGAGATGCAAATTCTCAGGCCCAAATCCAGCCTACTGAGTCAGAAATTATGGGCTTGGGGTCCAGCAATCTGAGTTTTAATAAGACCTCCAAGAATATTTGGTTCATATTAACATTTGAGAACCACTGATGTTAGACATTCCAATATGTGCATGTGAATATTTCACAAATTACTTATTCATGGTATAATTGATGGACAGTTGGGTTATTGTTTATTGTCAGTAATAAAAGTAGTTCTGCAGTGCACATTCTTATGCAAGTATTAAATAGCACATATATGTTTATATTTCCCTTAGTTACACATCTTGGGATAGAACTGCATCTTAAAGTATGCATTTGTCCAGCTTTAGAAAAAATTTTCCAATTTCTTTCCAAAGCATATGACTAGTGTACACTTTGATCAGTAGTATATGAATCGAAGTTCTCCATGTCCTCATAAATCCAAAATATAGCTAAAAATACTCTTACATGGTGGCAAATTGGTGACATCTCATTGTGGTTTTACTTTATATTTTCCTAATGATTAATTGTTTCAAGCAAGTTTACATAGCTTGCTGCTGCTAAGTCGCTTCAGTCGTGTCCGACTCTGTGCGACCCCATAGACGGCAGCCTACCAGGCTCGCCCGTCCCTGGGATTCTCCAGGCAAGAACACTGGAGTGGGTTGCCATTTCCTTCTCCAATCCATGAAAGTGAAAAGTGAAAGGGAAGTCGCTCAGTCATGTCCGACTGTCAGCGACTCCATGGACTACAGCCTACCAGACTCCTCCATCCATGGGATTTTCCAGGCAAGAGTACTGGAGTGGGGTGCCATTGCCTTAGATATCACCTTTTCTGAGGTATGTGTACAAATCCTTTGCTTTTTTCTATAGGGGCTTCTTTCTTTTTAATTATTAAGCTAGAAGTTCTCCATATAGTCTTGATACAAGTCTTTTCATAAGATAATTTAATTTCTTTATATCTTACTCTGTTTTATTTTATTTTTTTTTCCTTTTTAACTTTCTTAGCAATATCTTTTAAAGGAGTTTTTAATTTTGGCATTGGTGGATATATCAGTTTTTTTCTTTGTGTCTGGAACTTTCTGTAATTGTTTAAAATGTCATCCCCCAAATCATGAATATATTCTCCCTCTGTTTGCCTCTAGAGGCTTTATTGCTTCAATTACACTTTTATATCAAAATATCTGTTTAATACCTATAACCTAAGTAGTAATGTTCTTTTAAAAAAATTGATATAATAATTTTCTTTCTCTATGACCGCATTAGGCAAAGGTTTAAAAAGTCAGGGACCTCTGCCCCATAAAGCATATAGTCTTATGCTGCTATTGCTAAGTCGCTTCATTCGTGTCTGACTCTGTGCGGCCCATAGACGGCAGCCCACAAGGCTTCTCTGTTCCTGGGATTCTCCAGGCAAGAATACTGGAGTGGGTTGCCATTTCCTTCTCCAATGCACACATGCATGCTAAGTCACTTCAGTCGTGTCCGACTATATCATACTCAAAAATAGAATAAAACATCCAGTTACTTAATGCATTATGGGCAGATTTATATCCTTCTTATGGCTTTGCTAAACAGCAGGTAGGATGTACAGACATCAAGCAAAAATATTTACCAACTCCCTATTACTATCTAAATATATTTGCAATTATGTATTAATATATTTGTGGTATGTGCTATATTGTAATGTATTTGCAATTATTTATATTTCAATTTTTAAATAGGTCACAAATAATCTAATATTGCTAAAAGAATAAATACATACTGAAAAAAATATTCTTCAATAACCAACGTATATAGTCTTATAGACTTATAGTCTTATAGAATACATCAAATACTGTGGAGAAGACACATAAAATATTCATGTATATATGTATATATATGAAAAAATAATTACATCTCAGCGAAGTAAGTGTCAGTACATGAAGTAAAGATTCTATGGGGCAAAGTAGTCTCTCTCTCTGGCTATGCTGCACAACTTGCAGCAACTTAGTTCCCAAACCAGGGATAGAACCCCATGTCCTCTGCAGTGGAAGCATAGGGTCCTAACCACTGGACTACAAGGGAAGTCCTGAAAGAAGTCTCATAAATGAAGGAAAATTTTGATCAACATCTTAAAGAAAAAGTAGGAGATTTTCAGATTAACAAGATCAGTTTAGAAAAAGAAAACTATATGTCCATAGCCTAACACATGAAACAGCAAGGCATGAGGCAGATTCCACAAATGGTTTAATGTGGTTGGAAAATGAATCTGGAAAGCAGGCAGTCACCAGACCTGTAGATCTGAGAAAGGTGTTTAGAGCATGTCTCTATCACCGCATCTTAAATAGAATGAGCAAAACAGCTGTTGTTTTTCAGCTGTAGTTTTTCTTTTGAAAAATTGATTGATTATACTTTACTTATATTATCCAAAATGTCTTTGTATGTGTGTTTGTGTCTACCTTTGTTTTTCATTCAACATCTAATTAAAACAAACGTGATAAGGAAGTAAGGATATAGTTTATCATCTTAAATCTAGAAGTAAAAACTCACAGAAGTTCCCAGAAATACCTTGGTGTTAGGAGAACTGGGGAATATCTCTGAGAGCCTTTTATCTACATTTCTATCTCACAGACTTCATTAAGGAAATAGACGTGGTGATGATAAGAAAGCAGTTGATTCATCGCCATGGTCTCTCAGTATTGAAACAGCAATTGAGAATGTTTGCAAAGTTTAGTATTTTCTCAAGAAATTATATCAGCAAAAGAGTCCAAACTCTAAACTTTTGAAAAGTCCCTTTCCTCTCATGTCACTTCTTTCCTCTTTCTAAGCTTGTCCAGAATATGAGAACTACCAGTGGTATGGGATTATAAAAGTTCTCATTTCCTTTCTCCATCAGTTGGAAAAGAAGAAGAAAGCTCAGATTCTATTTAGATGAAAGGAGATTTCTTCCTGAAATACATTTTTACTTAGAAATATATTTACTTCATAAGTGGCCAGGGCTTCAGTGTTTTCAGGTGGGCTTTCAGGGGATAAGTAGTATTTATAAGTAGTATTTTCAGGGGATGACTAGGCTTAATGGACTTCATAGGATTTGCCAGCAAGGCCTAGCAATATCACTTTTATTGGGAAATGTGTTCAAAAGGTCTGCCTTCAAACATAGTTGACATCTTAATACATAAATTTTACTCCCATGTCAATCATTATAAACAGCAATGATCGTTATGTACATTGATTAAATGTACCCAAATAATAGTTTCTTTTCAATAAAAGGTAAGGTGTTTTTTCAGCTTTATAAATTTGCTTTTTCCTTTCATTATTAGTTTTAACAAGTTATACAGAGAAATAGTCTAAATTTAGGAACAAGTTTAGTGCATTCTTAAAATTCAATATTTACTGTAATTCTTATTATACTTAGTTTTCCATGTGTTAAGAGATGTTCTTCTTTTGAAAGACTAAAGACAAATCAGGGATGTGAGATATGAGAAGTTTTTGTGTTATATATAGTCATGAATATACTATGTCAGAATATAAATATAAAGCTTAGGTTATGATTAAAAAAAGGAAAATAAACATTCTGCCAGGGTAAGCAAAAAAAAAGAATACAAACGATTAAAGAATATAAATGAAATGATGATTTTCCCTATCTCTCCACAGATGGTCTATGTGGCATGGAATGCTAAAGATGTAGCCGTGTCTTACTGTTATTTTTACCAGATGGCAAGAATGCATCCAGATCCTGGTACCTGGGAGGAATTCCTAGATAAATTCATGACTGGAAAGGATGAGTCTAAATCTTATTTTAATGATAGAGTTCCGTTGTGAAAATCTTTTTACAAGGAGATACAACGTTTAAATACAAATCTTGTTTTTATTATAAACCTACTAGATACCCAACATTCTATCTGTATGAGGAAGATAGACAAAGCAGAAGATATAAAACATATAGTCTCTTCCCTTTAAAGACTTTTGGGGAATATGAGACTTACAGAGTCTTCGATCCTAAATCTCTGTTTTGTTACTGCTTACTGACCACTGAAAAGCACTTTCTTACCTTCCCTCCCCTGGTATTGTTTTGATTTTGTACATATCTTTTGGACTTTCTCTACCATTCCTCAATTTTTATTATATAAACTGGAAATCCTCGAGTGAAAATTTTATATTCAAATCTTTGTTCTTCTACAGAGCCTCTTTTAGGAAACATATTAATGCCTATGGTAGTAACTGTATGCTTCTTCCACATCCCATTCTTAATCTCTCAATCCCTGTCTTTCACTTTCTCTCCCTCTCCTATGAACTTCAATACCACTTGCCTTCTGTGCTACTTAGTATCTGCCATCTTGCTCTTGTAATTTTAGTTTTATTTATTTGTAGCTGTATTTTTTGTGCTAGGCTGTCATAGCAAAGTACCACAGACTGGATGGCTTAAACAACTCATTTATTTTCTCACAGTTCTGAAGGTTAGACATCCAAGATAAAGGTGTACTCAGGGTTGATTTCTGAGGCTTTTCTTCTTGTCTTGTAGGTGACCGTCTTCTCCCTGTATCTTCATATGGTCTCATTGTACATGTTTGTTGTAATTTCCTGATGACCTCTGAACCTCCTTTAGGGTCATCCTTGAAGAAAGAAGCGTGTTTGCAGCCACATGGCTCTATTGGTCTATTTCTTGCCTGTGGAGACCCAGAAGTCTAACAGTCTTCTCACACTTAATCCTGCCACTGTCCCTTCAGTGCAAACTGGCAGAGTTTTCACTGAGATAACTACTTGTATCTTTAAGTCACACACTTAACCTCTTTGATGAATTCTGCCAGTCACATCCTTGGTGTTTTTTTCAGAGCATGCTTTCTCAGATATCTTTGCAATATGGATAAGCTGAGAATTTTCTAAATCTTCAATTTCTAGTTCCTTTTTGCCTAATAACTACTTCTTTAGTTTATTTCCAAAATCTGTTGTAGTCTGAAGTACTAGTGATCAGGACTTCAACATAAGAATTTTAGGGGACACATGTAACAGAAGTATTTCATCCTTTCTAAGATTGTAAGTTGGGTGAGAACAAGAGTTATTTGATATATGTCTCTTATCCTACCACCCCTCATTCCTGAACTAATAACTAATCATCCTGATGTGTGATGATGACTGGGAATAATGTTGAACAATTCTTTACTTCATGTAAATACTTTAATTATGTGATCATTTAATGTCTCAATTTAGTGGCTTTTGGTTCTTGGTATGACCATGTTAAGGGCTGGTGGGAGAAGAAAAAAGATTATTGCATACTTTATCTGTCTTCTATGAAGACATGAAAGATGTAAGAGTAAACTACAATTTCTTCATTTTTAAGGAAACCTAAGATTCATCTTTGTATCACACTTTCTTTTCTTTTTGATCTATAAAGATGAGTAATCTGTGCGTGCTAAGTCATTTCAGTCTTTTCGGACTCTTTGCGACTATGGACTAGAAGCATTCAGGAACTAGACCACTCAGGTATGACCTAAATCTAATCCCTTATGAGTATACAGTGGAAGTGACAAGCAGATTCAGAGGAGTAGATCTGATAGACAGAGTGCCTGAAGAACTATGGACGGAGGTTCGTGACATTGTACAGGAGGCAGTGATCAAGACCATCCCCCAAAAAAGAAATGAAAAAAGGAAAAATGGTTGTCTGAGGAGGCCTTACAAATAGCTGTGACAAGAAAAGAAGTGAAAGGCAAAGGAGAAAAGGAAAGATATTCCCATTTGAATGCAGAGTTCCAAAGAATAGCAAGGAGAGATAAGAAAACCTTCTTCAGTGATCAGTGCAAAGAAATAGAGGAAAACAATAGAATGGGAAGGACTAGAGATCCCTTCAATAAAATTAGAGATACCAAGGGAACATTTCCAGAGAAGGCAATGGCACCCCACTCCAGTACTCTTGCCTGGAAAATCCCATGGGCAGAGGAGCCTGGTAGGCTGCAGTCCATGGGTCGCGAAGAGTTGGACCTGACTGAGTGACTTCCCTTTCATTTTCATGCACTGGAGAAGGAAATGGCAACCCACTCCAGTGTTCTTGCCTGGAGAATCCCAGGGACAGGGGAGCCTGGTAGGCTACCGTCTATGGGGTTGCACAGAGTCGGACACGACTGAAGTGACTTAGCAGCAACTTAGCAGCAGAGAACATTTCATGCAAAGATGGGCACAATAAAGGACAGAAATGGTATGGACCTAACAGAAGCAGAAGATATTAAGAAGAGGTGGCAAGAATACCCAGAAGAACTGTACAAAAAAGATCCTCAAGACCAAGATAATCATGATGATGTGACCACTCATCTAGAGCTAGACATCCTGGAATGTGAAGTCAAGTGGGCCTTAGAAAGCATCACTATGAACAAAGCTAGTGGAGGTGATGGAATTCCAGTTGAGCTATTTCAAATCCTGAAAGATGATGCTGTGAAAGTGCTGCACTCAATATGCCAGCAAATTTGGAAAAGTCAGCAGTGGCCACAGGACTGGAAAAGGTGTCTTCATTCCAATCCCAAAGAAAGGCAATGCCAAAGAATGCTCCAACTACCACACAATTGCACACGCTAGTAAAGTAATGCTCAAAATTCTCCAAGCCAGGCTTCAGCAATACATGAACTATGAACTATGAACTTCCAGATGTTCAAGCTGGCTTTAGAAAAGGCAGAGGAACCAGAGATCAAATTGCCAACATCCGCTGGATCATCAAAAAAGCAACAGGGTTCCAGAAAACCATCTATTTCTGCTTTATTGACTATGCCAAAGCCTTTGACTGTGTGGATCACAACAAACTGTTGAAAATTCTGAAAGAGATGGGAATATCAGACCACTTGACTTGCTTCCTAAGAAATCTGTGTGCAGGTCAAGAAGCAACAGTTAGAACTGGATATGGAACAACAGCCTGGTTCCAAATAGGAAAAGGAGTACGTCAAGGCTGTATATTGTCACCCTGCTTATTTAACGTATATGCACAGTATGTCATGTGAAATGCCAGGCTGGATGAAGCACAAGCTGGAATCAAGATTGCCTGGATAAATATCAATATCCTCAGATATGCAGATGATACCACACTTATGGAAGAAAGTGAAGAAGAACTAAAGAGCCTCTTGATGAAAGAGGAGAGTGAAATGTTGGCTTAAAGCTCAACATTCAGAAAACGAAGATCATGGCATCCGGTCCCATCACTACATGGCAAATAGATAGAGAAACAATGGAAACAGTGAGAGACTTTATTTTCTTGGTCTCCAAAATCACTGAAGATGGCGACTGCAGCCATGAAATTAAAAGATTCTTGCTCCTTGGAAGAAAAGCTATGACCAATCGAGACAGCATATTAAAAAGTAGAGACATTAGTTTGCCAACAAAGTTCCATCTAGTCACAGCTATAGTTTTTCCAGTAGTCATATATGGATGTGAGAGTTGGACTATAAAGAAAGCTGAGTGCCAAAGAATTGATGCTTTTGAACTGTTGTGTTGGAGAGACTCTTGAGCATCCCTTGCACAGCAAGGAGATCCAACTAGTCTATCCGAAGGAAAATCAGCCTTGAATATTCATTGGAAAGACTGATACTGAAGCTGAAACTCCAATACTTTGGCCGCCTGATGCAAAGAACTGACTCACTGGAAAAGACTCAGATGCTGGAAAAGATTGAAGGCAGGAGAAGGGGGCAACAAAGAATGAGATGGTTGGATGGCATCACTGATTCAATGGACATGAGTTTGAGTAGGCTCTGGGAGCTGGTGATGGACAGGGAAGCCTGGCATGGTGCAGTCCATGGGGTCGCAAAGAGTCAGACATGACTGAGTGACTAAAATGAACTGAACTGGACCAGAACCCACCAAGTTCCTCTGTCCATGAGACTCTCCAGGCAAGGATGCTGAATGAATTGCAATTTTCCTTCTCCAGGGGATCTTCACCAACGAGGGGCCCAACTGATGTCCCTTAGTCTCCTGCTTTGGGAGGTGATTTGCTTGTTTGTTTGTTTGTTTGTTTAATTCTAGTGCCATCTGGCAAGTCCTCATGACTAATCTACTGTTTTATTAATTCAGCCTTGAAACTTGATCTTTTACTTAATCTACTCCTTTCTGCTAATACTGTCTCCTAGTCTAGGTCAGCCAACTGTCTTGATATATTTGAACTAATTTTGCCTCTATTATTCACTCAGAGAGAATGATCTTCTTAAAATCTAAATCAAAGTATGTCCACTCTCTTCTAACAATCTCTCAGTGACTTCTGTCTCTGCTGCTGTTGTTTAGTCACTAAGTTTTATCCGACTCTCTGTGACCCCATGGACTTTAGCCCACCAAGCACCTCTGTCCATTGAATATTCCAGGCAAGAATACTGGAGTGGGTTGCCATTTCCTTCTTCAGAGTATCTTCCTGACCCAGGGATGAAACCTGTGTCTCCTGCATTGGCAAGTGGATTCTTTAACCTGGATGAGCCAACAGGGAAACCTCAGAATATAAAACATTAAGAAAATTTATAGATTTGCACATTATTTAGTCCCTGTCTGTTTTTCCAATCTCCTCTGATGCCATTTTCCATTTCTCAAAAAATTGAGCTTACTTGACACATTTTTCCTACTATTTTTAGATTAATCTCTTTTCATGCTTCATGTCTTAGGTGTTACCTCTCCACAGAGCTCTCTCATGTTCACAAGATCAGATAACTTATCTTTTGTCTACTAAAGTCTCTTTTGCTGCTATTGTTATTTTCATAGTATCAACCACTTCTAATTATTTTATGTGTATGTTTATTTATTTTTTTTTAGTCTCCTATAATATTATGGCAAGGATATTGGGGAAGCAATATAATTTTTATTATGTAATCTCTAAACCATATAAGTTTTATTTTTTCTCCTTCCGTTTAATCATTAGCATTGAAAATAATTCATTCTACAATTTGATTGAAAACTTATCCTGTCCTGATTATTTAAGCAATTCATTTAAGAAATATTGCTCATCTTTAAACTGAATATCTCTCAGAGAACCTGTCCACACGTAAATTCCTTTGGATGACTATGACTCATTCATCTCTTAGTTTGGAAATCTATTCCACACACAGCCACTAAAGAAACTACCTTACTCACCTAAGGCAGCCCTCTCTGGCAGATTTTCTAGTCAAATTCTCAGCTTCCCATGCATCCTGTTCAAACCACTTTGCACTTGCCACTCTGGATTATGGGCTGATATATTACCCTAATTATGGGACAAGAAGCAACAAATAGGGATTGAAGAAGATAAGCATTATCTTGAAAGAGAAGTTCCCACATTAGGTCATAATAAGTTCTTTGAGCTAAGGAAGTTTTGTTTTTGTTGGTTAGTTGCTAAGTTATGTTTGACTCTTTGCGACCCCATGGACTGAAGCCTGCCAGGTTACTCCATCCATGGGATGTCCCAGGCAAGAATACTGGAGTGGGTTGCCATTTCCTATTCTAAGGAATTTGAATCTTCTCAAATATGGGAGGAGAATCTAAATCTTCTGTCAGAAAAAGCTCAAAATTAATCAAGGGTTCCAGTGTCTCGGTCATGAGATATACCCCAAATATTACCATTCCAGGCCTTTCCCTCACTCCTCCATGTACCTTTCACCTGATAGACTAGTCACAACTAGGGATTCAACTTTTATAGTAATTCTTCCACTTGAAGAATTAGGGTGTGTATCTTATTGCTACCATGTTAAGTTCTGCAGTTATAAGAAATAGATTCTATTAGAGCCACCACAGAAACTCTCTGGTTCTGTTTCCATGATTTGAGATGGATGTCTTAGGAAAGCGAAAGCTCAGATTGCCTTTCTGGCTGACCTCCCCAGTTCACTAAGATTATGGCTCTCTGTTCCAGTCTGGTTTAGAGCGCCAAGAAGAACACTTCCCCAGTGGGTAGCAGGGCCCAAGCTATTAGATCTGAATGCAACTCTTTCGTTACATCTAACATGCTGGTCTAGGTCCAGTCCTGATGCACAGAGAAGGAAAGTCACAAGGGACACATTAAATGGATCTCTCCTCTTCATTATTGTCTCTTTCTCTTCCCTACCACTCCCTGGGCTGGAAAGTGCACAGGTTTTTATTTTACTGTCCTCATATACTCGGACTATCAAAATGTCTATTTAAGTGTGAGAGGTATAAAGAATATCTTTTTTCTGCTATAAGAGATTTCCCTGAGAGGTATATCTATTCATTATTTTATCAAGATATAATTGACATATAATATTAGTTTCAGGTGTACAACAGAATGATTCGATATCTGTCTACAGTATAAAATAACTACCACAATAAGTCTAATTGACATCCATCACCACAGAGAGTTATATATATTTTTTCTTGTGATGAGAATTTTTAGATATACTCTCTCTGCAACTTTAAAACTTATAACAGAGTATTATTGACTATGGTTAACCATTATTCCTAGCCTCAGAAAACTTTCAGCTTTTCACCATTGAGTATGTTAGCTCTGGACTTATATGTGGCCTTAATTTTGCTGATGTATGTTCCTTCTCTATTCCCTTTGTTGAGAGTTCTTAATCATAAATCGGTGTTAAATTTTGTCAAATGATTTACTCTGCATCAGTTGAGATGATCATGTGATTATATTCTTGATTTTGTTAATGTGATGTACCACATTGATTGATTTGCAGATGTTGAAACATTTATGCATCCCCAGAATAAATCTCACTTGATTATAGCATATGATCCTTTTAATGTGCTGTTGAATTTAGTTTGCCAGTATTTTGTTCAGGATCTTTGCACTGATGTTCACCAGAAATATTGACTTGTAATTTTCATTTCTGATACTCTCCTTGTCTAGATTTGTTGTCAGTATAAGGCAGGCTTCATAAAATGAGTTTGGAAGTATTCTCTTAGATTTTACTTTTTGGAAGAGTTTGAGAAATATTCATATTAATTCTTCTTTAAATGCTTGGTGGAAAATCTATTCTTAATATTAGATATGCTATAAAAAGAAGATAAAAGGGTTTTGAAAATTTCCTTTTATCATAATTATATCTTATCTTAATTATACCTTGCCATGAGATGGCTGGATGGCATCACTGACTCGATGGACATGAGTCTGAGTGAACTCCGGGAGTTGGTGATGGACAGGGAGGCCTGGAGTGCTGCGATTCATGGGGTCACAAAGAGTCAGACACGACTGAGCAACTGAACTGAACTGAGCTGTTAGCATCATAGGGCTTCCCTGCTGGCTCAGTCTGTAAAGAATACACCTGCAATTCAGGAGACCCAAGTTTGTTTTATCACCATCTATTATTCTACAGGATAATTCTACTTTTGAAAGTAAAAAGTTGAATATTGACCTATTTTTTTTTCCATTTTTTGAAACAAATCTTACCTCTTCCTTTTAGCAGATGGTTGCCTGGTATAATCAAGAATAGGATTATACACTTGGGAAAGAAAAATGAAAAGGCCATATAAAACTATAGAAATATTTCCTCTGCCACATTGATATGTGTGGATCCTTATAAAATGCATTACCTACTTCATGACTAAATCTACCTGAAATAATCCTGTTTCTTTATAACATTTTTTAGGATCCAAAGTGTGAAATTTGGAAGTTATTAAAATTTCTAGATAAAGACCTTCCAGAAGAAACTGTGGATAAGATCCTCTATCACAGCTCCTTTGATATGATGAAGCAAAATCCTAGTGCAAATTATACCACTATGCCAAAATTTAGTATGGACCATTCTGTGTCTCCCTTCATGAGAAAAGGTAGCTTTATATACATTATATAATAGCTTCTATATGATTGATAGTAATATTATGGACATTGTATGTAGGCAGATAAGAATAGTATCAAATTAAATGGGAAGAGATTAGGTATGTTGGGGAGAAAATTTTATGAAAAATATTGTTAAAGGAAATAATTCATGGCAACAATATTTATTATTACTGTAATTCTAACATGTACGACAAGCTTTCTAATAAAAATATTTACTCAAGAGTCTGTGTGTTGATAAGTATGGATTTTGGCACTCAGTGATGTATCAGAAGAATGACTGTTATTTGTCTGAATTATCTAGATAGTCTTCATATTCCCTAAAATTTTTGCTGTGGTTGGTAACTAGCTTAAATGATGTTGGGAATACTAAATTAGTGAAAAGTGAAAATGAAGTCTCTCAGTCGTGTCCAACTCTTTGTGACCCCATGGACTTTAGCCTACCAGGCTCCTCCATCCATGCAATTTTCAAGACAAGAGTACTGGAGTGGCTTGCCATGAAAGAAAATCCAATTCCTTGTGATTGTTTCTATGATTATGATAAATCATTGCATACTCAAGTATTGAACTCAATGTGTAGTCAACATTTTGCACAAAATATTCCTTTACTGAATATATGTTGAGTTGAACTGTGTGTGTGTGTGTGTGTGTGTGTGTGTGTGTGTGGTTGGGTGGCATAACCAACTCAACGGACATGAATTTGAGCAAAATCTGGAAGATGGTGAAAGACAAGGAAGGCTGGCATGCTGTAGTCCATGGGGTCACAAAAAGTTGGACACGACTAAGTGACTGAACAAAATGTGTATTTCTTTGTCCTTATGATGAGATTGATTGATAAATTCTGTTAGTTGTGTATGCGTTAGTCATCTTTGCTAAAACAAACAACCCCAAGAATCTCAGTAGCTTAGGGATTTGTTTTTGTTTAATATTGGTGTGGGCTGGCCAACTGTGGCTGCAGCAGTTTTGTTCATTTCTTTTTGACTCAGATTAGTTTTGTTTGACTCTCATGGGCTCTGCCTCTTGTGTCTTCTCTTTCTGAAACCCAGACTGAAAGAGCTGCCCTTTTGTGAGCTATGCCCTCACAAAAGAGAGAAAGATCAAGAAAGATGTTGGAAACTTGCCAGGCCCTTTAAAGTTCAAATTCCATTGACCAAAGCATACAAAAAATCCAAGCCCAAAGTTAATGAGGCCAGGAGGAATCACACAACACACTACAATGGACATAGGTGTAAAGACAATGGACATACCGTGAAGAAGAGAGTAAATATTAATATAATCTAAGACAGCTTTGGAGGAACAGATGTTTTGATGAGAACCTAAAAAGGGACTATTAAAGGAAATTGTAATTATAATGCATCAGTACATTCTAGAGATATTTTTAGGAGGTTAGGAACTATGCAATGGATAAGCCTTGCTGGGAATATCTGGATCTTGGCCAGGTATGATTTTGCCTCCCAGGGGATGTTTGACAACATTTGAAGTCATTGCTGGTGATCATGACTAGGGGTTCGCTGTTGGCTTCCAATGTATAGGGGCTAAGGATGGTGCTTAAACCCCCCACAATGCACAGGACAACCCCCACCTCCTCCCCAGCAAAGAACTGGCCAACTTGAAATATCAACAGTGGAGATATACATAAATAAAATGTCAAGGTTAAGAAGTCCTAGGCCAGACTGACAGTTGTTTTGGCATATTTTCTTCATTTTTTCTCTAAAACTGGGCCTCCAAATGTGTCTTCTTAATTGCCTTATGAAAATGACATTATTTCTATCAGATATGCATTATAAATACTACTTCCTATTTCTTCCTCTAAGGTTTTAGATGTGTTTGTATCGGGAAGACTGAAAGAACAATACAATAATAATGAAATAGATTTAATTACATTGAATATCAGTTCAGTTCAGCTCAGTAGCTCAGTTGTGTCTGACTCTTTGTGACCCCATGAATCACAGCATGCCAGGCCTCCCTGTCCATCACCAACTCCCAGAGTTCACTCAGACTCACATTCATTGAGTCAGTGATGCCATCCAGCCATCGCATCCTCTGTCGTCCCCTACTCCTCCTGTCGTCCCCTTCTCCTCCTGTCGTCCCAATCCCTCCCAGCATCAGAGTCTTTTCCAATGAGTCAATCTTTGCATCAGGTGGCCAGAGTATTGGAGTTTCAGCTTTAGCACCATTCCTTCCAAAGAACACCCAGGACTGATCTCCTTTAGAATGGACTGGTTGGATCGCCTTGCAGTCCAAGGGACTCTCAAGAGTCTCCTCCAACATCACAGTTCAAAAGCATCAGTTCTTTGGCGCTCAGCTTTCTTCATTGAATATAGTAGTTTCTAAATCTTACTTGATCATAGAAAGTTTTAAATAAATTATCATTTTACATTGGAAAAGATAGTTTTAAATGACTGAAAAACTCTCTGGTCCTTTATTAATCAAGCTCTTGAAATCAAATAGAAAAGATTTTGAGACATTGGATTTTTCTCTCAGTGACATTTCCTGAAGCTATTCAAGAAGTTATTTCTTTATATAAGATACTGGAAAAGCCCATGGAGATTTTTGGAAAACTAGGAAGGTCTAGGAGTCTAGGAGTGGGAGTGAGAGGTGAATGACAGAGTTATGGAGTAGATATGGCAGTATAAAGTTAGAGGTCTAAAACTACAAGCTGGTAATTAAGCTTAAATTTGATATTAGAAAATTTTAACATTAGTTTAAAATTTACCATCTCATCTTTCTTTTCAGGTGTTTCAGGAGACTGGAAAAATCAGTTCACTGTAGACCAGTATGAAAGATTTGAAGAAGATTATGAAAAGAAAATGAAAGGGTTTACACTGCAATTTCATTCAAAGATCTGAGAAATACTTGCTCTTTTTCCAGTTGCTTTAGTTATGTGTAATGTTTCCCTATTTACTGACATTCAGTTTAGTCACTCAGTCGTGTCCGACTCTTTGCGACCCCATGAGTCGCAGCACGCCAGGCCTCCCTGTCCATCACCAACTCCCAGAGTTCACTCAGACTCACGGCCATCAAGTCAGTGATGCCATCCAGCCATCTCATCCTCTGTCGTCCCTTTCTCCTCCTGCCCCCAATCTCTCCCAGCGTCAGAGTCTTTTCCAATGAGTCAACTCTTCGCATGAAGTGGCCAAAGTACTGGAGTTTCAACTTTAGCATCATTCCTTCCAAAGAAATCCCAGGGCTGATCTCCTTCAGAATGGACTGGTTGGATCTCCTTGCAGTCCAAGGGACTCTCAAGAGTCTTCTCCAACACCACAGTTCGAAAGCATCAATTCTTTGGCGCTCAGCCTTCTTCACAGTCCAACTCTCACATCCATACATGACCACAGGAAAAATCATAGCCTTGACTAGATGGACCTTAGTCGGCAAAGTAATGTCTCTGCTTTTGAATATACTATCTATAGTGTTTTATAATAGAATATTCAAAGAATTTCAGAGTTTGCATATGAAAGATCAACATTATTTTATTATTTTAACTACCTTCTACAATGTTTTTATTATGCTTTATTATTCTTAAAAACTAAATAAAATTAAGTCTAAAAATTTATAATTTTCCTTAATTTTTTAAATTTAAGGCCTGCGTTGTTGAACTGGTAAGGAAGATATTTAACGAAATCTTCAAGATAGATGGATTAGACCCAAAATATCCTCTTAAGAAGGCATTATATTCTCTTTGTTGTATGCTTAGAATGTTATCAGCATTATAAAATATCAAAGACATTTTTGTGTATTTCCTTAAAGTGTCTACTGTAGATTCAATTTTGAATAGTTTATTAATCATGGTCTTCTACTCTTATAGTTTATACATTAATAATCTAAAACAGTACCAAGTAACTAACAAACATATATTACCAAAGTATGTAATAATAATAATTCATTATTTACTATCAGAGATAAAAATCAATAGTGAGTCATCATAGTATCAAGCTCATTAATATTTATTAGCTACTTCCTATGTATAAATAGGGCTTCCCTGGTGGCTTAGATGGTAAAGAATTCACCTGCAATGCGGGAGAGACCTGGGTTTGATCCCTGGGTTGGGAAGATCCCTTGGAGAAGGGCATGGCAACCCACTCCAGTATTCTTGCCTGGAGAATTCCCAAGGACAGAGAAGCCTGGTGCGCTATAGTTCATAGGGTTGCAAAGAGTCGGACTCAACTGAGTGACTAAACATGTATAAATAACATATATATGTATAAATAAAGTAACTTAGATGTAACAAAGAATTCAAAAAACTTTAATCCAGGCTTGGAATAAAAAGAAAATACAGATAACTAATTATAAGAAAAGTTAACAAACATTTGGTCCTACTCACAATGTCCATAAGACATTTGGTCCTGTTCAAAAGATACACAGGCACTTTTGATCTATGCCAAATGATTTTGAATATGACCAAATATAAAGTTGGCTCAGTTGATAAAGAATCCATCTGTAATGGAGGAGACCTGGGTTCAATCTCTGAGTTGGGAAGATCCCCTGGAGAAGGAAACAACAACCTACTCCAGTATTCTTGCCTAGGAAATCTAATGAACAGAGGACCCTGGTGGGCTATAGTCCATGGGGTCACAAGTGTCGGACATTATTTAGCAACTAACCCACCACTACCAAATATAAAGTAATTTTTGGCATGGTTCATGGATGTTTTGAAAAAGACCAAATATGCCCAAATTTAAAGGACCTTTTAGCATGGATCAAATGTCTAATAGATGTTTTAGACAAGACCAAACGTCTTGCAAGGGTAAGAAAACAAAAACCAGCCACAATACTAATAGCTGATGTTTATTGAGAACTTACTCTGTTCTATGCTATACAATTTACATGACTTCACTTCAACTGATCTTCATTCAGTTCTTTGAAATAGGTATTCTAATTTTTCACAATTTTGCTAGTCAGTGGCAATCCACTCCAGTACTCTTGCCTGGAAAATCCCATGGACAGAGGAGCCTGGTGGGCTACAGTCCATGGGGTTGCAAAGAGTTGGACACAACTGAGCGATTAAACTAAACTAAACTTCACAGAGAGTAATTATGCAGCCAACCATACATGCCAAATATGCCCTAAAAGCACTTAGAGGGGATAGCTTAATTTCTGGTTATTTAATCTTTTAAGTCTCAGTTATTCACTCTTATCCTCATATTCTCTCATGAACTTATCTTATATTCACCTTCCTTCATGCTCTCCAATTTCTGCTGTTGCATGTTATTCATGCCTCATGACTATCAGATAATTTAGATAAGAATACAATTACAAACATAACTGAAAATCTTCTCTGATGTGGAAATAACAGATGCTCTCAAATTTTGTTCTTTCTGAATATTTGATATATAATATGGGAGTCTCCAAATCTTTCTGAACAATCACCATTATGATAACATGCTTTAAGCATACTCCAATAATATATACAAATCTATTTCTTTGTAAATTATATATTTTTATATAAATACATTATGTATGCTGTGAAATTAACATATATATTAATTAAAGAGATAAATAAGGATAAATAATCCAGAATATATTATTTACCAATTATACAAGTACATTTACTGTTACTAAAATAGTTTTAGAATAATTTAGAATGAGGAACAATGTGATTGAAATGGTATTATGATTTTTAAAAATATTTTTGTATTTCTTTTAAAAAATTTTTTAATTGGTGGAAAATTGCTTTATAAGGTTATATTGGTTTCTGCTGTACAACAATGTGAGTCAGTCATAATTATATATATGTTTTCTCCCTCTCAAGTCTCCCTTCCTCCCCACTCCCATCCCACCTATCTAAGTCATCAAAGAGAGCCAGGCTGGGCTCCCTCTGTTATATAGACACTTCCCACTAACTATCAGTTTTACACATGATAGTGTATATATGTCAATGCAACATTTTGATTTGAAAATATGGTTCTAAATTTAGATTATTTAAGTATTTTGCTTCAGTTATTGTAAAGGTGAAAAACACATGTTGAAATGTAAAACAAAAAAAAAAAGTAAATTTTTTCCTGTGCTTACCAAGTCATGTACTCAGCTTTCAATCTTATCTAACATTTAGGACAGGGAAGCCTGCTGCCTGGTGTGCTGCAGTCCATGGGATCTCAGAGTCGGACACGACTGAGCGACTGAACAACAGTGACTATTTAGGAAAAGCATTTTGCTGGAATTTGGTAATAACTTTGTATCTTCATGCAGTATGAGGTGTCATTTAAATTGTATTTTTATGGGTCTTAACAAAGAAGTTCAAAAGCCATCAAAAGTCTTTGGAAAAATTTTAAATTAGTTAACAAATCATGTTTCCCAGGTTTTTAAGAGTGTTGATATGATTCCCCTAAATGATACATTTACATTATTTTCACTGTTACAATCTTATAACTATAAATCATTTTCAAAATGCCCTCTTGTTAGTTCACTTTTGACTCATATTTCAGAAAGCCCTTATTTTCTCACTCATTGTTAACATCAAATGTCTTTGAAATCACAACTGATGGTAACTTTTTGTCATAGAAAGTAAAAATCTTGAAAAGATATCTTTAAAGAGAAAGGAAAGTGTAAGATTTTTAAAGTTCTACATTCAGTTAAGTAGTTTTCCATGAGATGATGGGAAAACCTTGGTGTGTTTAAAGAATTTTTTTGTCTCCTTAGAAAGTAAAATTTAAAGGCCTTGTCTTTATACAATTAATTATGTACAAGGCACCCTATTGTCTGCAAACTGGAATCCTTTGCAGTGCACAGAGTAAAAAACAAAATAATTGTTATCTATAGCTTAAAATACTATGTTGTATATTTGAAAGTTGATTAGAGAGATCTTAGACTTTCTTATAACAAAAGAAGTATAGCCATGTGGTGATGGATGTTGACTAGATTTATTAAGGTTATCATTTCACAATATTTACATATAGAATCCTTATGCACCTGAAACTAATGTATTGTTATATGTCAATTATACCTCAATTTTCAAAGAATTGAAAGTGCCACTTAATTCTTTTGTCTTCCTAGAATTTCTCTGTTTTCTCATAATTCGTTCACAATAATAAGTCATATTTAAATCACTTCTGTCAAGATGCCCAGGTATAATGAATCACCTTTCCATCAGGCCTCTTTTCTTCATCTGCCTTCTGACTCACACCAGAGACCTCTGGTGATACAGAGCTAAAATATGCCCTCCTCTTAAAAGATTAAAGTGCTTAGTTGCTCAGTCATGTCCGACTCTTTGTGACCCTATGAACTGTAGCCCGCCAGGCTCCTCTGTCCATAGGGATTCTCCAGGCAAGAATACTGGAGTGGGTTGCCATGTCTTTCTCCAGGGGATCTTCCCAACCCCAGGGATCAAGCCCTGGTGTCCCGCATTACAGGCAGATTCTTTACCCTTTGAGCTATCTTGTGATACAGACAAGTATGAAAAAAATAGAAATTTGCTCAGACTTCTGTTATAACCTGAACTGAAGGAATATTTTTTCAATAGTTAGAAAGTGAAAGAAAGTGAAGTCTCTCAGTCATGTCCCACTCTTTGCGACCCCGTGAACTCTAGCCTGTCAGGCTCCTCCGTCTATGGGATTTTCCAGTCAAGAATACTGGAGTGGGTTGCCATATCCTTCTCCAGGGGATTTTTCCGACCCAGGGATCAAACCTGGGATCTCCCGCACTGCAGGCATACTCTTTAACGTCTGAGCCACCAGGGAACCCTTTTCAGTTATTGATTGTAGAACAGCAAATGCAGGAAAATAACATCCTTTAACATTCTGGCAATCCTTTAATAATGGCCCCATATTATTCAATTATATAAGAAGTAATGACTGAATGATCTATCTATTAATCTCTTATCAGGAAGGTTATTTAATGTAAGCTGATTAAAGAGATTGTGTTAAAAAAAAAAAGTAAAATCTATACTCAGATTGTTCCAAAAAGAAAAGGAATATATTCATACCATAGAATTGAGACTGCCTTCTATGCCAGAAGTGGTAAATCTTTTCCTTCTTTCCTGGGCAAAGGAAAATTATTTGTCTGTTGTTTTCAATTACCTATACCTTTCCATACATTAGACACATATGTCTCAGGTTCCCAAGGTATCCTTCATTGTGGAATCAAATACCTTACCTGTTTCAAAAGTGCTGTTTGCACCAGATTTTAAAATAACATATTTTATGTATGAAATTTCAAAAACAATTTAGACTGGTTCCCTATTTACCTTAATAATATAATTATGTCCATTGCATTTTTCCTTGTCTTTGATTTAACAAATTTAATATACTTAGATTATATATGCAAATAGGAAAAGTATTCTTCCAATATAGAGAGGGCAATATTTTGGGATAAAAAAGCTATTCTTGTGTTTCAGAGCAATAAAGAAAATTCACAACCTATTAATGAGCAAATGTATATGCTTTATTGTATATGATTTAATAAAATCTATAATTTATTTAATTATAATTGAAAATCTTCATTTAAAGATGTAAAATGTCAGCATACTATTTAGCTGAAAGACCTATATTTGTTATTGGGCCATAACTTGTGCCTTTGTTCTTAAGATATTACTGGTAATAAACCAGCACAAAACCCCATGTTTGTTCCCCCTGAAAGGTAAGGAGGATTATCCTTTATATTGCAGAAGTGTGTTACCAAGAAAATGTATTCTTTGTAGAACACATGTGTTTTTAATCAATGAGGACAAAAAACTGCCTGTGTCTTATGTCTTCAAGTCAGAATAAATAATAACTACTTTTGGATTTTGTTTTTGTTTTTCTTGACTATGGTACATGCGCATAGAAGACAGTTAATAATAAAGGAATTCACAGTGGATGCTATAAACTGAGTTTTCAAAAATGTTTAATCCATCTTTACTTCCTGTTTTGATTTACTTTTGTGAAGTATCCCTCACATTTCTTCACATTACAGGTATTGATAATTATAAGCATTTTCAGTTCAGTTCAGTCTCTCAGTCATGTCCGACTCTTTGCAACCCCATGAATCACAGCATGCCAGACCTCCCTGTCCATCACCAACTCCCAGAGTTCACCCAAACTCATGTCCATTGAGTCGGTGATGCCATCCAGCCATTTCATCCTCTGTTGTCCCCTTCTCCTCCTACCCCCAATCCCTCCCAGCATCAGAGTCTTTTCCAATGAGTCAACTCTTCACATGAGGTGGCCAAAGTACTGGAGTTTCAGCTTTAGCATCAGTCCTTCCAAGGAACACCCAGGACTGATCTCCTTCAGAATGGACTGGTTGGATCTCCTTGCAGTCCAAGGGTCTCTCAAGAGCCTTCTTCAACACCACAGCTCAAAACCATCAATTCTTCGGTGCTCAGCTTTCTTCACAGTCCAACTTTCACATCCATACATGACCACTGGAAAAACCACAGCCTTGACTAGACGGACCTTAGACAGCAAAGTAATGTCTCTGCTTTTCAATATCAATTTTCAACCTATCTAGGTTGGTGATAACTTTCCTTCCAAGGAGTAAGCGTCTTAATTTCATGGCTGCAATCACCATCTGCAGTGATTTTGGAGCCCCCCAAAATAGTCTGACACTGTTTCCACTGTTTCCCCATCTATTTCCCATGAAGTGATGGGATCAGATGCCATGATCTTAGTTTTCTGAATGTTGAGCTTTAAGCCAACTTTTTCACTCTCCTCTTTCACTTTCATCAAGAGGCTTTTTAGTTCCTCTTCACTTCTGCCATAAGGGTGGTGTCATCTGCATATCTAAAAGTCCATTAATTCTACACTTAAGAGGATCATTTCTTTATGTAAGCACAATCTCATTTATGAATTACACATGATATGTAGTTTAGGATCCATCTACATTATGCTTGTAACTGCATGCTGCTGCTGCTGCTGCTGCTGCTGCTGCTGCTGCTAAGTCACTTCAGTCGTGTCCGACTCTGTGCGATCCCGTGGACTACAGCCTACCAGGCTCCTCTGTTCATGGGATTTTCCAGGCAAGAGTCCTGGAGTGGTTGCCATTGCCTTCTCCTGTAACAGAGTCATAAGCATTTTACAAACAGAGAAAATCCATTACTAATAATTTAAATGATTTCCCTAAAAGCTTACATTTAGAAAGCAATCAGATTTGCTTTATAATACTAATAATTGGACTTCCCTGGTGGCTCAGATGGTAAAGCATCTGTCTACAATGCGGGAGACCCGGGTTTGATCCCTGGGTTGGGAAGATCCCCTGAAGAAGGAAATGGCAATCCACTTTTAACAGTTTTCACATATGACATAGTGTTAATTATATTTAGCATGTTGTACCTTATGTCTCAAGTACTTATTTATCTTATAAGCAGAAATTTGTAATATTTAAATGCCTTCATCCAAATCTACCTTCACCCTCATCCACTTCTGGTAACCATAGGAACGATCTCTTTTTTCTATGACTTTGTTTTCTAAGTAGAGTTGACCTAAACTTGTGTTAATTCCTGCTAGACAACACAGTGTCAGTATTTCTCTAGATGTAAAATTATCACCATGATAGGTGATATGCACCATATGAAGATATTAGACAGTTATTGACTATATTCCCCACACTGTACATTTTATACCTGTTACTCATTTATCATGAAACTGGAAGTTTATACCTCTTAAACCCCCTCACCAATTTATCTCTCCTCATCTCTCCATCTCTCTACACTCTGGCAGCCGCCTGTGTCTCCTCTATATCTGTAACTCTGTTTCTCTTTTGTTATTTTTGTTCATTTTTCTGTTTTTCTTTATATCCACATATGAGAAATAATATAGGATTTGTTTTTCCCTGTCTGACTTATTTCACTTGATACCCTCCAGGTACATCCATGCTGCCTCAAATGGCAAAATTTCATTCTTGTTTATGGATAAATATTATTCCATTATATATATATATAATTGAATACTATTATATATAGCAGTAATAAATAGTGGGATATATATATATATATACACACACATACATATATACACATACACACTGACAGAGAAAAATCCACTGCAAAAGGAGAGATTAAATGATTTCCCCAAAATCTTACATATAGAAAGTAGGGAGATTTGTATTACAATATGTGGCTTTCCCAATGTCCAACAGAACTGGGATTGGAATCTAGGCAATTCTGTTCTGCTTTAAAACTCTACCTCACCCTTGACCAAACTCAGCATTTCATTAATTAGAAAATCAACAGTGGACAAATTAAGAAATATTTCTTAGTCTTTACTGAGAGAAAAGTGGCTGAGATCAGGTTAGAAAGTATCTTTAGGTCTGATCTTCAACCCTAAATCTCTAACATCAGTTCAGTTCAGTTCAGTCACTCAGTCGTGTCTGAATCTCTAACATAATTGGTTATAAATGGTGGAGACTAGAAAGTGAAGGGTATTTAAAAATGAAGTCACAACAAAACTAATCAGAATTAATTAAATCTTGGGCAAAGAGTGTGGAGTAGGGGTGTGAGTTGTAATACATTATTCTATACTTTCTATACCTTTACCTCTTATTCAGTTCAGTTCAGTCGCTCAGTCGTGTCTGACTCTTTGCAACCCCATGAACTGCAGCACGCCAGGCCTCCCTGTCCATCACCATCTCCCGGAGTTCACTCAGACTCAGTCCATCAAGACCGTGATGCCATCCAGCCATCTCATCCTCTGTCGTCCCCTTCTTCTCTTGCCCCCAATCCCTCCCAGCATCAAAGTCTTTTCCAATGAGTCAGCACTTTGCATGAGGTGGCCAAAGTACTGGAGTTTCAGCTTTAGCATCATTCCTTCCAAAGAAATCCCAGGGTTGATCTCCTTCAGAATGGACTGGTTGGATCTCCTTGCAGTCCAAGGGACTCTCAAGAGTCTTCTCCAGCACCACAGTTCAAAAGCATCAATTCTTCGGTGCTCAGCCTTCTTCACAGTCCAACTCTCACATCCATACTTGACTACTGGAAAAACCATACCCTTGACTAGACGGACCTTAGTCGGCAAAGTAATGTCTCTGCTTTTGAATATGCTATCTAGGTTGCTCATAATTTTCTTCCAAGGAATAAGCGTCTTTTAATTTCATGGCTGCAGTCACCATCTGCAGTGATTTTGGAGCCCCCCAAAAATAAAGTCTGATACTGTTTCCATTGTTTCCCCATCTATTTCCCATGAAGTGATGGGACCAGATGCCATGATCTTCATTTTCTGAACGTTGAGCTTTAAACCAACTTTTTCACTCTCCTCTTTCACTTTCATCAAGAGGCTTTTTAGTTCCTCTTCACTTTCTGCCATAAGGGTGGTGTCATCTGCATATCTGAGGTTATTGATATTTCTCCCAGCAATCTTGATTGCAGCTTGTGCTTCTTCCAGTCCAGGGTTTCCTATGATGTACTCTGCATATAATTTAAATAAGCAGGGTGACAATATATAGCCTTGACGTACTCCTTTTTCTATTTGGAACCAGTCTATTGTTCCTTGTCTAGTTCTAACTGTTGCTTCCTGGTCTGCATACAGATTTCTCAAGAGGCAGGTCAGGTGCTCTGGTATTCCCATCTTTCAGAATTTTCCACAGTTTATTGTGATCCACACAGTCAAAGGCTTTGGCATAGTCAATAAAGCAGAGATAGATGTTTCTCTGGAAGTCTCTTGCTTTTTCCATGATCCAGTGGATGTTGACAATTTGATCTCTGGTTCCTCTGCCTTTTCTAAAACCAGCTTAAACATCAGGAATAGACTCACTATATTCAACCTGTCTGAGAAAATTTCAGTTCTTCAAGAAAAGTTAAAAAAGTTGCAAAGAATAGCATAAGCCACCTATATTTATAGAAGTCTGAATCACCATTTTGTATTTATTTCTTGGTTAAAGTTCTTTATTATTTTATGAGCACATTCAGATGTTCATAGGGTGTGTGTTCAGCCAACTATGTCAACTGAATTACTGTCTGGTGGGCTACAGTCTATGGGTTCATAAAAAGTCTGATACGACTAAGTGACTAGCACACAGTCAGATGATATAAATTTAATCCTAGACTCAGATTTTTAGTTCTTTAAGAACATGCAATAATTTAAAGATGTCACTCATCTCAAGTTAATATAAATTTTAGAAATTTCAGGAACTAGAATGTATAATATCAACTTAATTTTATTAAAGAAAAATGAAAATATCATTATTATACCTTGCAAAGAAAAAAATGCATTTTATTTAATGCAAATAAAGTAAAAGCAGTAATTTGTTTTGTATTTCAAATAGTCATAAAATAACATTTTAGACTAGTCTCTGCTGGGATTCCCCTGGAAATTCAGTGGTTAGGATTTTGGGCTTTCACTGATGGGGACCCAGTTTCAGTCCCTGATCAGGAAATTAAGATCCTGCAAGTCACATGGCCCAGCCCAAAAAAAAAGACTAGTTACTCTTTGATATATGTTTGCCTCATCCAGCTATGAAAGTAAAAATTCTCAAAAATATTAACAATATAACTTATTTTAAAGAAGCAAATAATGGTAATTTATTTAAAAACAATTTATAGTAAAAATCTAGATGATAAGAATTTAAAAGAAGGCAATACTCTTCTAAGAACTTAGCTATAAAATTAGAATTTCTAAGGATTTTTAAATAAAAATTTATAGTATTTTGATCCACCGATATACACAAAGGTACTATTAATCTAAGATACAAACAAGTAAATATTCATTTTTAAAAACTTATATCAAACAATATGCTCAATAAGTACTCCTGCCCAACCAATGAACTTTATCAGGCTGAGAATGGGTGAGGTTCAGATATGAGGTTTGTATCTCCAGAGCCACAGAGATCGGGGAGGGAGAAATAATGGGATAAATGTTGGGATATTAAAGTACAAGTTATATGTTAATAGAAAATGTCATTTTTACTTTTTGCTGAGACAGCTTATGAGGACTTGGGCTAAAAGACACACTTCCTTAAGAGAGCTTTTGTTGTTTCTTTTTCAAGAAATGTAAATCACAGGAGAAAGTGTGGGCAGTAGAGGCAGCTTCTCACTCACCTTTCCCAAGTGTATACTAAAGAAAAGACAGAACCAACGTGTGTCTCCAGTTGCTTCTTTCCCACCTTGCGATAAGAGGGGAAAGGTCTTCCACTCAAGTCCTTCTAATGTTATGGTGAACAGGGTTAACCCTTTGTGTGTGTATGTGTGGTGTGTGTTGGGGATGGAGTGGGTTTGTACAAATGGAAGAAGAAAACTGGACATCAAGTAGTAGGCTTTATTATTTCCTTCTCCAGGGTCAAGATAAAGTCAGGATTATAAACAAAAACCACAGTGTCAAACAGGACTTTTCCCTTTGGCAGCAAAGATAGTTAGCACTCCTGTAGCACTCAAGATTATAACTTAGGTGCTGAGACGTTCACTGTGTATTGTTCTGAAAACTCATTTTTATTAACAATAAGAAGAAAGAAAAAAAAATGCCTGTCCATATCCATAAACCCCAAATCCTTGCCTAACCAAATGAAGCTGTCTTTCATGAGGAAGAAGAGGATATATTTGACTGGTGTCAGTTGAAAATTTAATGTTCATTTTGGTTTTAATAACTGTACCCAACAAGCAACAAGTGAGAAAGTCTGTATTTGAATTCAAATTTATCTCGTAGACATTGAATTTCATGATCTCATCACTCTACTGTGTTCACACTTAAGGGTAATTACCAGATTTTGGGTCAAATTAAGGATTAAAGAAAGCAATTGTGAGATTAATTACATGCTGGCATTTACCAAGCACAACTGATTAAATAAAATTAATCTAGTTCCTATATCTAGGACTAAAAACTTTTAATATATTACATAACTTTATGAGTATTGACATAAATCAAAAAGCCTTTAATTCATCAGAACATCTACCAAGTTCATTCTAAGGGTCAAGATCAGTGCTAATCTATATCACTAGCAAGTAAAGTTTAAATTATGTCAAATGAGTGAATTTTTTTTTTCTTTTGAAGACATCTAAGGAAAGAAGTCTAAATTATTTAAGCTCACTTTTGTATATTTTATTTCCCAATGCCAATAATTTTTTGTATTTCTTGTTAATATTTCTTTATCCAATAATATTCCTTCACTGTTACCATCCTTTTCCTCATCAAAGGTGACTGAGGTATATGAGGATATTAATATTCAGATGAGGGATTTCTCCAGTTCTAAATAGGGAAGTGAGGAAAAACCGATTTTGGCAATGCCTGTCAGTGTAATCTGCCTTCAGAGAGGGAGGAAGAGAGATCTTCCACCTAATCCCTGCTTTCTTAGGTAGATGAGCTATGATGACACCAAGAATTTCAAGGAAGTGACTCTTACCATTATTTCTATCACAGGAGGAAGAAGACAGCCCCATTCTCAGGAATTAAAGGCAAACAAGCAATTTCAAAAAAAGTTTACCTTTTCCTTTAGACTCATGCATTCTTAAGAAGGGTAAGTAGAAAACGATTATGTATGCACACATTACTGGTATAAGAAAAATTAAACTTGGAGAAAGTAGATAAATATTAGGACACTAAATTTCAAGCTCTTAGATCCGATCCTATCACTTCATAGCAAATAGAATGGGGGAAGTAGAAGCAGTGACAGATCTTAATTTCTTGGGCTCTAAAAATCACTGCAAATGGTGACTGCAGTCATGAAATTAAAAGATGCAAACTCCTTTGGAAGGAAAATTATGACAAACCTAGACAGCATATTAAAAAGTAGATCTTTGCTGACAAAGATCCATGCAGTCAAAGCTATGGTTTTTGCAGTAGCTATGTATGAATATGAGAGTTAGACCATAAAGAAGGAGGAGTGGCAAAGAACTGATGCTTTTTAATTGTGGTACTGGAGAAGATTTTTGAGAGTCCCTTGGACAGCAAGGAGATCCAGTCAATCAATCCTAAAGGAAATCAACCCTGAATACTCATTGGAAAAACTGTCCCTGAAGCTGGAGCTCCAATATTTTGGCCACCTGATATGAAGAGTCGACTCATTGGAAAAGACCTTGATGCTGGGAAAGATCAAGGGCAAGAGGAGAAGGTGGTAGCAGAGGATGAGATCACCAGCTCTGTGGACATGAATTTGAGCAAACTCCAGAAGATAGTGGAGGACCGAGGAAGCTGGCATGTTGCAGTCTACGGGGTCACAAAGAGTTGGACACAACTTAGCCACTGAACAACAGCAACAGCAACTATGGAAAATAAAAAGAAATGTTCTTAAAATATAAATAGAGAAATCTGAGAAAAGCGGTCATCACTTTTGCCTGGAGTTAAATATCATAAAGTAAAATGTCCAGTTTCAACGTTTCCTCTCAATATATCTTTTAAACTTGATCTTTAAAAAAATTAGAACATTTATTCTGTATTACTAGGTTCAAAAATTGAGGATATTATTTTTATTAACATGTAGTGAAAAGTAAAGTTCACTGTGGACATAAGCATGCGTGGCTAAAATTTAGAAGCCCTTTTCCTCACAAATGCATCTATAAAAATTATATGCATATTTATCATTTCTTTGTATTTACTTTGCATATGCATTTTTAAAAACATAGTACACATTCCTTGTCTTCAAAGAACTTATCTTCTTATAAGATAGATAATAAAAAACTAAAATTTATTAATAAATATCAGGCTATTGTGTAAAGGAAAGTTGCATGATGTTGGTCATTAAGACTGATAAAATGTGCATTGATAGTCCAATCATGAAAGTTTAAATTGAATGAAATACATAGCTTTGATTTAGCAATTCTGTCTAACATTTTTTTTCAAAGTATGAACTATTTTTCTTAATAGCAAAATTCAGCTTAAAACTGGCATGTATAGCATAATACCATTTAGGGGGGCAGTTTGTGTAAAAATATTTAGAATATTCTTTAAATACCCAAATATTAATAGCAGTTGTTTCTGTCAGTGAAACTTAGAACAAATTTAAATTCACATTTTCTCTATCTTCTAAATTATCTTGCAATGTAAATATATTACTTAAAAATATTTTAAGATTTTGTGTGCCTCTAAAATTTTATCTTTCTCACTTGAAATAAATAAAACCTTAATTTTTATTTAACTCTTCATAGAATTTATTTATGTATTTATTTTATTAGACAGTGACATTGGAAGAATTCAAACTTCTTGAACACTTTTGTTTAGATTGATTAAAGTGTACACAGGGTTAATTTTAGGGAAAAAAGAGTACATGCACTGTGAATCTTTTCTTTCTTAATCTAGCTCTTTTGTTTGGTAAGCCCACATGACTTAGAAGTCACAAGTTATTTTCTGAACCTGATACTTTACCTAATATTTATAAGATTTTACATAAATCATTTAGAATTTCTGAATCTTAAAGGTAAAACTTGAGCTATCAATAGATTGAGGATGCCTTCTATCAATAATTATTGGTAAATCAGGAAGGCAAACACAATGTCTTTCTTTTTTTTCCCAGTGTAGTGTCTGGGACATTTTAGGTCTGGTGACTGAATGAATAAACAAATGAATGGACAGATAAATGAATGAATGAAATATAGAATATTGATACAAGTTTTAAAACAAAGGTGAATTTTTATTCATGGTTCTCAAAATATGATCCTCAAACTAATAGCATCAGTAATATCTCTGAGTTTGTTGAAATATTAATAGAACATTTTCAGACTCCATCTTAGACCAAATTTATCAGTAACACTGGGTATTGGGATCCAGTAATTTGTATTTTGTCATGGCCTCCAAAATGATTCTGAAACATGCTAAAACTCAAGAAGCTCTGATTTATGTTGTTTTTCAATTAGTATTAATACTAATTGAAGTTTGATGGTTTTGTTGTAGGAACACGGACCTCTTCCAGGGGCTGAGAATGGGCTCTTGACTAGCAATCAGAAATGAGTTGTCTGAAGAGATACAAGTGCTGACAAAGCAAGAGACTTTATTGGGAAGGGGATCCTGGAGAGCAGGATGGTAGGGGACCCAGGAAAACTGCTCTGCCCTGTGGTTTATAGTCTTGGGTCTTATGGTAATGGGATTACTTGCCAAGTTGTCACTGGTCAGTCTTCTGACTCAGAGTCCCTTCTGGTGTCACACGCATTATCCAGCCAAGTTGGATTCCAGAAAGAAGGATTCTGGGAGGTTGATAGGACATGTGATGTCTTCTTTTGAGCTTTCCCAAATTTTTCCTGTTGATGGCGGCTGGTTACTTACTTGTTCCTTATCAGGACCTCTTGTCATAAAATAACTCAGGCAAATGGTTGCTATGGTGTCTGACCAGGATGGGGCCTTCAGTCAGTGTTTCCCTTAACAGTTTAATTGATAATGTGGTGGCCAGGCAACTTATGCACATCTGAAGTAGGGTTTGCTTGAAATTAGTACCTTGTTGCCAAAGTTTGCCAGTTGCATTCCTTGGCATGTCCTGCCATACAGAAATACTTATATTGTTTCATGTATGTATTAATAGTTAGTTGCCAATATTTAAAAATTTAATATTTAGACATATCACAAAAATAATCTAGATCTCTAAAAATGCTGCCCTCTTTTCTGCATGAAAAGGATGTGGTAGACCCTTGCCCTTCCAGCATCAGCATCATCAGCACATTATTCTCCTACTAAACTCCTTCTTTGTGTATATGTGACTTACCAAAAAAAAAAAAAAGAGGTTGTGGAAATGATTAGAGTGACAGAAAACAAGTGTATTCTGAAACCATCAGCTGTACTCTATTTCTTCTGCCAAAGTGTATCTTTAGTGTATGTTTATGTAGCTTTTTTCTGTAATGTTGGAAACTCATGTTTCTTTCAGATGAAAACACACACACAATGACTTTTTATCATGATCAAAATTATTACAAGACACTCTTTAAAAATTGTAGAGAAACAACAAGATTCCACCTATTGACCCTTCAGCTTCTTTCCCTTTGCTTTTCTCTCTTTGAAGCCATGTAAACCTTTAAATCTATGTAATCTCTGACTTTGCTTACTTTTGGCTGCCACCCTGACTCATTTCCTTTTAAGGCTTCCTGCCTCTTCCAGCTGATGAAGCAGCAGGCCCTGCTTCTGTGTATATAGTTCAAATTTGTATATCTTTGCCCATGAAGTCAGTGACTACAGCATTCAAATCATATCTTTAAACTTTTTTTTTTTTAATCCCAGAGACTGAAACGAGCCTCCCCGAGCTCGTCTTTCCCTCCCTTCAGGACTCCCACCAGCACCCAAGATTCCTTTCAGCAGCTGCACCACCAACTGAAAATGAAAACTGAAAAGAGGGATTAAATCCTGAGGTAAAGTTTTCTTTTTAAATCTCTTTTCTCTGAGTTTTTAATCATGCATCCACAGCACCAAGAGCTCCTTGAATAATTTCCGTTTTGAACATATGTTTATTGTTAGAATGTTTTTGCCTAATTGCAGTTTTCCCTCAGGAAACGCGGTGTTGTTTATGTTGTGCAGACTCTCTTAGTCTTTCAGTGATCCCTTTCATTTTTCTAGGTTCAATGGGACTCTGCTGAAGCATGCCAGGATTGTGGGTCTTCCCATCAAACTGTAGGCTCATAATGGAAAATGGAATCCACTCCAAGCTCTCATTTTTCTGCTCTCATCTGTACTTCACCCCATATACACACATGCACATACACACCCTTTAGGGTACTTTCCAGAATACAGAACGTGTTATTTAGTTCATATACTTCATTAGCTGGAGTTTGACGTAGACTAAGTAGAGCTGCAGTTTGTTAGAGTGAAACAAATGGAGCGAATATTCTTTTCCCACTAAAGAATCTCAGTGTCAGAAGATTCTGTGTATTTCTCCTAGGAGGGGCAATGGTTTCCCTTTTCCTCCTTTATTCTATTGTGTGTTTGTGTGTGTCAGTCGTATCCAGTTCTTTGTGACTCCATAGACCGTAGCCTGCCAGGCTCCTCTGTTCATGGATTTTCTATTAATGTTTCTTAAGTCAATTATAGACATTTAATTTTTAACTTATCACTCAACTAGGTAGATTTGTAGTATTGTGTAGACTGTACTACATAACGCATTACAAGTTTTTGTCATTTTTTGTCATTTTAAGATTTAAGAAACTTCTAGGAACCAATTTTTTAAAGTAAATATCCCTTATCAACTATCTGCCAAAGTATCTTACTCAGTAATGTTAGTGGTAGCTCAGCTGGTAAAGAATCTGCCTGCAATACAGGAGACGCCAGTTCAATTCCAGGTTGGGAAGATTCCCCTGGAGAAGGGATAGCCTACCCACCCCAGAATTCTTTGTCTTCCCTGCTGACTCAGATGGTAAAGTATCCACCTGCAATGTGGGAGACCTGTGTTTGATCCCTGGGTTGGGAAGATCCCCTAGAGGAGGGCTTGGCAACTCACTCCAGAATTCTTGCCTGGAGAATCCCATGGACAGAGGAGTCTGGTGCGCTACGATCCACGGGATTGCAAAGAATAGGACACGACTAAGAGACTAAGAACAATCCTATATCTTCAGTCTCTCTCCCCTGAATCTATCTTCTCATATAGTTCTAAACTCATCATCATCATGATGAGGCAATGCTAATCCCAGACTGCTACTCCAAGGTTCTTGAATTGGTTACACCCATTTCCCAGATGTGACTAGTATGTAGTCACTATCTTGTTGTTACTCATATCCCTTCTTCTCTGACAACATTTTTGCAGCATGAGGAGCTAAAGTTTTTTGTCAGAGGGAAGTTTGCTTTGTCAAATAAACAATCAAACAAAAAATTCCCTACAAACTGTGAACACCCTTAACCAAATGAGATAAATCAGGAACACCTTAGACTCTGGTCAGGCCTACCCATGCAGTATGACCAAATGAGCAAAGCTGGGAAAACTGAACTCTATTTCTGAGACACACCTCACTTGCTATTTGTCTGAGCAGAATTCCTGCAACTCTGTTTCCTAATCTCAGTCTATAAAATGAAAGTAAGACTTATCATCAGGGAGATAATATATATGAAGCACATTCAATATAATTTATTTTCTGGAAAACAATTCATTTTGATAAATCATTTATGTGCATGCTATTATTGTTAAAAGAGTACCTTAACGGTAGTTTAAAACCATGCTTTCCCAATTTTCTTCTAAATGTAACCTACTTGGGGATTTTATTAAAATATAAATTCTGATTCTGGATTGGAGCCTCAGATTCTGCATCTGTAATACAAGCTCTCAAGTGATGACAGTAGTGCATAGGGCTTGCATATGTACCATATTTAAATAGCAATTATGAATCAATTATATAAATACAAGAAAATAGTACAAGTCAAATTAAAATGAGTAAGTAAACAAACTAAAAATTTTAAGATGTGAAATGGAACCAGGAATGATGTTATAAATGTATAACATAATGTTAAGCACATACTGTGTGAGAAACAAATTTGTCTGTGTGATTTGTTGCAGACCGTATGGAAAATAGATCTGTGTCCTCAAACCTACTTGCTTTCCCATGACAATCTGTGTGTTTAATAAGAGTTGGTAAGTGGAATTTTGTAGTTATAAATGCTAAATTCCAGAGCCAAAAAATTTTAAAAAAGAGAGCTTCATTTAATTTTCTCAACTGATTCAGAAAATGCCAGTGTACAAATGAGCCCTGGAATTGATATTTACCTTTGCATAATCTGAAAAATTTAATTTGCTAAGGAATTAATAGAATAAAATGTTTCAAGGAAAACTATTTCATTTACTATATGAAGCTCAAATCTAATATCTGAATATACTATGTTTATTTCTGCTCTCACGCATTCCTTATATCCAAACTCCAAAGTAACACTATCCCTAAGATCTTAGAAGATTCTGAATGGGAAGTACATGTTACTTCATTCATTCATTCATTCATTCAGTTCATTTAACACCTACTTTATTCTAGGTACAATGTTTACCTACTCAGTTCCTCTTCCTTTCACTTCTTGCTCTGTTGAGTTTTTGACCAACCACATTATTTGTTCCATTCTTGAAGCTGTTGACATGTTTCAGAATTTTTTCTAGACCTAACAAGGGACTACAGATGCAAACATATAGGATAATTAAGAAATATCATGAAGGTAGCAATTTAATATGGAATATTTAATTTTCTAAACTGCTCAGACCACACAGCTCTCACAGGCATCCTTGTTTTAGGGTCTTGCTGGCTCTAAACCTATGTATGTCTACTCTGTGCTGAGACTGCTCTTTCACTTAGATACTCTTTTCAAGGCTTCTCAGGTCCCCAGATCCTTTACTCTGGGAGCAGTAATGAAGATGTAAAATTCAAATTATTTTTCCTATATTTCTAGTGTAAGATGCCATATATTTTTAGACAAATACATTATATAATAATAACTTTTATTGGGAAAACTAAAAAAATACACTATTGTAGGCATATTCACTAATTGTCAGACATAAAATATGATATATAATGCATATCTTGTAGTGTAAAATGAAAAATATGTTCAGATTTGTCTCTTCTAGACTTTTTTAAACATTATTTATTATTTTGGCTGCACTGGTTGTTGATTGCTGTGTGCAGGCTTTCTCTAGTGGCGGAGAGTGGGAGCTGCTTTTCATTGTGGTGTGCGGGCTTTTCATCACAGTGGCTTCTCTCGTCGTGGAGCATGGGCTCTAGAAAGTTGGAGCTTCCATAGCTGCTGCACTTGGGCTCAGTAGTTGTGGCACATGGACTTAGTTGCTCCACTGCTTGTGGGATATTTCCAAACCAGGGATCGAACCTGTGTCCCCTGCATATTAACCACTGGATCATCAGGGACGCTCCTCTTCTAGACTTTTTTAAGGGCCTGGAGAATGGGGTCTAGCAGGATATGGAGAACTTATCTCTAAAACACAAGGTTGTTACACAACCTTAATCTAAATCTTAATCTAAAGCATTCCTTTTTCTATACAAAAGCATGTGAGTTTAAATAGCAGCTAGCTTTTATGTTAGTGATTTTGTTTGTGGTTCCCATTACACAAATTGTTAGTTTAACAAGTTTCAACAATTTTCAAATCATCAAATTACTTTCAAAATATTTGCCTGATAAAAATATTTATATCAATTTGACAATCAGTGATCAGCAGTCTTTGATGTCTAGTTATAATTATTTGCTAGAGGCAATACAAGTTTATCTGAGATACATAATTTATGTTGTTAATTCAAACTCTATCCATCTGGTTGTAAACATTATCTATCATTATTATTGATTCACAAGTTCTCAGAAATAAATGGAATAGTAGATTATAATGGATCTTAAAGTTTCTACATTCTACCTTTCCTTCTATTTCTGAGAGGCTTATATTCCTTGAGGGCAGAGAGGAGGGTTTTAAAATGAGAAACACATTAGCAAGAGCCAGGCTAGTTTCATATGCAAAGTTCAGTGAAGATGAAGTGGAAAAAGTAAATAATGATGAGCTCTATGTGATGGTCAATTTTGTGTGTCAAAATGATTGACACACAGAAAACCCAGATGCTTGGTCAAACATTATTATCAGTGTTTCTGTTAGTGTATTTCCTAGATGAGATTAACATTTGAATTATTATTTGAATAAAACAAACTACCCTCCCTAGTGTGGACAAGCCTTATCCAGTCAGTTGAAGGTCTGAATCACATAAAAAGGCAGACGCTCTTGGAGTGAGGTGGAATTCCTCTTGCCTGACTGTTTTTGAGCTGGGATATCATGTTTTCCTATTTTCACACTTAAACATGTGTTCTTACTGGGTCTCAAGCCTGCAGGCCTTCAGAAGGGAACTACACCTTTGACTGTCCTGGGTCTCCAGCTTGGGACAAGTTGATTCAATTTCTCTGGAGAATCCTGACTAATATACTCTCAAAATGTTTTGAATAGGTTAGCAGATCAATAATATTCTAATTCAGGATTAGTATTATTTAGGATTATTATGATAAGAATAGTTGCCACTCAAAAATATGCAAGACAATTTTTATTATATATAAATATTTATGTGTATATATACATAAAGAGATTTATCATATGTAATTGGCTTAGATAATTTTAGAGGTGGGCAAGTCCCAAGATGTGCAAGATGATTTGCAAGCTGGAGACCCAGAATAGCTGATGATTTAATTCCAACTGAGTCTGAAGTCTAAGAACAATGAGAGTTAATGGTATAGTTTAATTCAAAAGCTGCCAGGCTTCAGACTCAGGAAGAGTTTACGTTTTAGTTCCAATCCGAAGGCAGGAAAAAAACTGTATTGCAGCTCAAAGGCTATCAGGTAGGAAGCATTCATTCTTACTCAGATTTATTGTTCTAATCAGGCCTTAAACTCATAGAATGAGATCATTCCACACTAGAGAGGGCAATCTGCTTTACTTAGTATTACCCATTTAAACATTAATCTCATCCCAAAACATCCTTACAGAAATACTCAGAATACTGTTTGACCAAATGTCTGGTCATCTGGTGGCCCAGTCAAGTGGACACATAAAATTAATTATCATAGCTTCTAAGCAAAATAGAGTATCATAAGTTAAATGTTCCCCCTTGTGTGAAATAACCAACAGGAATGTGGATAGAAAACAACTTGGGCCCTATTATTTCCCACATTTACTGCTTTGAGAGAATTCCTGGGCCACAATTCAGGGAGGAAAACCCAGGTACAACATCAGACATCCAATAGAAAGTATCAGGCATGCTAATTCGCAGAAGAAGGCAACCATAGTGAAAGGAAAAATTAGGTAATTGAAAATAATCTAGAACTAACACAGATGTTAGAGTTAGCAAACAAAGGTATTAAAACAGTCATTATAACAATATTCAATATGCTCTAAAAGTTCTCTGCTTTATTGACTATGCCAAAGCCTTTGACTGTGTGGATCACAATAAACTGTAGAAAATTCTGAAAGAGATGGGAATAGTAAACCACCTGACCTGCCTCTTGAGAAACCTGTATGCAGGTCAGGAAGCAACAGTTAGAACTGGACATGGAACAACAGACTGGTTCCAAATAGGAAAAGGAGTACGTCAAGGCTGTATATTGTCACCCTGCTTATTTGACTTATATGCAGAGTACTTCATGAGAAACACTGGGCTGGAGGAAGCACAATCGGAAATCAAGATTGCCGGGAGAAATATCGGAGCTAATATCAATAACCTCAGATATGCAAATAACACCACCCTTATGGCAGAAAGTGAAGAAGAACCAAAGAGCCTCTTGATGAAAGTGAAAGAGGAGAGTGAAAAAGTTGGCTTAAAGCTCAACATTTAGAAAACTAAGATCATGTCATCTGGGCCCATCACTTCATGGCAAATAGATGGAGAAAAAGTGAAAACAGTGACAGACTTTATTCTTTTGGGCTCCCAAATCACTGCAGATGGTGATTGCAGCCATGAAATTAAAAGACGCTTACTCCTTAGAAGAAAAGTTATGACCAACTTAGGTAGCATATTAAAAAGCAGAGACATTACTTTGCAAACAAAGGGTCTGTCTAGTCAAGGCTATGGTTTTTCTAGTAGTCATGTATAGATGTGAGAGTTGGACCATAAAGAAAACTGAGCACTGAAGAATTGATGCTTTTGAACTGTGGTGTTGGAGAAAATTCTTGAGAGTCCCTTCAACAACAAGGAGATTTAAGCAGTCTATCCTAAAGGAAATCAGTCCTGAATATTCATTGGAAGGACTGATGCTGAAGCTGAAACTCCAATACTTTGGCCACCTGATGCGAAGAGCTGACTCATTTGAAAAGACCCTGATGCTGGAAAGATTGAAGGTGGGAGGAGAAGAGGATGACAGAGGATGAGATGGTTGGATGGCATCATTGACTCAATGGGCATGAGTTTGAGTAAACTCCTGGAGCTGGTGATGGACAGGGAGGCCTGGCATGCTGCTATTCATGGGGTTGCAAAGAGTCAGACATGATTGAACTGAACTGAACTGAAAAGTTGAGACAGGAAGAGTATAATCATTCCCCAAATGATCTTCTAGAGATGAAAACTATAATGTCTGAAGGAAAAAAAAAAAAAAAAAACATTGGAAGGGATTAAAATCAGATTGCACATTGCAGAAGGAAATGTTAGTGAATATAAAGAAATATAGCCATAGACATTATCTGAACTGAAACACAAAGAGAAAAAAATTTTTTTTAAGATTAAAGGAGCTTCAATGAGTTGTAAACAAATTCATGTATCTTGGAGTATCAGAAAGAAGTGAAAGAGACCCTCAAAAAAGGTATTTGAAGAAATATTGACTGCAAACCCCAAATTCACAGAAGTTCAATAAACAGGAAGCACAGGCACACATACAAACCCATGGAAATAACCACATGAAGGCACATCATAATTTAATTGCTAGAAACCAGTGATATTATAGATTATCTTAGAAGCAGACAGAGAAAACAAATGCATTATACACAGAAGAACCAAGGTGAGAAAGACAACAGATTTCCTCTAAGAAAAAATAAGGAGAAACAAGATGGCGGAGGAGAAGGTGGATGTGGCGTACTTCTCTCTCCATGGATGCATCAGCAATACACCTTCAGACACAGAATATCTTGCAGAACACCAGCTGAGAGTGGGAAGGAGTCTTTGACCATGGGAAAGGAATATATAGATCGATACAAATCACAGTAGGATGAAGGAAGGAGGGAGGAAAAAAGGAGAGTTATCAGGACTGGACATATACTCGGGGGGTGGAGGACCTGAAGCAGGGATCAGATACCCACATCAGGGCAGTTGTTTGGGACAGAGGAGAAGCATTTGAGGCTGTCGGAGAGTGCAGCAGCTCATCTGTGACAGTCTGAATGGAATGAGAACCACACAATCTTTGCTACAGCCTTACCTACCCCGGACAGGATTCGAGTCCCCTGGAATGTGCAGTGGCTCGGAGCTGGACTGTAGGGATTGGAGAGCAATCCCAGGGTGAGATCTGCTGTTGACTTCAGGGAGACAGTGAAAGGGGGCATGAGGGAGGAGATAGAAGGGGGAAATGCCTTGGAAGGAAAGCTGGGCAGCCATGGAGGTAAGGCAATACTGCTGAGTCACATGCAGAGGGTGGAGCCATCACTGTAGCCTCTCTTTCCCCACATGCAAGAGCCAGCAGCTGACCAATAGACCCAAGAGAGGGTGGCCCTTTAAGTGCCTGATGCCCTGAGCAACAGAGAAAGATCAGACAAAGAGGCCCTTTGAAGCCAGATGCCAGAGGCATCTGAAAAGGGATTAATTTCCAAAATATACAAGCAGCTCATGCAATCAAGTGAGCAAAAGACCTAAACAGACATTTCTCCAAAGATGGCTAATAAACACATGAAAATAAGCTCAACATCACTTGTTATTATATAAATGCAAATTAAAGCTACAATGAAACATCACCTCACACAGGTCAGAATGAAGTGAAAGTGAAAGTGAAGTCGCTCAGTCACGTCCAACTCTTTGTGACTCCATGGATTGTAGCCTACCAAGCTCCTCTGTCCATGGATTTTTCCAGGCAATAGTACTGGAGTGGATTGCCATTTCCTTCTCCAGGGGATCTTCCCGACCCAGGGATCGAACCCAGGTCTCCCACAGTGGTCAGAATGGACATCATCCAAAAAAATCTACAAACAGTAAACGCTAGTGAGGTTGTGGAGAAAAGAGAACCCTCTTGAACTATTGGTGGGAATGTGAATTGATACAGCCACTATGAAAGAACAGTATGGGGATTCCTTAAAAAACTAGGACTAAAACTACCATATGATCCAACAATCCAACTACTGGGCATGTATCCTGAGAAAACTTTAATTGAAAAAAATATATATACGCCAGTGTTCACTGCAGCGCTATTTACAGTAACTAGGACATGGAAGTAATCTACATACCCATCGATGGATGAATAGGAAAAAGAAAAAAGCTGTGGTACATATATACAATGGAATATTAGCCACAAAGAGGAACACATTTGAGTCAGTGCTAAAGATGTGGATGGACCTAAAGCCTAATAGACAGCATGAAGTAAGTCAGAAAGAGAAAAACAAATACTGCATATTAATGAATGCATATATGGAATCTATGCATATGGAAAGATGGTACTGATGAACTTATTTTCAGGGCTGCAATGGAGATGCAGACATAGAGAATAGATTTATGAACGCTGGGGGGAGGGAAGGGAAGGAGAGAGTTGGAAGAATGGAAAGAGTAGCATAGAAACATATACATTACCATATGTGAAATAGATAGCCAGTGAGACTTTCCTGTATGACTCAGGGAACTCAGTCTGGGGCTCTATGACAACTAGAAGGGTGGGGTGGGGTGGGGTGGAAGTTGGGAGGGAGGTCCAAGAGGGAAAGGACTTAAGTTTGCCTATGGCTGATTCATATTGATATGTGGCAGAAACCAACACAATATTGTAAAGCAATTATCCTACAATTAAAAATAAATAAATTTTAAAAATGAGATTCAACAGAAGTATGATGAAGAATGATAGGTCCAGATTTTTTAGCATGTTTCTGGAAAATGGGATTTTTAAATGTTCAGTCTTATTTGTTTCCCAGGCTTCCATTCCACTAAAGACCTTTGATCTGCTTGTCACTAAGCCAGCTACTGCTCTTGCAATCTACTGCTGAACACCCATAAAAATGCCCTTTGTATTTAGATCTCTTGTTCTCTCTGTGTTAAAGGCCAGTTTTACTCTGTCAAATTGCCATGTCTTAATAACTTTAGTTACTCAGCTTAGTTTCATTCTCTCTTTTCTCCATGTGCATTAGGTATTTGTATAATCTGGAACAAAGATGACTTCTTCAAAAGATGTCCTGAGAAAAAGTCTGAAGCTAATCCATGGCTGTCCCATCACCTATGCTTTTGCAAACAACTGGGAAAAGATTGAACAGTTTCAAAGCAGACCAGATGACATCGTGATAGTCACTTACCCCAAATCAGGTGAGTTCTGTGACCTGGCAATGCAGGTCTAACGTCAACTTTTGTTTCCTGAAAATTAGCTTCTGCACAAAATTGTTAATATTCTAAATAAAATTAGTATTCTTAACAGTCAGTCTAGCCCCCTACTTTGATTATATGAAAATAGACATTTGGGGCATAGAAGGGGAAATTCTACAGAATTAATTTTCTAAGAGAATATTTTAAGATGGCAGGCTTCCAACAGGGAACTTCCCCCACATTCAGGTGAAGGTTAAGAACATGTTCTTTTCCCACAGGTACCACTTGGATCAGTGAAATTGTGGACATGGTTCTACATGATGGAGATGTTGAAAAATGTAAGCGAGATGTTATAACTGCTAAAGTTCCGATGTTGGAACTGGCTCTTCCTGGACTAAGGACTTCAGGTAATTTTAAAAGACCCAGGAATTATAATTTTATAGCAACATATTAGTATCATATTAGTTACTGTATCTTGTGATTTCCATTCAAGAAAAATGGAGTGTATTTGGTAACATGAAATAGAAGCATGCAAGTAGAACAGTAACCAAGGTATACAGAGAAACTGTAGTTTAGTCCATCGCATGCACATCCAGGTATAATAACCAAAGATAAAAGAATTTTGTTATGGAAAATGACTAGAAATCTCACTGATAAAAAAGTTTCTTACCTTTTACTGAGTTCTGTTGTATAAAATTTATTAGACTAATTTTTCAATTTAGAACATTATTATAATTAAATAAACGTGTGGTGAGTATGCTCAGTCTCTTCAGGCATGTCCGACTCTCTGACCCCATGGACTGTAGCCCACTTGGCTCGTCTGTCCAGGGGATTCTCCAGGCAAGAATACTGGAGTGGGTTACCATGACCTCCTCCAGGGGATCTCCCTGACCCAGGGGTCAAACCCACATTTCTTGCATCTCCTGCACTGCAGGTGGATTCTTTTAGTGCTGAACCACTGAGGAAGCTTCAACTAAATAAGTACCAATGCCTTTTAAAATAAAAAATTCATTATTAATAAATTTGGCAGTATATGAGTGTCCTAGATTTTATATTTTATTGTTTAAACACTCTTGGCTCAGATGGTTAAGCGCCTGTCTGCAACGCAGGAGACCTGGGTTCGATCCCTGGGTTGGGAAGATCACCTGGAGAAGGAAATGGCAGCCCACTCCAATATTCTTGCCTGGAAAATCCCACGGATGGAAGAGACTGGTAGGTGACAGTCCACGGGGTCGCAAAAAGTCGGACATGACTGAGCAACTCCATTTCCGTATTTTATTGGCAGCCCTATAAGGCTGTTTATAATTTCTCCTATTTAGCCTGGCATTGTATTCCTAAAGCAACTTAAATTCTTTTTTCTTAATCACTGAATTTCTTGGTGGCCAACTGTAGTGTAAAACCTAGCAGTTTGGTTTCGTATTTTTCTTTTTCATAATCCAAGTGCCTGACATATGCTTTGATTGCCAATGAAGCATCAGTTTCAAAGAGGCAATTATTTTAAAGAAGGTGATTGCTAATAAATCTTGGGTTTTTTTCTTCCTGTGGTTTAAATTTCTGCTTTTATGTTTTAAATTCACCATTAAGGAGTGAGCACTTAAAACCCTAGGCCTCCCACCCCAGAATAAAGTAAAAGCAGAACCCTGGGCCCACTCACTCTCTCTCCACCAATGACCTTGCTGTGTGGCACCAGGTGTGCTATATAATTTCCAGGTCCTGTAAGTAACAAAACTTTATTTTTTAAATAAATACATTTGGTGGATTAATTTCTTAACTTAGATTCTTGCTGTAATTAAATAAAGAAGCACCAATTCTTAAAGTACAAAATTTATTTTTAATACAATTCATTTTTTCATTGCACAAATTTTATTGAGTATTTCTAAAGAATTAAGCACTGATCTATGGACTAGATATAAAATGAGAAGTAAACTGAATTTCCTGTCCCCAATGAGCTTACAATAATATTGTGACATTAAATAAGTAAATAAACTAACGATATATGAATACTGTTAGTTTAACATATCCAGAGGTAGGGTTCTATGAAAGGGAACATGAGATTTTACTTTAGACTAGATATTTAGGGATCTTAGCTCTGAATGGAGACCTAAAGCTTTGTACACAGCTAGAGGAAGCATATTTCTGGAAGATGGAGTAGATATGGTGGCCTAGATGCAGAAAAGACCTGGGTGGTAGTCTGGGGACTAAAAAATATCACCACCACCAAAAATTAACAACAATGAAAGATTGGAACGGTGAGATTTAAAACAATTGAAGACTAGACAGGGACAGATCATGCAGGGCTTATAATTCTTAGGAATATTCAGTGAACTAAGAGAGAATCAGCAGACTAGGGTGTCCTACAGGAAGTGAGAAGTGTTCGAAAGAAAGGGCTGGCTCTCGAATGCTGCTAGAAACATGGGATAAGAAGACACTATTATGGTGGTGAATGTGTCTATCAGTGTAGAGAGAAGAATTCATATTCTCTCCGCTACTAGAACTCATTACTTCTACAATTAGACAAGGATCAACTGAAAAGGTGTTGTTCTTTCTGTGTGGTTGTCTGAAGTCAGCAAGGAAATGATAAGGCATGCAACTAAAAAATCATTCTGGGACAAGTAACCAAAATGAGTGCAGAATGAGTTGAGATTCCAGAACCATAGAAAAATATTAAATGAAAAAGTGATAGAATCAAAGTAATAAGGAACAGGGGAATCAGATAACTGATGAGAGATGAGGGTGGGGTGGAGAACCAGTCTGTGAAGCATCACCAGAGAGGGAATAGGTGAGATACAGCAGGTGAAGGAGAGTAAACTGGCACTCAGATTTATTCTGGAACCTGAATGTGCATACTTCAGATGTCATTACATATTCCCAACATTCATATTTATGTGTGTAGGAGGAGCTTTTAAAGGACCTTGCATGGCAAAATAATCACAAGACAGAAAAGGCTGAGAAAACTTTTGGTGAAGTTAGGAGACAGAATGAAGCAACAGGTTCATTTTGTATATACATAGTATATATATCCACCTATATAACCAAACTAAATTTCCTCAGGTTTAGAACAACTGGAGAAGAATCCATCACCCCGGGTTGTGAAAACACATCTGCCAATTGATCTCATTCCTAAATCTTTCTGGGAAAACAACTGCAAGGTATACTCTAAACAGCAAGTCAGTTTTTAACATGTCTTTTAACTCTTTCTCACTCACATAGTAAAGTGATTGCTCAAATGCTTTGTTCACCTGTTACCATAAGAACTGAGCTATATAAGAAAGTGTTTAAATTTTTAAAAACACAGTATGTTTTAGCCTAAACATGCATACTCAAATTTTCCAAAATTATGTAGGAACAGAATCTTTATCTCAGAACAATATTGCTACTATTTCCCAGCTGTCCTCAATAGTCTGACCTTCTCTGAAAGCTCAGCATAAAGTTGTCAATTCTTATATGTTTGGTAAAATTCTTCAGTGAGACATCTGAGCCTGGGTATTTGCTTTTGGGAAACTTTTAAATTGGAAACTTTTTCCCCCCCAATATTTTGAAGCTATTCAGATTATTTATCTGGCATTTACTAGTTTGTCACATGTTGGAATCTAAGTTGTTAAATTCTAAGTTGTTGAACTTTGTAATGAAAAGTTGTTGGGAGCAGGAACTGCCTGCCTGGCTGTCCAGGTGCCCGTGGGAGCTCACAGTGCACTGGGGCTGGGACTGGCTGGGCAGAGCACACAGGCGTGGAGACCTGCACAAAGGCATCTACTTGCTCCTGGGCTACTGCACTCTCAGGCTCTGCCTTGGAGGAGGAAAGAGGCTCAGAAAGATCAAGTGGATTGCTCAAGGTGACACAGCAAGTAAAACGCAGTGCTTGGCTCAGAGCTTAAGTATTTCTGACAGTTGACCCCCCTCCTGGCCATGCATTCTTGATTTCATGGAGATTTTAGACCATGATGTTAAACTTGGGAGAAATGGTTTGACTCCAGGGCCACAGGGCTCAGAATGAGTACCTTGTGAAAGGCTGAGGTGGAGTCTCCTCTACGAAGAAGGACAAGCTTGGTCTCTGATGCCACAGTGGTGAGCAGTTAATTAAAGTAGCTCATTTTGAAATGAAGCTAAGTGGACAGAAAAGACCAAGCTCTGAGCCTTTAAAGTGGGAACACTGACTCCAAGACCAGAGATTAACAGAAAAATAACCCTAGGGAGTATCAAATAGTGAGAACTCACACAAAGGAAACCACTTGAATTCAAGACCCAGCATCATCCATCCACCAGTAGCACCCTGTAAACAACATCTAAACAACAAACAAAACAAAATTACAAACCCAGTCATCAGCAGACAGGATTGTCACCTCACTCAGCCTTGGCCATCAGGAAAAATGAACAAACAAGAACTCAGCACAAATCTCACCCTATATGAAGCTTACACAAAACACTGGACCAACCTTAGGAGGGGAGAAACCAAGAGGAAGAAAGAATTCAACCTTGATGCCTGGGAAAAGGAGATCTCAAACACAATAAGTGAAAACAAAAAATGAAAAGGCAGAGAAATACTACACAAATGAAGGAACAAATTAGAAACACAGAAGTCAAAAAAAAAAAAAGAAGAGGAAATAGGCAAACTATCTGAAAGAGAATTCAAAATGATGATAGTAAAGATGATCAAAAACCTTGAAAACAAAACAGAGAAAATGCAAGAATCAATTAACAAAGACCTAGAAGAATTAAAGAATAAACATACAAACAACACAATTACTGAAATTAAGAATACTTTAGAAGGATTCAATAGCAGAATATCTGAAGCCAAAGAAGGAATCAGTGAGCTGGAGATAAAATGGTGGAAATAACTTCTAAGGAGCAGAATAAAGTAAAAGAATTAAAAGAACTGAGGATAGTCTCAGAGACCTCCGGGACAATATCAAACACACCAACATTCGGATTATAGACATCCCAGAAGAAGAAGAGTAAAAGAAAGGATATGAGAAAATGTTTGAAGAGATTATAGCTGAAAATTTCCCCAACATGGAAAAGGAAATAGCCAATCAAGTTCAAGAGGCACAAAGATTCTCATAAAGGATAAACCCAAGGAGAAACATGCCAAGACACACACTAATCAAACTAACAAAGACTAAACACAAAGAAAGAAAAAGATAGTGCTGAGTCGTGTCTTACCAGGCTCCTCTGTCCATGTAATTCTCCAGGCAAGAATACTAGAGTGGGTTGCCATTTACTTCCCCAGGGGAACTTTCTGACTCAGGAATTGAACTCAAGTCTCCCACATTGCAGGCAGATGCTTTACCAATTAAGCTATGAGGGAAGTTTCAAACACACACACACACAAAAGAATATTAAAAGCAGCAAGGGAAAAGCAACAGGTAACATACAAAGGACATATCAATTACAAGAAAAAAACTATAAGAAGCACAAACACATGGAGATTAAACAACATGTTTCTAAATAAACAACAGATTACTAAAGAAATAAAAAAATTTCTAGAAGCAAATGACAATGAAAATACAACTCAAAACCTATGGGATGGAGCAAAAGCAATTGTAAGAGGGAAGTTTATAGCAATACAATTGTACCTCAAGAAACAAGAAAAACACTGAACAGACAATCTAACTTTACACCTAAAACAACTGGAAAAAGAAGAACAATAACAACAAAAATTAGTAGAAGGAAAGAAATCATAAAGATTAGAGTATATATAAGTGAAAAAAACATGAAACAATAATAAAGATTAATAAAATTAAAGCTGGTTATTTGAGAAGATAAACAAAATTGACAAACCTTTTAGCCAGACTCATCAAGTCAAAAAGAGAGAAGAATCAAATCAACAAAATTAGAAATTAAAAAGGAGAGGTTTCAACAGACAATGCAGAAATACAAAGGATTATAAGAGACTATTATGAACAACAATATGACAATAAAATAGATAACCTGGAAGAAATGGACAGTTTCTTAGAAAAGTTCAATCATCTTCCAAGACTGAACCAAGAAGAAACAGAATTTATGAACAACTCAATTATAAGCACTGAATTTGAAGCTGTGATAAAAAAAAAAAAAAATTTCCCTAAAAACAAAAGCCCAGGACCAGATGGCATCACAAGAGAATTCTATCAAACATTTAGAGCAGAGCTAATGCCTATCCTTTTAAAATTCTTTCAGAAAATTTCAGAGAAAGGAACACTTCCAAACTCATCCTACAAGGCCACCATCACCCTGATACCAAAACAAGGTAAAGACAACACACAAAAAGAAAATTACAGGCCAATATCACTGATGTACATAGATGTAAAAATCCTCAACAAAATTTTAGCAAACAGAACTCAGCAACATATCAAAAAGCTCATACACCATGATCAAACTGTATTATTCCAGGGATGCAAGGATTAAATCAATCAATGTGATACACCATATTAACAAATTGAAAGATAAAAATCATAATATAATCTCAATAGATGCAGAAAAAGCCTTTGACAAAATTCAGCACCTATTTATGATTAAAACTCTTCAAAAAATGGGCATAGAAGGAACCCATCTCAACAAATAAAGGCTATATATGATAAGCCTACAGCAAATATTATTCTTAATGGTGAAAAACTGAAAGCATTCCCCCTAAGATCAGAAATAAGACAAGGGTGTTCACCTTTGCCACTATTATTCAACATAGTTCTGGAAGTCCTAGCTACAGCAATCAGAGAAGAAAAAGAAATAAAAGGAATCCAGATCAGAAAAGAAGAAGTAAAGCTCTCACTGTTTGCAGATGACATGATACTGTACATAGAATAGACAACACTAAAGATAGTATCAGAAAATTACTAGAGCTAATCAGTGAATTGAGCAATGTTGCAGGATACAAAAATCACTTGCATTTCTATATACTAACAATGAAAAACCAGAAAGAGAAATTAAGAAATCAATCCCATTAAACATTCCAACAAAAAGAATTAAATATCTTGGAATAAACTAACCTAAGGAGACAAAAGAACTGTACACAGAAAATTATAAGACACTAATAAAAGAAGTCAAAGATGACATAAACAGATGGAAGGATATTCCCTGTTCCTGGGTAGGAAGAATCAATATTGTGAAAATGACAATAGTACCAAATGCAATCTACAATCCCTATCAAATTACCAATGGAATTTTTCACAGAACAGGAACAAAAAATTCCATGATTCATATGCAAACACAAAAGACCCTGAATAGCCAAAGCAGTCTTGAGAAAGAAAAATGGATCTGGAGGAATCAACCTTCCTGACTTCAGATTATATTACAAAGCTACAGTCATCAAGACAGTATGGTACTGGCACAAAAACAGAAGTACAGATCAATGGAATAAGATTGAAAGCCCAGAAATAAACCCATGCACCTACATGTACCTTATTTTTGACAAAGGAGGCAGGAATAAACAATGGGGCAATGACAGGCTCTCCAACAAATGGTGCTGGGAAAACTAGACAGCTTCATGTAAAAGAATGAAATTAGAAAACTTCCTAACACCATACACAAAGAAAAACTCAAAATGGATTAAAGACCTAAATGTAAGACCAGAAACTATAAAACTTTAGGAGGAAATCATAGGCAGAACACTTGATGATGTAAGTCAAAGCAGATCCTCTATGACCCACCTCCTAGAGTAATGGAAATAAACATAAAAGTAAACAAATGGGACCTGATTAAACTTAAAAGCTTTTGCACAGCAAAGGAAACTATAAACAAGGTGAAAGATAACCCTCAGAGCTGGAGAAAATAATAGCAAATGAAACAACTGACAAAGGATTAATTTCCAAAATATATAAGCAGCTCATACAACTCAATACCAGAAAAACACACAACTCAATCAAAAAGTGGGAAAAAGACCTAAACAGAAATTACTCCAAAAAGACATACAGATGGATAACAAACACATGAAAAGATGCTCAACATCACTCATTATTAGAGAAATACAAATCAAAACTATAATGAGATATCACTTTACACTGGTCAGAAAGGCCATCATCAAGAAGTCTACAAACAATAAATGCTGGAGAGAGTGTGGAGAAAATGGAGCATTCTTGCACTGTTGGTGAAAATGTAAATTGATACAACCACTATGGAAGATGGTATGGAGATTCCTTAAAAAACTGGGAATAAAACCACCATATGACCCAGCAGTCCCACTTCTAGGCATATACCCTGAGGAAACCAAAATTGAAAGAGATCCATGTATCCCAGCACTATTTACAATAGCTAGAACATGGAAGTGACCTAGGTGTCCATTGACAGATGAATGGATAAAGAAATTGTGGTACATATACATAATGGAATATTATTACTCAGCTATAAAAAGTCAGTTCTAATGAGTTGGATGAACCTAGGACCTATTATACAGAGTGAAGTAAGTCAGAAAGAGAAAGATAAATAACATGTTTTAACACATATATACTGAATCCAAAAAAAATGGTACTGAAGAATTTATTTACAGGGCAACAATGGAGAAACAGACATAGAGGATAGACTTATGGACATAGGGGGAGGAGAGGAGAGGGTGAGATGTATGGAAAGAGTAACATGGAAACTTACATTATCATATATAAAATAGACAGCCAATGGGAATTTACTGTATGGTTCAGGAAACTCAAAAAGGGGCTCTGTATCAACCTGGAGGGGTGGGAGGGGTAGGGAGATGGGAGGGAGGTTCAAAAGGGAGGAGATATATGTATACCTATGGGTGTACAAAAAAGATCACCACCAAGATAATCACGATGATGTGATCACTCACCTAGAGCCAGACATCTTGGAATGTGAGGTCAAGTGGGCCTTAGGAAGCATCACTATGAACAAAGCTGGTGGAGATGATGGAATTCCACTTGAGCTATTTCAAATCCTGAAAGATGATGCTGTGAAAGTGCTGCACTCAATATGCCAGCAAATTTGGAAAACTTAGCAGTGGCCACAGGACTGGAAAAGGTCAGTTTTCCTTCCAATCCCAAAGAAAGGCAATGCCAAAGAATGCTCAAACTACCACACAATTGCACTCATCTCACATGCTAGTAAAGTAATGCTCAAAATTCTCCAAGCCAGCCTTCAGCAATACATGAACCGCAAACTTCCAGATGTTCAAGCTGGATTTAGAAAAGGCAGAGGAACCAGAGAGCAAATTGCCAGCATCTTTTGGATCATGGAAAAAGCAAGAGAGTTCCAGAAAAACATTTATTTCTGGTTTATTGACTATGCCAAAGCCTTTGGCTGTGTGGATCACAATAAACTGTGGAAAATTCTGAAAGAGATGGGAATACCAGACCACTTGACCTGCCTCTTGAAAAACCCATATGCAGGTCAGGAAGCAACAGTTAGAACTGGACATGGAACAACAGACTGGTTCCAAATCAGGAAAGGCGTACGTCAAGGCTGCATATTGTCACCCTGCTTATTTAAATTATATGCAGAGTACATCATCAGAAATGCTGGGCTGGAAGAAGCACAAGCTGGAATCAAGATTGCTGGGAGAAATATCAATAACCTCAGATATGCAGATGACACCACCCTTATGGCAGAAAGTGAAGAAGAACTAAAGAGCCTCTTGATGAAAGTGAAAGAGGAGAGTGAAAAAGTTGGCTTAAAACTCAACATTCAGAAAACTAAGATCATGGCATCTGGTCCCATCACTTCATGGCAAATAGATGGGGAAACAGCAGAAACAGTGTCAGACTTTATTTTTTTGCGCTCCAAAATCACTGCAGGTAGTGACTGCAGCCATGAAATTAAAAGATACTTACTCCTTGGAAGGAAAGTTATGACCAACCTAGATAGCATGTTGAAAAGCAGAGATAGTACTTTGCCAACAGAGGTCTGTCTAGTCAAGGCTATGGTTTTTCCAGTGGTCATGTATGGATGTGAGAGTTGGACTGTGAAGAAAGCTGAGTGCTGAAGAATTGATGCTTTTGAACTGTGGTGTTGGAGAAGACTCTTGAGAGTCCCTTAGACTGCAAGGAGATCCAACCAGTCCATCCTAAAGGAGATCAGTCCTTGATGTTCCTTGGAAGGACTGATGCTGAAGCTGAAACTCCAATACTTTGGCCACCTCATGTGAAGAGTTGACTCATTGGAAAAGACTCTGGTGCTGGGAGGGATTGGTGGTAGGAGGAGAAGGGGATTTCAGAGGATGAGGTGGCTGGATGGCATCACCGACTCGATACACATGAGTTTGAGTGAACTCCGGGAGTTGGTGATGGACAGGGAGGCCTGGCGTGCCGTGGTTCATGGGGTCGCAAAGAGTTGGACACAACTGAGTGACTGAACTGAACTGAGCTGATGGCTGATTCTGGAGAAGGAAATGGCAACCCAGTCCAGTATCCTGGCTTGGAAAATCTCACAAATAGAGGAGCCTGGTGAGCTGCAGTCCATGGGGTTGCAAAGAGTTGGACACAACTGAGCGACTAACACTTACTTACTTATGGCTGACTCATGTTAAGGTTTGACAGAAAACAGCAAAATTCTAAGAAATTATCCTTCAATAAAAAGTAAATTTAAAAAGAAGTTGTTAAAAATACTCCCTCCTTATTCTTTAACAGACTTTATTTTCTACAGTGATTTTATTTTAAAAGAATTTTAGATTGATAGCAAAATTGAAAGGAAGTTAGAGATTTTCCACATATATCTTGTGCCTGCACATCCAAAGACTTCTCATTATCAGTAACTTATGTCCTCTCTATTTTGTCAGACTTGTTAGATATTTATCAATTTTGTTGATTTTCTAAAAAAAGAACCAACTTTTTCTTTTCTATTAATTTTCTTGATATTTCACTGTTTTTAATTTCATGGATTTCAGATCTGTTGTTTTACATGCCTACTGTAAGTTACTTTTTTTCTTAAATAAAATATCATGCATTTGATTTTCTTCATCTTCCCCCTACAGATCATTTATTTGGCTCGAAATGCCAAGGATGTTGCCGTCTCATTTTACCACTTTGACTTAATGAATAATTTGCAGCCTCTTCCTGGAACCTGGGGAGAATATCTAGAGAAATTCTTGACTGGAAATGGTAGGATGGCCTTGGCTAAAAATTAATGTCACTAAAAATTATTTTTAATAATATTAACCATTACAAGTACGAATTTCCCTTTCAAAACACTTCTTTTTCCAGATTAGTAACAAGTACATTCAAAAATCATTTCAAATTAAATCAAATACATTTAATATTTGCTATGACATTCAATATATAAACCTGGTATTAAACATCAGCTTAATGAAAATATTCTCAAATCTCTTTTCAGTCGATAAAAACCCATTCTCAGTTCCTATTCACAACAGAAATTTATTTGTCCAAATCATTAGTTAAATACATTTACAGTAGTTAGATAAACAAGTGATATAAGTACTTCATAAAAGAATAGTTTTCTTCTGCATGTGGCCAAGGGTAACCTATTGGAGGTCAATGTATTTCCATCTGAAATGTTTCTTTTGTAATTAATATATTTAAAAATCTGAAACTTGTGCATCCATAAGTAGTGGATTATATATACTTGTTTATATAGACTTTATAGTTTCAGTTCCTTGATTACTAAATTCCACAAAATATTTGTATAGTTTGACTTATTTTTCACAAACAAATCTTCAATTTGATAAATGTTTATGGAAATAAGCTATTTCTCTGGTTTTAGTGGCCTATGGTTCCTGGTTTAATCATGTTAAAAGTTGGTGGAAGAAAAAGGAAGAACACCCGATACTTTTCTTATTCTATGAAGATATGAAAGAGGTAAAATAGTAGAAATACATTATAGAAAATTCCTCAACTACATCCTGGAGCAAAAGGATTAATAGTTTTTTCAATTAATCTATGGAGTTCAAATGATATAATTGCTTTGCCTATTTTCCATGTCTGTTTACCCAGATCTTGCTAAGATCTTTAATGAATCTAATTGTGAAATCAGTGACATTTTAATCCTCTTATCCTTTTTAATCATTGTGTTTCTCTTGAGCACCTTTGTTTTCAAATTTGTCTCCTTCATTTAATGGGTTATCATTTTGTCATGGTTTTCCTGTGAATCTCTATCATTTAGTCATCATTTTTTTGAACTATTTTTATAGATTGATGATCATATCTATTCCCATTGTTGCCAAAACTATGTGCTAATTACCCACCAAAAACTCCATTTTAACTTCTAACCTGAATTCAGATCCTTGTTTTTCTTAAAATGACCCTCAAATTTAACATGTTTAAAATTAAACTCATCTTGCTTCTCTCTCTTTCCAAAAGGTAATCCTTTTCTTTTATTCTGTCTTTTGGTTAATGGTGTTTAGTTGTTCATTCAGTGTTGACAATTTGAAAGTAAATTGTCCTCATTGACTTTCATGTAGTGAATATGGTTCCATTTTCTCCTGAACATCCCACTGGTTCACATGCCCTACCTATTATATCTTAAGTGTGCCCCTCTCTTTTACATTCTTCCTGTTAGTTCAGGGATTCATAAAGATTTTTCTAGTCTACCATATGAACTAGTATTAGCCTAAATACTATTGCAAAGTTCCAGGCCTATCCTCAGGCTATTTTATTTCATTAGGAAATACACACATGCACACAGACACACAAACATGGAAACCAAGCTTATCTAGTTGTAAAAGCCTGAACATGCAAATAAGGCTATCTTGTGGAATTTCAGATTCTTGATGGAAGGCATATCTACCTTTCTTGTAACTGCATCCACAGTACTTACAACACCTACCACATATATAGGTGCTCATGGCTACTTATTGTATGCATAAGTGATTGCTTGAATGAATGAAAGAGTAGTGCTTGCAAACATTTGTGTGGTGTGTGTTAGTTGCTTAGTCGTGTCCCGACTCTCTGCAACCCCATAGCCTGTAGGCCACCATGCCCTTCTGTCCATGGGATTCTCCAGGCGAGAACACTGGAGTAGGTTGCCATTTCCTTCTCCAAAGAGAATTATAGAACGAAAGGAAGTGAAGTTGCTCAGTCGTGTCTGACTCTTTGTGACCCCATGGACTGTAACCTACCACGCTCCTCTAGCCATGGAATTTTCCAGGCAAGAGTAGTGGAGTGGGTTGCTACTGGAGTGGGTTGGACAGGACTGAGTGAGGAACACTTTCACTTTTTTTTTTTTTTTAATCTTACTCAGCACAGAAACCTTACCTTATGTAAACTCTCTCTTGTTGCATATATTTCTGAGAAACTCTCAGGGCATTTCTCATATCTTATCAATAAGAGTCCTTTTCTACTCTGCCCAGGCTCCCACTCTCTATCACACTTACTTGTAGCTCATAGAGAATTTGTGATCTAAACATTACCATTGCCCCTTTATGACAGTTTGCTGGCAATACAATACACAGCTGTAAAACTAGAGTGGTTTTATGAAACCACTTTTAAAAAGTGATGCTCTCCCTTGGGTGCTTGATTAATCAGAATTAAGTTATAAGTTCTTCATAAGACAGAAAATTGTCTTTCTGTGCCAAGTATTTTCTTTTTACTTTCTGGAGACCAAAGTGAAACTTATTCACTTTATGAAGAGAGCAAATTTAACTTCTGGATGTAGTTCTTTTTCTCCATAGGATAAACAAAATAATACATTTCCTAGGCTGAGCTGGTATCCAAATTCTGAGTCAGACATCATGCTGCTCCCCACATTACACTCGTGTCAGATATTTCTCTCCTTATTCACTGAAAATGCCTTTTTCAGGTCAATTTATGCTTATTGATTTATGGTCTGGCCTAATCAGTTCTATAAGAATATCCTGATATTTTGAATCCCACTCAAACTTACTATACATTAAACTTGTTAGACAACATTTTTTACTATCATGGCTATATTTTAGACAATGTTATAGAAATGGTTTTCATATAAAAACAATAATATGACAAAATTATAAGTATAGATCAAGAATAAAATTCAGAGAGAAGTCTAGTAATTTACATCAGGTTTATGAATGTCTGCATCAGTTCTCAAACTCTCAATCAATGAGGTGAAAAAGAAGTAGAAGCTAGCACTCTCTGCTTTAACTTCTACTTGTCTATAAATTAGCATCATCACTGATACTTTGGCAGTGTCCAAATTATTCTTCAAACACTATAAATATGTAACAGAAATTGCTCTATATTTGTTTGCCTGTCCATATGTTTTTTTCTGTTTTCAATACTAACTTTTCTCTTAGTCTTTTCTCCACTATCATCATTTCTGACATTTAAGTCATGCTAACCCCTGGCACCCCATTAGTAGCCATTTCAGTGTTCTCTTGTCAAAGTCTGATACATAAAATATTGTCAGAACTTCCATTATAGGAAACTCTTTACCAAAACATAAACATGCAAACACATTCAATACACATACACACACACATACTCAACACACACAGAGTTAATAAGACACATTATTAAAGAGTTGTGTCCCTACTATATAACAGATACAATCCAAATCCTTCAGCAGGACATCCAATGATGTTCTAAATTTTATCCCAATTCATCTTTACTGCCTCATAGTCTCTCTCACTCCTATGAACAACTCAACCCCAACTCCAACCACTTTTCTTTTTTCTCACTTGAACACAGTGAGTTGATGCTTCCAAGAGTTATATTTTCTTTACTGGAAATTTACTCTCCAATTGCTCAGGAGACTGCATCTTGGTAAACTCTGACACATCTTTCTAAATTAAGCTTAGATGTTAATCCCTCCAAAATCTTTCTAGACATACCTGTATAGATTTTTGCTTAGCTTCCTAAAAAGTTACAGATATTAAGTTAATGCCATTAGAATTTGAAAAAATTATTTATTTCTCAGATTTTTATCTTCTTACTCTCAATGACTAATGAATAATTTGGGTCTTGATTTCTTTGCACCTTCACTGGAGTTTGTTTTTAATAATGTACATCCAAGCAAGATTTCATCAGTGTTTATAAATTTTAAAAATATCTTCAGTTTTTCCTGAATTTATTACATTATTTTTATTAAATATTATTACTATAAACAAGAAACCAATTTGGAGGAGTAACAGAAAAATAAAGACAGAAGGAATAAAGATACTGGGTCCCTAAAACAGTCAGTTTTCAAATTTAACTGCAAATTGAGCTTAAAATTTTTGCTACAATCTGTTTTACTAAATGATATTAATAATTATGTTAAAGTTTATTATTATTGTACTTTGAATAAAAAATAAGACTTAGAATAAGCAAAATATTTCCACACTACCTTTACTAAACATAAGTTATTGATCTTTTTTCATTTTCATGATTTTTTTCACACTATTTTAATGATTTATTATTTACCACTTTCTTGGGTGTATCTCTACCCTATTGATAGAATCCAAAGCAAGAAATCAAGAAGGTTATTCGATTTCTAGAGAAAAACCTGGATGATGAGATCTTGGATAAGATAATCCATCACACATCATTTGAAATGATGAAGGACAACCCTCTAGTGAATTATACACATCTACCAAGTGAAGTGATGGACCACAGCAAGTCCTCATTTATGCGCAAAGGTTACTATTTTCAGAGTTTATTTTTCCTTTCTGCTTTCTTATGAATTGCTCTGAAATGAGGGTAAGTTTTATAATCTCTACCCAGTTATTTAGCCAGTTTGGGACTCAATTTTTTCATCTGTAAAATAAGGACACTAAAAATACCTACCATAAAAGTCGCTGAGTTAGATTAGAAATTATTAAAGGAAATAATGCATGCAGACCTGTTATTGGAACACCTTGAGTACCTAATAATCTTTCTCCCTTTCTTTACGACTCTGCAAAAAGGGAGTGGTTTTGTCACTTCTGATGTGAGTCATTCTGTATTTTTTATTCCTAAAATTTAAAACTTTGTTTAAATTGGCACAGACCTCCTCCTTCCTCCCAGTAATAAATTAATGTCAGTCAGTGCAGTACCATCTTCTCTATAGACTCATTATTATTAGAAAGCAGTGGTCATTTTGTTAAGAAGGATTCACAAAGAGAAGGGGCACGTGGGAAGTTTTTGTTCCCTAAAAATACTATCTGAATTATGTTAACGGTAAACATGGAATCTAAATGTAACTTAAGACAACAATACAGAAATATGACATTCACTGTCAAAATACAGCTCTATTTCAATTAAGTCAAGTACTATAAATTGTGGGTTATCATATGTGGTTTGGGTCAAAAATGTGTTATTATCTTTTTTTTTTTTAATTTATTTATTTATTATTTTACTTTACAATTCTGTATTGGTTTTGCCATACATTGACATGAATCCACCACGGGTGTACATGCATTCCCAAACCTGAACCCCCCTCCCACCCCCCCTCCCCACAACATCTCTCTGGGTTATCCCCGCGTACCAGCCCCAAGCGTGCCATATCCTGCATCAGACATAGACTGGCAATTTGATTCTTACATGATATTATACATGTTTCAATACCATTCTCCCAAGTCATCTCACCCTCTCCCTCTCCCACTGAGTCCAAAAGTCCGTTATACACATCTGTGTCTTTTTTGCTGTCCTGCATACAGGGTCATCACTGCCATCTTTCTAAATTCCATATATATGTGTTAGTATACTGTATTGGTGTTTTTCTTTCTGGCTTACTTCACTCTGTATAATTGGCTCCAGTTTCGTCCATCTCATCAGAACTGATTCAAAGGTATTCTTTAAAAATGTGTTATTATCTTAAATGTGAGAATTTATCCACCTAGTCATGTCACCCTATCTTTTCAATATTCTTTCCTGAACTGGAGAGAAAGATAAAATTTCAGTTGGTGTGCCTGAAAGTAAACATAACCTGGGAATATATTGTATATATGAACATGTGGATTAAGACCCTCGATTCTGAAAGTATTATATGATTACAGAATTTTCTAACACATTTTTCTCTGTACCTTAGTGTACACCTAGTGTTTTCAAATTATGTTTTTTTTTTTAAAATTTTCAAAACACTACTTAAAAAGTAAGCTCTAGTATAAGAGGTCAAGGCTAATTTTTCATTGCAAATGGTGCATTACAAGTTTGAACAAATAAGACTGATGTAATACAACATACAACAACACACACACACATGTTTTCCTGGTGGAAGAAACAGAGACAGAAAAAAAAAACAAACAAACAAACCCTTATTAATTAAATAAGGCAAATTTTCATTATACCAGATCATTGAATGTAACTTCCAAGAGAGCTTTTCCCCTAGTCATGAAAATTGATGCCATTGAATGATATCTCATTAGGGTATAGAAATAACCTCAGTATCTGGATTCCACGGTTTCTACAACTTCAAAGGAAGAGAGTCCACAAGAAAGATACTCTTTCCACCCGAGTAGTGAAGGACACAACTTTTGTGGTCAGATTGCTCTGGGATTTATCCAGGCTGTGCCATTCTCTGAACCTTTGACATTACATACAGTAATAAATCTGCCAAAGTTCTGGTTACATCACTGATAAAAAGGAGAAAAGAATAACATCTGAAGCACAAGCTTTGGGGAAGGATTTTCATGGAAGATATGGAAGCTTACACTGCATTTTTTTCTGACCAAAAGTGATATACACAAAAGTAGCAAGTCATATTATCTTGCAGTTTAGTATGCTTTTATCTAATATAACATCTATTTGTTCATTCATGCATTCAATAACACTTAAAAGATACCTTTTATTTGTTAGTTAATATTTAAGAAAAGGTCTTCATCAATAACTATATGCAGATCATATTTTCTAGAATGTAAATAACACATATATGCTCAAGAAGCTCATATTGTAATGCAAGAGAATGGATATTGGAAAATTCTGAAAAGTGAAGTATGAACAAAGGGCTAAGAACAGTTTTGAAGGATTCCACTCTGGATAATCAAGGTCAGAGTTTGGTCACACAATATTAATGATGATAGGGAGATGATAAAGGGCAATGTTTATGCTTATGTTCCAAACTGCTACAAAACAGAAAATCCTGGGATTTGGCCAGAATTTATCTTATCAAAAATTTTTTACACTTCCTCACTCTTGTGAAGCAAATGTGTTTGTGTATAGAATATTTGTACTCAAAATAGAAGATTATTAGAATGCTTTATATATCTCTTTATTGTTTAAATCTACACTTCCTCTTTTCAATGACATCTTTAGAGGTGTACTATCCCAATTATGAACTATCCTCACATACATTCCAAAGAACTATCAACTTCTGGTGAAAACAGAATAAAGTATAATAACCAGGGAAACAATTTTGTCTATGGGGATGTCTCTTGTTAAAATGATTTAAAATCTTCATGAAGCCATCATGGTTTAATAAGATTTGCAGTTCAATATGATCGTATTTATTTATTTTTAAATTTTATTTATTTTTGGTTGCTCTGAGTCCTCATTGCTGCACATGGGCTTTCTCCGGTTTTGGCAACTGGGGGCTACTCTCTAGTTGTGCAGTACAGGCTTCTCTTTGTGGTGGCTTCTCTTGTTGCAGATGAGAGGCTCTAGGGCATGTGGGCTCAGTAGTTGTGGCATCCAGGCTAGGTAGTTGCGCTAAAGGGCTCTAGAGCATGAAGTCAGTAGTTGTGGTGCATGGGCTTAGCTGCCCAATGGCATGTGGGATCTTCCTGGGTCAGGGACAGAACCCATGTCCCTTGACTGGCAGGCAGATTTTTAACCACTTGGCCACCAGGGAAGTTCAATTTAATGTTAAATAAATTGCAAAATTAATGTTTTCCTCCAAACACTTCAGCAGTACATTAAAAATTTATTTTTCAAACAAATATTTTAAGCATCCAAGAATAAAAGATTAAATGTAAATTTATATCCCAGCAGTTTCACTTCTATAAAAATTGTTCAGTGATTTGATTTTAATGCTATTCTTCTCCTCTAAAATTAAAATAAGATGTATCTAGTGAGTTCAGGGAACATAAGAATCATCCAAATATCCTAACATCCTCATTTATTATTTCTGGGAAAAGATATTTATCAACTTTCTGTTTCACGGTTTGACTATACTCATGACCAGTTCTTTGTACGGTTTCCAAAAGCAACTCATCAAAGACAGTAAAATATTCCCTGATCATTGATTCAGTGACCAGTGGTAACCGTATGATCTGGGACAATTAGAAACACTAAAATAATCTCTTTCAGGAAATTATTGTACAGCTGCAAATTTAGACAAGAAAACTAACCCTTCTTATAATGTTTCTTTAAAACCAGAGTCTGTTTAATTATGAACTTGTCAAAGAGTTAGTTGTTCAATTGTGTCCAACTCTTTGTGACCCCATGGACTGTAGTCCACCTCTGCCCATGGAATTCTCCAGGCAAGAATACTGCAGTGGGTAGCCATTCCCTTCTCCAGGGGGTCTTCCTGACCCAGGAATCAAACCTGGGTCTCCTGCATAGCAAGCAGATTCTTTACCATCTCAGTCAACAGAGAAGCCTGTTGTTTATTTATGTATAGATGGCAGTAATTACCAATAAAAAAAGAAATGAATTTTAAAGTATTTAAATACAAAGAAAGGCTTCCTTTAAACTTTCAGTCTTATTTTTTGGTATACAATGCTTTTCCTTAATAAAGAAAATATTTTATTCTTTCATATGTTTTCTTATTTGTAATTTTTAGGGATTGCAGGTGACTGGAAGAATTATTTCACAGTGGCCCAAAATGAGAAATTTGATGCCATTTATAAGAAGGAAATGTCTGAGACTGAACTTCAGTTCCGTACAGAGATTTGAGGAACCTAAATTGAAAATCTGAAGAAAGAAGTCTGATCTGCAGTTTGGTGAAATAAGGACAGTTAGGATTTAATTTGGACAATTGAATGGTTTTATAAAGGAAAAAAAAAAGTGCTTCTAAGCTTTGATTTTTCAATCTGGTTAATCATTCACTCTGAGAGTCCCTAAAACTAGGACAAACTGTCACCTTTTCATAAACTATTCCTTCCTTTTCCTTGTGGTTTAAAATTAAGTTCTAGTCCCTACTAACATGGCTCAAGAAATGCTGCTTTAACACTGGTACTGTGTTTCCTAGCTCTGCCTCAATTTCCCTTTCCTGAAAATTTGACCCAGAACACTTTGTGCCATTACTGTTTGTCTTCAGGATTTCAAGTTGTTCCCTGAGTGATAGCTCATCTGCCCTTGCCTCTGTTGGAATTACATGGTTCATGTCTCAGATAGTATGGTTCAGGTTTTGGAAATGTTTCTATACCTAATTTCTGTTTATCTAAATTCCTAAATTCTGAGTATGTAATTTTCAAGTCTCCAAAGATGAAAGATCAACATTAGTCTCCCTACGGCTATTCCCTGGGAATAGGAGCTCTGCTCTGAGAACCTAAGCTGAGGACAGGAACTTACTTCCTATGGAGAGTCTTTCCAGAATTCAACAGCTTCCTGTGATTCCTGAGAATTTCCTATTGCCATGATATGGTTACATTTGGGAGCATCTTGGTTTCTTCATCTTGTATCTGAACAGATGTAGATCCCTTAATAATAGTTTCAATATTTCATATACAATCTGGTGCCTACAAGAGATTCTCTAGGCTGAATCTCCACTACACCTTCCCAACCCAATGTCTTTTCTACCCATTTTTCTACTCTTAGATCTATCTGTTGCTCTCTTTGATGGATTTTTCCTTGGAATATAAGTCTTTTAGTAAATATGTATAAGTTTTAAGGTAAACTTTTATAAGAGATGTCTCATTAGAGAGATCTCATATCTAAGAGATATATTAGCATTCTTTTATTTTTAATTGAACATAGTTGATTTACAATATTATGTTGGTTTCAGATGTATAGCATTGTGAGTCAATTTTTTTTAATAGACTGTACCCTGATTAAAGCTATTACAAAATAAAGACTATGTCTTTCTGTGCTGTACAATACAACCTTGTTGGTTATTTTTATTTTACACATCGTAGTTTGTATAGCTTAAATACATACCATTATTTTGTCTGTCCATACCTCCCTCTCCTGGTAACCACTAGTTTGATTTCTATCTCTCTGAATCTGTTACTGTTGTGTTATAGTCATTTGTTTTACTTTATAAATTCCACTCAGGAGGGATAACATAGAGTATGTGTCTTTCTCTGTCTAACTCATTTCACTAAGCATAATGCTCTCTAAGTGTATTTACATTATTGCAAATGTCAGAATTTCATTGTTTCTATGACTCAGTACTATTCCACGTGCATATTTATCCACTCATCATCTTATTTACACATTCATCAGTGGAAGGACACAGGTTGTATCCACATCTCATGTATCATAAATGCTGCTATGAACATTGGGGTGCATGTACCTTTCAAATTAGTGTTTTCATTTTCTTCGGATTTATACCCAACAGTGGGATTGCTGGATCACATGGGCTTTCTATCTTTAGTTTTTTTAAAGAACCTCTATACTGTTTATTGACTATGCCAAAGCCTTTGACTGTGTGGATCACAATAAACTGTGGAAAATTCTGAAAGAGATGGGAATACCAGAACACCTGACCTGCCTCTTGAGAAACCTATATGTAGGTCAGGAAGCAACAGTTAGAACTGGACATGGAACAACAGACTGGTTCCAAATAGGAAAAGGAGTACATAAAGGCTATATATTGTCACCCTGCTTATTTCACTTCTATGCAGAGTACATCATGAGAAACGCTGGGCTGGAAGAAACACAAGCTGGAATCAAGATTGCCAGAAGAAATATCAATAACCTCAGATATGCAGATGACACCACCCTTATGGCAGAAATTGAAGAGGAACTAAAAATCCTGTTGATGAAAGTGAAAGAGAAGAGTGAAAATGTTGGCTTAAAGCTCACCATTCAGAAAACGAAGATCATGGCATCTGGTCCCATCACTTCATGGCAAATAGATGGGGAAACAGTGGAAACAGTGTCAGGCTTTTTCAGGGTGGGGGGAGCTCCAAAATCACTGCAGATGGTGATTGCAGCCATGAAATTAAAAGATGCTTACTCTTTGGAAGAAAAGTTATGACCAACCTAGATAGCATATTGAAAAGCAGAGACATTACTTTGCCAACGAAAGTCCATCTAGTCGAAGCTATGGTTTTTCCAGTGGTCATATATGGATGTGAGAGTTCGACTGTGAAGAAGGCTGAGCACTGAAGAATTGATGCTTTTGAACTGTGGTGTTGGAGAAGACTCTTAAGAGTCCCTTGGACTGCAAGGAGATCCAACCAGTCCATTCTGAAGGAGATCAGCCCTGGGTTTTCTTTGGAGGGAATGATGCTAAAGCTGAAACTCCAGTACTTTGGCCACCTCATGTGAAGAGTTGACTCACTGGAAAAGACTCTGATGCTGGGAGGGATTGGGGGCAGGAGGAAAAGGGGATGACAAAGGATGAGATGGCTGGAGGGCATCACCGACTCGATGGACGTAAATTTGAGTGAACTCCAGGAGTTGGTGATGGACAGGGAGGCCTGGCGTACTGTAATTCATGGGGTCGCAAAGAGTTGGACACGACTGAGCGACTGAACTGGACTGAACTGATGATTAGCAATGTTGAACTTTAAAAAATCTTTTTATTATTTATTTATGGTTGTTTTTTTTTTTTTTAATTTTGGCTGCTTTGGGTTTTAAATCTTGATTGCTGTGCTTGGTTGTGCTTTTTGTTACAGCATACAGACAGCATACAGACTTTCTCTAGTTGTGGTGCATGGGCTTTGTTTCCTCCCGGCCTGTGGGATATTAGTTCTCTGACCAAGGATCAAACCTGAGTAACTTGTACTAGAAAGTAGGTTCTTTGCCCCTGGATTACCAAGGACATACCTGTTGAGCTTTTTTTTTTTTTTCCTGTTGGAAATCAATATATCTTTTTTGGAAAAATGTCTGTTCAGGTCTTCTGCCATTTTTTATTCAGTTCTTTTTTTTTTTTTGATATTGAGTTGTATCTGTTTTTATATTTTGGATATTAATCCCTTATTGGTCATATAATTCGGAAATGTTTTCTCCCATCCTCCCAGTAGGTTGTCTTTTCATTTTATCTATGCTTTCCTTTGCTGTACAAATTTTTTTTAAGTTTAATTAGGTCCCATTAACTTATTTTTGTTTCTTTTGCCTTAGGAGACAGAACCAAACAAATCGGTATATATATAACTTCTATGGGTTCTGTCAAACAGTGTTCTGCCTGTATTTTCTTCTAGAAGTTTTATGGTTTCAGATCTTACATTTAAGTCTTTAATCCATTTTTATTTTATTTTTGTATAAGGTGTTAGAAAATGTTCTATTTTTTCTCTTTTACATATAACTGTCCAGTTTCCCCAGAATATGTTATTGAAGACACGGCCTTTTCTCTTGCATATTCTTGCTTCCTTTGACACAGATTAATTGACCATAAGTGCCTGGATTTATTTATGAGCTCTTTATTTTGTTCCATTGGACCATGTGTCTGATTCCGTGTCAGTACCATGCTGTTTAAATTACTGTAACTTCGTGAAGTTAAATGTTAGTCACTCAGTCATGTCAGACTCTTTGCTACTCCATGGACTGCAGCCCACCAGGCTCCTCTGTCCATGGAGTTTTTCAGGCAAGGATACTGGAGTGGGTTGCTAGTTCCTTCTCCAGGGGATCTTCCTGACCCAGGGATTGAACTGGGGTCTATGGGAAGATCCCCTGGAGAAAGAATAGGCTACTCACTCTAGTATTCTTAGGCTTCCCTTGTGGCTAACTGGTAAAGAATCTGCCCGTAATGCAGGAGATCTGGGTTCCATCCTTGGGTTGGGAAGATCCCCTGGAGAAGCGAAAGGCTACCCATTCCAGTATTCTGGCCTGAAGAATTCCATGGACTAATCCATGGGATCATGAAGAGTGGGACACAACTGAACGACTTTCACTGTAACTTTGTAGGGTAGCCTGAAATCAGGGAGCATGATGTTTTCAGTTTGTTCTTTTTTTCTCTCAAGGTTACTTTGGCAGTTCAGAGTCTTTTGTGGTTCCATATATATTTTAGGATTATTTCTTCTATTTCTATGAAAAATGTTTTGAGTATTTTGTTAGGGATTGCATTAAAACTCTCGATTGCTTTGGGTAGTATGGACTTTTTAATATTAATTCTTCCAATCCAAGAACACAAGCTATATCTCCCTTCTTTTTTTTCCAAATATAACAATTGTGCTTTTTTTTTTAACTTTTCATTTAAAACACTTTTAGATTTACAGAATTTTTGCAAAAATAATACAGAGAACCTCACACCTGGACACCTCACAAGGTTTCCTCTATAATTAATATCTTACATTAATATGACATACTTATCACAATAAATGAACACATATTGATATTATTAGCTAAAATCCAAATATTGTTTAGATTTATTTGATTATTCTCTAATATTAGTTTCCTTTATCAGGCTACTATTCAGGGCATCACATTGCATTTAATTGCTGTGTCTTCTTAGGCTCCTCTTAGATATGAAAAGCTTCTTAGAGTTTCTCTGTATTTGATAACCTTAATAGTTTTGAGAAGTACTGATTAGCTATTATATAGAATGTCCCTCTATTGGGATTTATATATTTTCCCCATGATTATACTGAGATAATATTTTTGGGAAAAAACCCATAGATTTATTAATGTTAACTTTCATACCACATCACATCAAGAATGTATAGTAACTATATGACTTATCAATGTTGGTCACATGGCTGAAGTAGTGTTTATCAGTACTTTCCACTGCAAAGTTACTCTTTTTTTCTCCCCCTCCCTTTGTATATTGTACACTTTGGAAGAAAATCACAGTCTGTAGCTCACACTTAATAAGTAAGAAGTAACACTTTATCTACTAAAAAGTGAAGTATCTATAGAAATTAAAATCTATCTATGTGAGGGGTTTTTAAATTCTCAACCACTATTCAAATCATTATGGACTCCTATTATACTTTTGGTTATGTTGCTAATCCTATATTTCCTTGCTCAAATTGTTCCAGTTTGTCTGTTGGGAGCTCTTTTAGTTGGCTTATGAATACTTTTGATATATTCCCATTATTGTAGAGTTATTTTTATTTACTTACTTGTTTTGAGCATTTTATTAATGTCTGGCACTGAGAAATGCTCCAGGCTCATCTTGCATATTCTGTGTTGTAGTTGTAGAATCAGCCATTTCTCTAAGAAGCTCTAGTTCCCTTTTTTGGAGAATTAATAAAAATCAAGATTTTGGTTCTAGATGTGTTTATTATTTCTCTGTTGTCATTGAGCCTAAGCCCTCTCAGCTAACAAAGAGTTTGATATGTGTATACTATATATGTGCATATATTTATAAATATTTGTATAGGTAGCTATCTGTATCATTATTAAGTAAAAGAGTTCACACTGATGTCTCCAACAGTAATCCTTTAGTAATCCTTTAGAGATCATAAATTATATTTTATTCCAATTTTTATTGATCATTTATTTTAAAAAATTTTATATTGGGCATAGTTGATTATGGAGAAGGAAATGGCAGCCCACTCCAGTATTCTTTCCTAGGAAATCTCATTAACAGAGAAGTCTGGCAGGCTACAGTCCATGGGAGTCACAAAAGAGTTGGACATGACTGAGTGACTAAACAGCAGCAATAACATAGTTGATTCACAAAGTTGTATTAGTTTCAGGTGTACAGCAAATTGAATCAGTTATACATACATATGTATCTTTTTAAAAATTCTTCTTCCATTTAGGTTATTATAGAAAACTGAGTAGAATTCCTTATACTATACAGTAGATCCTTGTTGGTTATCTATTTTAAGTTTAGCAGTATGTACATTTATTAAGTGTCAGACAATCTTGCAGAAGTATTAATATACTCATTTTGAGGTGAAGAAACTGAAACTTTGCACTAAAATTCAAAGCTATGTTTGGTTGACTCTTAAATGTCATTCTTAATCACTATTGATGCTACATAAAACTGCATAAAAATAATCTTCAGATATTGCATACTTTACTACCTCTCAAAATATTCTCATAAATATAATTAGATAATGATGCCCAAGCTGACAATATAAAAGCTCCACGCTTCATCCAGTCTCAGAATCCAGCTGTTGAAGAGACACTAACTGCAAACCTATAAGGTTAGATTTGTGAATGTTTTTCCTCTATAAACTATGTCATAATTGGTACTTGTTTGTTGTTTAAATAAAGATGAAATAGCTTTATTTCAAGCTCATCTAGCTTAATGTACATTTCAAATAATAAAATTAAAAGCAACGTTGTGGGTAAAATGCATACAGTCTAAATAAATGACTAATAGTTTTTGTAATGCTGCCTATTCATAAGGCGAGGTCTGACTGCTCTCTGTTCTGTTCTTTCCTATACAGGAAGGAAGAGAACAAGCTGTCATAAATCTTATGGAGAAACTTCCCGTGCAACTTGAACGAACATGAGAGGAAAAGGAGCAGAAAGAAGAAAACATTTCCTCACAGCTTGTATCTTCTGTATCTCCTCCCTTCCGCTGCTTCTAGTGGTATAAGTACAAAATTTTCTGAACTTATTTGAATTATTTGTAAAGAAAGGAAAGTTCTCAGGGTTCTTGCTGGAGATTTTGATAAGATAGACTGGACAAGGCCCCACATTATGCAGTCTTCATAAATATCAAAGGAGATTTAATGGTTGTATTATCTATTACATTTTCATATGATAAAGATTAGTTAGCTTTCTTTTTCAAGTAAGATAAATTAGATAGCTAGGTAGAGAGATAATGACATTCTTTTTGTACTGATTAAATTCATACTTGAAAATGCAAAAAATAAATAAATAAAACTTAAACTCAGTGGTATAACATAATTTGAAAAGAAGAAGAAAGTTAATTGAATTATACAACTCAGCACTGGGCCTTTAGCTGAATGTGTTTAAAAATAAAAGAAATGGGTAACTTTTCAAGTACAGTTTGCTCAATGTGTGAACTATTCACTAACTTAAACAACTGAGGTAGATTCAGTTTCATTGAGAACATTTTTGCTTATTTCCTGGGTAATTATTCCTTCCATTATGTAAGATCTAAATTTCTAAAAGATTAGTATGTGTGAAAACTGTACTCTCTCATTGTTTGGACTGAATTGTTCTTATTGGCATGCTTGGGGTTCTTAAGCTTAAAGCGCACTGGGTCTCATTAGGAAAATAAACCAGAAAAAAAACAAAAAATACATAGCAACTAGATAAAAAGTAAAAGCTCTTCATAGCAGCCTCTTGGTCAAGCCATAGTCTTTGAGTGGTCCAAAAAATCTATCCTTATATCTGAATTTTCCACCATCATTGCAGTTTAACTTTTCTGTATAACAGACACACAGATACATTAAGTATTGAGATAAGTCTTCAAAATAAACATATCTGGGTAACCATATTCATATCCTAAGACACAGAATAATATCAGTGCCAAAGCTCTCCTCTCGCATGCACTCTCTTCCATCAATATTCCCCACAATGAAAAACACAATTCTGATTTATAAAATTAAAGATTTGATTTCTCTTTTTTGATATTTCAATTAATGGAATGATGCAGACGGAGTCTTTAACTTTCTTTTTTACTCAACATTATAATTGGGAGATTTACCCATGTTGCATCAGTCATGTTTTTATCTCTATATAGTGTTCCCTAGTGGAAATATACCAACATTTATTTGCTGTTGATAGGCATTTGAAGAGTTTCCTGTTTGGCTTTTAACAAATATTTCTGCTATGAACTCTCTTGGTCATATTTTTGGTATGTATAAATAAACATTTCCAATGCATTGTCCTTGAGTTCAACCTAAGGATGAAATTGCTCGAAAATGTAATTTCCACAAGCTTAAGACATAACACCAAAATTTTTTTCCAAATTAGTTGTGCTGATTAATAACTACAATAGCAGTGCATGAGAGATTTTATTCCATATTCTCCATATCATTTAGTATTTTACGTAATTTCATTGCAGTCATCTTAGTAAGTGTATATTATGCTGTGATTCTAATATACTTTTCCTTGTAGACTGCTGCTGCTGCTGCTGCTGCTAAGTCGCTTCAGTCGTGTCCGATTCTGTGCAACCCCAGAGACGCCAGCCCACTAGGCTCCCCCGTCCCTGGGATTCTCCAGGCAAGAACACTGGAGTGGGTTGCCATTTCCTTCTCCATCCTTGTAGACTAATGAAGTTCAATAACTTTTCATGAAATTTTATCATTTTAATATTCTTTTTGTGTGAAGTGTCTTTTCAAATTTTTGCTTATTTTACAATGTCCTTTTTTATTGAAAGATATTTGTATCTTTGTGTGTGTGTGTGTACATATGTATATCTATATATATGTATATACATGTATGTATGTTTTATATTTATATTATTGGCTTTATGTCTCAAGATAACCCTGAAGGTTCATATGATATCTCAATATGTGAATCATTATAAACTAACTGGCACTTTAGAAAAGTTAAAACTATGAATATTTTTTTTCTTTCCTCAAATGCCATCAAGTTCATGCTATAATCTTGATCTTGCTGTTTTGGATCTGTCAGGAATCCTCTGTTCCTTATTAATTCCTGAATATCCAGGAATTGAGAGGCAAGCCTCTCCTGGGGCTGAGGAATCCAGGCATTTCCTTCGTTAGTTATTCAATACGGTGATAAGTACCCTCTTCCTTCTTATGAATCATACCGTAAAAGTGATTGTTTACAACTCTCTCTCTTTAATATGGATTGCCTATGTTTTGTAATTCTGGAATTTTAATCTTTATCTTTGCTGAGAATAACTAACTTGTAAGACAGTATATATGCCCACACCATGTTGATTAAAACACTTTTGCTCCATCAGAGCTTTGGTCCCCGCGTCTTGCTTTCTTTCTTTCTCTCAAGCTAATTCTTCGGAGCGCAGAGACCCGTTGTGATCATTCTCCTGCCCAGGCTTCTAAGACCCTCTGGTGAAGGTTCACTGTGCCTTCACCCCCTAAAGAGGGCTCCAGGTGCCTTCGTGAGCGATGCAAGCCCTGTGTCAAAGGGCTTTACTGGTTTTCTGCATAAACCAAGGAATATCCGCCTCTTTCTCACGCTTTTTTACTTTCTTATCGTCGACTCCGGACCACCAGGTTCTGGTCCATTAAAGGACCTCAACACCACTAGAAGTTGAATTTTCCAGCATTTAGGACCTAGTTGGTTCTAACCAATTTTCGTCATATTCTATGGCTATGCCATTCTTTTAAAGGCTGTGCCATGCCCATTTCTCTCCTGAAATTCTTAATGTAATGTACATCACAGGTTTTCCTAGTGGCTTAGATGTTAAAGAATCTGCTTCCAATGCGGGAGACCTGGATTTGATCCCTAGGTTGGGAAGATCTGCTGGAGAGGGTTGCAAAGAGTCAGACACAACTGAGCAACTAAGCATAAACAATGTACATTACAGGGTCTTAGATTTTCTGAGATCCTGAAGAACCAGGCCTGTTTAAATGATGAAGATTTTAGGTTGTAATTGCTTAAAGCATTCCTGTCTCTAATAAATTACTAAGAACCCATCTGGCTATGACTGAGGAGATTTAGAAATTGAGAGAAATACTTTGGAGTGTGAACCTCTGTTTCTAAAGGGCAAGAAAGTTTTATTTTGCTATGTGGTTTCTTTGGATTTGAAGTTGCAATGGGATTTAACTTTTAACTTATTTAGAAATTTAATAAAGGAAGTGAGACTGTAGTCAAATTTGCAATATCTTTATGTTATTGCTGTTGTGCAGTTGCTTCAATCGTGTTTAACTTTTTGTGACCCTAAGGACTGTAGCACCCAGGCTCCTCTGTCCTCTACTATCTCCTGGAGTTTGCACAAATTCATGTCCCTTGAGTTGGTAAAATGCTATCTAACCATCTCATTCAAGCTTGATTTCTTTTCGGATTGACTTGTTTGATTTCCTTGAAGTCCAAAGGACTCTCAAGTGTCTTCTCCAGCACCACAATTTGGAAGCATCAATTCTTTGGCACCCAGTCTTCTTTACAGCCCAACTCTCACATACATACATGACTAGAAAAACCATAGCTTTGACTAGGCAGAGCTTTGTCAGCAAAGTGATGTCTCTACTTAATATGCTATCAAGGTTTGTCATAGCTTTCCCTCTTTAACATTTACTTATTAGAATGTTTTGCATTTTATCCTAATTATGTCATATAATTTAATTGCAGAATCTGTGATTAATCTATTTTATTCCATATGGCTGGACTGATAAACAGAATAGGAGATAAACTGTATAATGACCTTTCAGTTGACTTAATTGATATGTTGTTTTAAGCCATTTTCCTGTTTGTTTGTTTTAATGAGCAAAATCTAACTACTCACAGTCCTGGAAGAATAAACTGATCTTGGAAAAATGACCTTGCAAATTGGTATCAAGACAGTCCTGGATTAAACTACTGAGCTCATCCCTCAAGGGAAATGACCTTATCCTTCCTCCATCACATTTACATGGTTAAACCCAGTGAATAAAGAAAACAAATACTAGAAGAGTATTAGAGAGAAGAAATCAGAGATTATCATGGTAGCCTTGAACTAGACCTGAAACATCCTGATAATTTCCAGAAAAAATGCTGGAGGAATTTAAGGGCAATTAAAATTTCTGTAGAGTTGTTGCTGTTCAGTAGCTCAGTCATGTCCAACTCTTGGTGACTCCATAGACTGCAGTACACCAGGCTTCCCTGTCCTTCACCATCTCCTGGAGCTTGCTCAAACTCATGTCCATTGAGTCAATGATGCCATCCAACCATCTCATCCTCTGTCATCCCCTTCTCATCCTGCCTTCAATCTTTCCCAGTATCAGGGTCTTTTCTAATGAATCAATTCTTTTCATTAAGTGGCCAAAGTATTGGGGCTTCAGCTTCAGCATTAGTCCTTCCAATGAATATTCAGGATTGATTTCCTTTAGGATTAACTGGTTTGTTCTCTTTGCAGTCCAAGGGACTCTCAAGAGCTTTCCCCAACACCACAGCTCAAAAGCAGTTCTGTAGGGTAAGTGAAGAGAAAATAAAAATAGTTTTTCCATAATAAGTCAGACATGACTTCATGACCGAACAACAGCAGTGTATGTATGACTTTATCTTTACCCTTATATTTTTTTGACCTGAATGAGCTTAATCTATAATTAAGGTTTTCATTGTATTATTTTTAACTTAAATAAAAATAACTACTAGTTTTGAATGACATGCAAAGTGGTAGGCCTCTCCTACTTCACAAGAAATAATGAAGTTATTTTAAATGAACTGACTTTCCTCTCCCTACTTTGGAGACTGTATGTGTAAAATGTATAAAGTCAGGTGTCTGCTTGTTTTTGGATGATTAATGCAGTAATTTACTTTTGAAAATAAGATGCTGATTATTGTGTGCAATTAAGTGGTAAAGTAGAATTTTGTGATTGGAATTTGGCTTTTGAAGTGTTTTGTTTGGACAGCAGAATTTTCAGTGCTTTTACTGGTGGGTTTTGTCTGTGTGATCTTCACTTTTTAAAGAATTAATATCTTTAGCTGGGACATATAGTCTCCAGTTCCACATAAGCCCACCTACAGTCTCTTGTTGATTTATGTATTTATGTGATGTGGCAAAGGCCCTAAAAGCATTTTAGTTTTCACTTGTCCAGAAAAGTGTCATCTAGATTTTTCTCTAAGATACATGGTTTCCCTCAAAGTAATATTTTCTGTTTGCACAATTTGGTGTCAGAATTAGTCTGGTATTTGAAGCTAAAATCTATGATTTTTGTTAAACTATCCAGTCTTCTCTGTTATCATTAAACACACACCCATACACACAAATATAAAACAAATAACAAATTGCAAAACAGCAAGATGCAAAAGTAAAATGAATTTAGTCTTTAGATTAAAAAAAAAAAAGCCCCAGGTTAGCATCTGGATGTTCTCAGGTAATAACTACATGACCTTGGCCATCATGACTTATTGAGTGGAGCAGATTTTAAACTTAGTGAATTTAAATTAAATCTTCCTTACTTTACCTTTTCATAGCCCTGAAAGATCTGATGTCCTACAGTGAAACTGGAAGATATCTGAAGACCCTACTCAGTGATAAATGCCTAACTTCTGGGTGTTTTAAATAACATGGTCTTTATCTAATGGTTACCAGTGGGGAGAAGAAAGGGAGGAGGGGCAGTATACGGGTGGGAGGAAGTTTTGTTAAGATATTATATGAAATCTTATTTTGATGCTTTCAAATTGTGGTTCTAGAGAAGACTCTTGAGAGTCCTTTGGACTGCAAGATCAAACCAGCCAATCCTAAAGGAAATCAACCTTGAATACTCACTGGAAGGACGAATGCTGAAGCTGAAGCTCCAATACTTTAGCCACATGATGCGAACAGCCAACTAATTGGAAAAGACACTGATGCCGGGAAAGATTGAAGGCAGATGAGAAGAGGGTGACATGGGATATGATTGGATAGCAGCACCAATTCAATGGACATGAACTAGGGTAAGTCAGGGTATACATAAGGATACATATACATATTTTTTTTCCTTCTTTTTTTCAAAATCCTTAACAGAAAATTATGCGCAAATTATTTTTGAAAAAAATTGAATGGGTGAAATATACTGAGAATATTGCCTTATAATTGTTCTATAAAATTTATCTGTCATATGTATACCAAGGAGTACAAAATTAAATATGATTAATCTGACATAAATACTTAAAACACACACAAAAAAGAAAGAAAAAAAAAAGCAGAGCAAACACAGGCATGCCTAGAACTGGGAGGCAATTATGATCTACCTTAGATAGCATCTCACTTTGTAACTGTGTTAATTCTGCCCCATTCAGCTATTACAGATGTGTTTAGTTCAAAGCATTTACCCAGTGAAATTTCCCAGATAGTGAGAACATTCTGACGTGAGGTGATAATGACATTCTAGGTGACGTGGCTGCCAGGAAAACAACACTGTTCAAGCCAACATTGACACTCACATGGATCTTGCAAAAGGTAATGGAAGTCAAAGAAATAAACAAGAGTCTTATTTTAAGCCAAAACAATGGCTTGTTTATTATAGATGAAATAATTCTTTGATCCTGAAAGCCAGTAAGACAAGTTGGCTATTCTTTCTCCTGAAGTGAGCACAATCATATGTTCATATGAACACAAGCATATGAAGTGAACATAATACAATGTCACTCAAGAGATACAAATGAATTTCAAACTAAATCCACACATATTTTTCATTTTGTCCTGATTTTTAAAGACCATGCAAATTTATTTATAAAGTCATCATACAGTTCAATAAAGGTTTTTTGTAAAAATTCTAAAATGAAAAAAATTTTTTTTCTTCTTTCCCCTCTCAAATTTCCTTCCTCCCACAATAACAGTGTATTCTTTTTCCTTTTATCTTATTATATCTATGTTGGAAAAAATTCCAATAACTTTACTATATGTCCAGATAATTTTGAATTTAGAATCAGTGCATGAAAATCCTACAGACGTGTTCTTTCCTGTGGTTTGGGCTTCCTCATGGCATGGTGACTTCAGTGAAGTTTGACTTATTCCCAGAAACTCAGGGCTCCAAGAACAAGTGTCCTAGAGAACAAGATGACTGTTATATCATATTATGATCTAGCATTAGAAGTTAAAAAGTATCATTTCTCACCTATTCTTTTAATTAAAGCAGTCACAAGTTTATCTATACTCAAGGAGAGGTGACAAAGACCCCTTTTATTGAGAGGGGCATAAAATATTTTACAACCGTGTTTTTTTAAAACCGCCACAATAGTGCTAATGATGAGTGTTTAAACAAAGTTTCCTATTACAGCTGAAATCCTAATTGCCCTTGTTAGGACCAAACGGAAGCCAGGACAGACACTCAGGGGGAGGCTAGGCCGGAGAAAAGCTGAGGCTCTGGGAACTCCCGCAGGCAGTGTAGCTCGACAAATCAGAAAAATCCCCATAGCCCCCGCCTGCGCCAGACCCGAGCCAATCCAGATAGGGATGCGAGGTTTAAAAGTCCCGCACGCGCGTATGGTTTAACCAATCAGCTATGCTGTTACAGAAACAAAGAACCGTCTGTATAAAAGTATATGTGATTCAGAGCTCAGGGCCTTTGTCAGATTCCACTGTGCTGGATGAAACCTAGGCCCTGGCTGGAGCTGGTAATAAACCCCTTTATGCTTTTGCATTGCTGTGGACGTCTTATTCTCTCAGTTTTGGGGACTCGGACTCTGGGCATAACACCCTTAGTTTTATTCATTGGAATAAAATATATCATTTTATTTTAATTTTTACTATTTTTTTTTCTCTATTGGTTTGGTGGTTTAGTCGCTAAGTCATGTTCAACTTTGTGACCCCATGGACTGTAGCCCGCCAGACTCCTCTGTCCATGGGATTCTCCAGGCAAGAATACTGGAGTAGCTTGCCATTTTCTTTTCCATTGTCCCTGTAAAAGAAGGACTGTGGGACCTCTACAAAGGGTATAGATTTCTCCTATGTTTCCTATCTAGTATGTTATGATGTATGTGGTAAACAGTCTTAAGAGAGAGGTATTTGCAAGTAGCTGTAAGACAGCTGATATTTGTGGTTAATAAAGAAAATGCAAAGTCCCGGTTAAAGTATTAGGTGTCTGTTGCAAACATAGGGACAAGAGAGCCAGCCTGTTATAACTAAAATGGAAAAAAAAAAAAAAAAAAGGAAGTAAACAGCTAGAGAATGCCACAAAGTGTAAACTATCCTTCGCTGCTCAGCTCCACCTTCTTCATTATCTGCTAGCCTGGGTTTTCATGGTGCTACCATTCTTTATTTTTCATTCCTCATCTGTCCCCCAAGATCTGCATCCTTCCTCTTAGTCTTACTTTAATTGGAAGAAATATATTCCTGGCTATTATCTGCTTAGAAGCTTTAGAAAGCCATACCCTGGTCCTTGTCTATCTGTACCTCTCTATGGAGTAAGGAGTCCAGGGAGCCAGGAAATCTGTCCTTCCATTTTGACTATGTTTTCACAATCCCCAATCCTGGAGTGGGTTAGTGGGAGCCCTAACCTACTCCCATATCTATGAAGTTTTCTTTCCAGGTCGTTCCTCCTCAGGGCAGACCTCTCTCTATTGCAGGCATGTGTAATCCTAGGCTTGAAAGATGGTCAAGTGGTGACTTTTTGTTTGGAAAAAGGGTGTGGACAGAACTTAAGATTGTGGTTTAGTTTGTCTAAATACATTTATATGAGATACTTTTGGGTGGTAAATGGAGCTAGGTTGGACTCTGGGCCAAGAATTTCATCTGTGCTCTTGTCCTGAACTTGAAAATGTTAGAAGTGGGCCAGTTCCAGCTTGTTTTTTTATTTGTTAAAAATAAAAAACAGTAAAATAAAATGGTTCTCCTTCCTATTCTCTCTTAAGACACACTGACATTTTGACTTATTTTTCTGAGACATGAGTCAGTAGATGTAAATGTCAATATATTTCAGCCTATATGTGTTATTATTTGTTTGAATAAAAGTTACAGGATGTACAATCATCAATAGGGGCCCATACCTAATTTGAGACTACAAGTTGGAACACTGATTACACATTCCAGAGGGTTATTGTTTACAGTGATTAAGACATATAGGATATTTTGTCATGTACAATATTTTGTGAACCTAATTGTTTCTAGGAAGTGTTTTGTGTAGACTGACTGAGAACAGGTCAAAGTATAGAACAGGTAACACTGGAAAATATCTTCCAAAATATATAATCTACAAACGAATTTTTTTAACTGCAATTATTTTTGTTTGTGCTGAGTTTCAGTTCAGTTCAGTCGCTCAGTCATGTCTGACTCTTTGCGACCCCATGAATCACAGCACACCAGGCCTCCCTGTCTATCACCAACTCCCGGAGTTCACTCAGACTCGCTTCCATCGAGTCAGTGATGCCATCCAGCCATCTCATCCTCGGTTGTCCCCTTCGCCTCCTGTCCCCAATCCCTCCCAGCATCAAAGTCTTTTCCAATGAGTCAACTCTTCGCATGAGGTGGCCAAAGTACTGGAGTTTCAGCTTTAGCATCATTCCTTCCAAAGAAATCCCAGGGCTGATCTCCTTCAGAATGGACTGGTTGGATCTCCTTGCAGTCCAAGGGACTCTCAAGTCTTCTCCAACACCACAGTACAAAAGCATCAATTCTTTGGCACTCAACCTTCTTCATAGTCCAACTCTCACATCCATACATGACTACTGGAAAAACCATAGCCTTGACTAGACCGACCTTAGTCGGCAAAGTAATGGCTCTGCTTTTGAATATGCTATCTAGGTTGGAAATGGTCAATTACACTGAAATAGCAAGACAAGTTGACCCCTTAAAATTCTCCTGATTAAAACAGTACCCTTCATTTTTAAAAAAAAATTATTTCTTTATTTTTGTTTGTGCTGAGTTTTCATTGCTGTGTGGGCTTTTCTCTAGCTGCAGGCAACAGGGACCACTCTAGTTACGGTATATGGTCTTCTCATTGTGGTGGCTGCTCCTGTTGTGGAATATGGGCTCTAGTCTAGGGTGCACAGGCTTTAGTAGTTGTGGTGCATGGGATTAGTTGCCTCGTTGAATGTGGGATCTTCCCGGATCAGGGATTGAACCCATATCTCCTGCACTGGCAGGCAGATTCTTTACCACTGAGGCATCAGGGGAGCCCAGTACTATTCATCTTGAATTCATCTTTGTAGAAAAACTCTTCAGAAGACTAGAGTATATAAATGGAGAAAGAAATAATGATATTCAGGTTAAGCCAGCTCATTTAGGTTTGGTTTCTGAGATCTGTGGGAGTCCTTTATGAGAGTCAAAATACTAAGAACTGAATACTTAAAGCTTGTATAACTGTTACTGTCATTACTTGTGACAATAATCAGTTTTTATTAAATTGTTGACTTATCTTTGTGTGATCCTAAATCATATACTTCTTGCAAAATGCTAGAGCTGAGTTTGAGTGATAAAACTTGTTGATACAAGATGATGAAAGAAAGATAATGGGTTTATGTTTAGGAAATTTCAGGGCAATGTTAAATTGTAAAAGAAAGTGCTTTCTCCTTATCCACACTGAAAGATACGATGACAAATATCTACTTCCACTATTGGCACAGGGCATATGCTGTAACTTTTCACTTTTACAAGTGATTTTAACTGAATCTCTTTAGTACTCCAGAACCTATTCCAAGGTGATTGGACTTGATATCTACACTGAACAGTCCCTTGAGAATCCTGAATAAATTTGGACATCTTTACCTGCTACCAGGATGATGAGTAAGAACCTTAACCATAATGTGTATGTCTGGTTTGGTCCCTTGATGGATAAGAAGTCTTACTCAAAGTGCTGACAAATAGCACTAATGTGTATAGTCATTTTAGATTATCATGAAACTCTCACAAAATTGAACTTGGGTAGCCTACACATAAAGGCCATATAAATATACTGGACACATGTTTGAGTTGGCTAAATGTACTATTTAACATATCTGAATAATCTGAATTGCAAGAATACATGCTTAGTTGTGGTCAGCTCTGCAGCTCTATGGACTCTAGCTTGCCAGGCTCCTTTGTCCATGAAATTTTCCAGGCAAGAATACTGGAGCAGGTTGCCATTTCCTCCTCCAATGAGTCTTCCTGATCCAGGGATCAAACCCTCAGTCTCTTGTGGCTCCTGAATTGGCAGGTGAATTCTTTATCAATGCACCACCTGGGAATAATCTGAATAGTGTGGATTAAAACATTTTAACAAAAAGGAAGACCAGAGAGGGAGATTAAACAGTAAGAAAGAAAGAGCAATATGAAATGATTTCATAGAAGATAATAGTGACAGATAGGAAAATACAAAAAGATATCTGGGCTCATAGACATGAGCTTCAATTAGAAGTGAGACCAGGTAGGTACCATGGTAGTGTTGTATTCTCTAGCTTTGTGTAGGCACAAAATAGATGAATTGTTGAACTTAACTATGGTTAGGATTTGGCAAAATAAGTAAGACGGGGAGTGAGAGAGGCAACAAAATTTAGTGAGTTAAAAAGGGGGTGATTAGAATGAAGTGTTTACTGTGTAGGATATGGCTATTAAAATCTTAAATTAAACAATAAGTAAACAGTGTCAAACTTTATTTTTTGGGGCTCCAAAATCACTGCAGATGGTGACTGCAGCCTTGAAATTAAAAGACGCTTACTCCTTGGAAGAAAAGTTATGACCAACCTAGACAGCATATTTAAAAGCAGAGACATTACTTTGCTGACTAAGGTCTCTCTAGTCAAGGCTATGGTTTTTCCAGTAGTCATGTATGGATGTGAGAGTTGGACTATGAAGAAGGCTGAGGTCTGTCTTCATAGAATTGATGTTTGTACTGTGGTGTTGGAGAAGACTCTTGAGGGTCCCTTGGACTGCAAGGAGATCCAACCAGTCCATTATGAAGGAGATCAGCCCTGGGATTTCTTTAGAAGGAATGATGCTAAAGCTGAAACTGCAGTACTTTGGCCACCTCATGCGAAGAGTTGACTCATTGGAAAAGACTTTGATGCTGGGAGGGATTGGGGGCAGGAGGAGAAGGGAACGACCCGGGATGAGATGGCTGGATGTCATCACTGACTCGATGGACGTCAATCTGAGTTGGTGATGGACAGGGAGGCCTGGCGTACTGCGATTCATGGGGTCGCAAAGAGTCGGACATGACTGAGCAACTGAACTGAACATAGATTATTTTCTTTGTGCCAAGCAATGGGCTGATCTTGTATAATTTCATTTAATCTTAAACATTTTCTTTTAAATAGTTACCACTGTTAGCTCCATTTTATAAGTAGACAGACTAAGCAATTAAATACTGTAAATCAGATAATTCATTCATTTAGCTATTAAATAAAACAGTCATAAAAGCTACAGGAAATAGAACTAAGATAAAATCAAGACTAGGTAAAGTTTTAAAATAAATAAATAAGCACAATATATGGGGGTTGCTCACTCACCTAGAGCCAGACATCCTGGAATGTGAAGTCAAGTGGGCCTCAGGAAGCATCTCTACGAACAAAGCTAGTGGAGGTGATGGAATTCCAGTGGAGCTATTTCAAATCCTGAAATATGATGCTGTGAAAGTGTTGCACTCAATATGCCAGCAAATTTGGAAAACTCAGCAGTGGCCACAGGACTGGAAAAGGCCAGTTTTCATTCCAATCCCAAAGAAAGGCAATGCCAAAGAATGCTCAAACTACCGTACTATTGCACTCATCTCACACGCCAGTAAAGTAATGCTCAAAATTCTCCAAACTAGGCTTCAGCTATACGTCAACGATGAACTTCCAGACGTTCAAGATGGTTTTAGAAAAGGCAGAGGAGCCAGAGATCAAATTGCCAACATCCACTGGATCATGGAAGAAAACAAGAGAGTTCCAGAAAAACCTCTATCTCTGCTTTATTGACTATGCCAAAGCCTTTGACTGTGTGGATCACAATAAACTGTGGAAAATTCTGAAAGAGATGGGAATACCAGACCACCTGACCTGCCTCTTGAGAAACCCATATGCAGATCAGGAAGCAACAGTTAGACTGGACATGGAACAACAGACTGGTTCCAAACAGGGAAAAGAATATGTCAAGGCTGTATATTGTCACCCTGCTTATTTAACTTATATGCAGAGAATAGAGCTACAATATGCCACTATTTTCTGTGTATATACCAGAACTTTTACAATCTGTCCTTATTTAATACAGAGAATGAATGTGGGAGAAATGGCTTAATATTTAACAGAAAATGTTGATTTGTCCTTTTTAGGTGAAAAGGGAACCACTCTGACATAACAAAGAGACTTACCAGATTTGGGATAGGTGACAATGACAAGGTCATCTGTTCTTGCCTCAAATTTCTCCACATCATGCCATCTGGTCTTATTTGGGTTTCTCTTACCTTGGACGGCAGCTGAGAGGAGATACCCTGCGTCCGAGGTCAGGGGTGGCGGCAGAGAGTACCAGGCTGCCACAGCACAGGACATGGAAAAACAGACTGGTTCCAAACAGGAAAAGGAGTACGTCAAGGCTGTATATTGTCACCCTGCTTATTTAACTTCTATGCAGAGTACGTCATGAGAAGTGCTGGGCTGGAAGAAACACAAGCTGGAATCAAGATTGCTTGGAGAAAGATCAATAACCTCAGATATGCAGATGACACCTCCTTTATGGCAGAAAGTGAAGAGGAACTAAAAAGCCTCTTGATGAAAGTGAAAGAGGAGAATGAAAAAGTTGGCTTAAAGCTCAACGTTCAGAAAACTAAGATCATGGCATCTGGTCCCATCACTTCATGGCAGATAGATGGGGAAACAGTAGAAACAGTGTCAGGCTTTATTTTGGGGGGCTCCAAAATCAGTGCAGATGGTGACTGCAGCCATGAAATTAAAAGATGCTTACTCCTTGGAAGGAAATTTACGACCAACCTAGATAGCATATTCAAAAGCAGAGACATTACTTTGCCAACAAAAGTCCATCTATTCAAGGGTATGGTTTTTCCAGTGGTTGTGTATGGATGTGAGAGTTGGACTGTGAAGAAAGCTGAGTGCTGAAGAATTGATGCTTTTGAACTGTGGTGCTGGAGAAGACTCTTGAGAGTCCCTTGGACTGCAAGGAGATCCAACCAGACCATCCTAAAGGAGATCAGTCCTGGGTGTTCATTGGAAGGACTGATGCTGAGGCTGAAACTCCAATACTTTGGCCACCTCATGCGAAAAGCTGACTCATTGAAAAGACTCTGATGCTGGGAGGTACTGGGAACAGGAGGAGAAGGGGACAACAGAGGATGAGATGGCTGGATGGCATCACTGACTCTATGGACATGAGTTTGAGTGAACTCCGGGAATTGGTGATGGACAGAGCGGCCTGGCGTGCTGCAGTTCATGGGGTTGTAAAGAGTTGGACACGACTGAGCGACTGCACTGAACTGATGGGGGTTGGAAAGACATATTATAATAAGTGTAGAAAATAGGAATTACAGCAATATTTAGAATACAAACTATTTTTGAAACTAATCAAAGTTTATTTAGAGAATTTGAAGAAAACAGGCAGCCTGATCATCTTAAGTAAGTTGATCCAAAATAACACTTTTGGATATTTACTCTATTCATAAAGGAAGGTGTAGGGAAAGAGCAAATTAGCCAAGTTGGTGTGGTCAGGCTCTCTCACCCCATGCCCTCTCACTCTTTCCCCAAATTTTGTAAATAATGATTTTGTAACAGCTGAGATCACTTATAGCCACTGCACATGCATGTCACAAGGTACTCACTGGGTCACAGGTTGTAAGCAGTACACATATGTGAGCTCCACCTAGAAAGTGGTGGCATTTTACTGCTGTGTCATGGCTGTGTCCATTGGGTCAACCATGAGAGGAGAGAATACAGCATGTCTGCTGCTAGGGATGGTATGTCAGCCAAGAGAGAATACTGCTATGGCTGCTGTGCCACCCAGGAGAGAATAAATGTGCCTGCAGTTCCAATGGCTCCTCCAGTATACTTCCAGCCTCATAGCTCGCACTTTGTGATCCCTGGGTTCAGCAAACAGGGAGGACAGTGAGAACAGCAAGACAATTGGCATCATGAACAGCATGATTAGTGATACAGAAGGTCACATTCACTTCAGTTCAGTTCAGTCACTCAGTCGTGTCCGGCTCTTTGTGATCCCATGTACTACAGCATGCCAGGCTTCCCTGTCCGTTACCAACTCCCAGAGCCTACTGAAACCCAAGTTCACCATGTAGGTGATGCCTCCAACCATGTCATCCTCTGTCGTCCCCTTCTCCTGCCTTCAATCTTTCCCAGTATCAGGGTCTTTTCCAACAAGTCAGTTCTTCGCATTAGATGGCCAAAATATTGGAGCTTCAGCTTTAGCACCAGTCCTTCCAATGAAGATTCAGGACTGATTTCCATTAGGGTTGACAGGTTGGATCTCCTTGCAGTCCAAGGGACTCTCAAGAGTCTTCTCCAACACCACAGCTCAAAAGCATCAATTCTTCAGCGCTCAGCTTTCTTCATAGTCCAACTCTCACATCCATACATGACTACTGGAAAAACCATAGCTTTGACAAGACAGACCTTTGATGGTAAAGTATTGTCTCTGCTTTCTAATATGCTGTCTAGGTTAGTCATAGCTTTTCTTCCAAGGAGCAAGCGTCTTTTACTTTCATGGCTGCAGTCACCATCTCCAGTGATTTTGGAGCCCCCCAAAATAAAGTTTCTCACTGTTTCCATTGTTTCCCCAACTATTTGCCATGAAGTGATGGAACCAGATGCCATGATCTTAGTTTTCTGAATGTTGAGCTTTAAGCCAACGCTTTCACTCTCCTCTTTCACTTTCATCAAGAGGCTCTTCAGTTCTTCTTCACTTTCTGCCATAACAGTGGTGTCATCTGGATATTTGAAGTTATTGATATTTCTCCCAATTTTGATTCCAACTTGTGCTTCATCCAGCCTGGCATTACAAATAATGTACTCTGCATATAAGTTAAATAAGCAGGGTGACAATATAGAACCTTGATGTACTCCTTTCCCAATTTGGAACTAGTCTGTTGTTCCATGTCCAATTTTAACTGTTGCTTCTTGACCTGCATACAGATTTCTCAGGAGGCAGGTCAGGTGTTCTGATATTTCCATCTCTTTCAGAATTTTCCACAGTTTATTGTGATCCCCACTGTCAAAGGCTTTGGCATAGTCAATAAAGCAGAAGTAAATGTTTTTCTGGAACTCTCTTGCTTTTTCAATGATCCACCAGGTATTGGCAATTTGATCTCTGGTTCCTCTGCCTTTTATAAATCCAGCTTGAACACCTGGAAGGTCACATTAAGTACACCAACATGCTCAGTTGTGTTGGACTCTTAGTGGCCTCATGGACTGTTGCCCAAAAAGCTCCTCTGTCCATGGAATTTTTCTAGGCATGAATATTGGAGTAGGGTGGCATTTTCTCTTTCAAGGGATCTTCCAGATCCAAGGACTCAGTCCATGTCTTTCGTGTCTCCTGCATTGGCAGGTAGATTCTTTACCATTAGAGTCACCTGAAAAGTCCAAAATACACCAACAAAAAGATATTATTTACATAATACTAAGAGAAACAACAAAATAGGAAAGTCCTACTTAAGAGAATTAATGAAAAAAGGGGAAATTTTAAAACATTTAAAAATTCTTAGAACTGTAACAAAGAATAATTTAAAAAAATCATACTTTCCAAATTAAAATATTCAATGAAAATGAAAGTAGAAATCACTCAGTCATGTCTGACTTTGCAACTCCATGGACTATACAGTCCATGGAATCCTCCAGGCCAGAATACTGGAATGGGTAGCTTTTCCCTTTACCAGGGGAATCTTCCCAACCCAGGGATTGAACCCAGGTCTCCCATATTGCAGGTAGATTCTTTATCAGTTGAACCACAAATACTGAAACATAAGTAAATACTCACGAAACTGATTTATATTTAAGGATAAACAAAAGAACTGTTTGATAAAGAAAAATGCCAAAAATGGAAAAATATGTCAAGGTAAGGTGTTAGAGAAGTGCAGAACATATCAGAGCACTCTGTAAAGGACAATAAGAGATTCAGAAAAACAGAAGAAAATGAGGAAATGAAACCAATAATCAAAAATTGATTTAAAAAAGTTTTACTGTGATGAATCAATTAAAATTGATTGAAAATGTGCAATAAATTCAAAGTAGGATTTGAGAAACAAAATGCTCACTCTGGGAAGATTTCAGAATTTGAAGAGAAAAACTTTATGTTCTGTCAGATAGAATAAATTAGTTGATTTTATTTCAAAGGGAGAACAATCAGATCGCTACTGGCTTCCTCATCTGTAATAGTGGAAACTATAATGTCTACAGTGTTTTAGAGAAATACATGTTTGTACCTTAAGAATCACATCTACTGTCAAAATACTATTCATGTAGTAAGCCCATGTAAAATATTTGGGGAACATTTAGCAGTTCAAATAGTATTTCATTCATTTACATCTTTGAAAAAATTATTAGAAGTGTTTACAAAGAAAATTCCCTTCTCCTGTACAAATAATAGAATAAATAAAATAAATTAAAAAAAATAGAATAAATTAAAAAAAAATAGCAAGGCCTTTGAGAAAGCCTTTGAAGGTTTTGAGAAAGCCTTCCTCAGCGATCAATGCAAACAAACAGAGGAAAACAATAGAATGGGAAAAACGAGAGATCTCTTCAAGAGAATGAGAAATACCAAGGGAACAGTTCATGCAAAGATGGGCACAATAAAGGACAGAAATGGTAGGGAACCAACAGAAGCAGAAGATATTAAAAAGAGGTGGCAAGAATACCCAGAAGAACTATACAAAAAAAGATTTTCATGACCCAGATAATCATGACAGTGTGATCACTCATTCACCTAGAGCCAGACATCCTGGAATGTGAAGTCAAGTGGGCCTTAGGAAGCATCTCTATGAACAAAGCTAGTGGAGGTGATGGAATTCCAGTGGAGTTATTTCAAATCCTGAAAGATGATGCTGAGAAAGTATTGCACTCAATATGCCAGCAAATTTGGAAAACTCAGCAGTGGCCACAGGACTGGAAAAGGTCAATTTTCATTCCAATCCCAAAGAAAGGCAATGCCAAAGAATGCTTAAACCTCCACACAATTGCACTCATCTCACATGCTAGTATAGTAATGTTCAAAAAACTTCAAGCCAGGCTTCAGCAATACGCGAACCATGAACTTTCAGATGTTCAAGCTGGTTTTAGAAAAGGCAGAGGAACCAGAGATCAAACTGTCAACATCTGCTGGATCATTGAAAAAGCAAGAGAGTTCCAGGAAAACATCTATCTGCTTTATTGACTATGCCAAAGGCTTTGACTGTGTGGATCACAATAAACTGTGGAAAATTCTGAAAGAGATGGGAATACCAGACCACTTGACCTGCCTCTTGAGAAACCTGTATGCAAGTCAGGAAGCAACAGTTAAAACTAGACATGGAACAACAGACTGGTTCCAAATAGGAAAAAGAGTACGTCAAGGCTGTATATTGTCACCCTGCTTATTTAACTTCTATGCAGAGTACATCATGAGAAATCCTGGGCTGGAAGAAGCACAAGCCAGAGTCAAGATTGCTGGGAGAAATATCAATAAATTCAGATATGCATATGACACCACCCTTAAAGCAGAAAGTGAAGAAGAACTAAAGAACTTCTTGATGAAAGTAAAAGAGGAGAGTGAAAAAGTTGGCTTCAAGCTCAACATTCAGAAACTAAGATCATGGCATCCAGTCCCATCACTTCATGGGAAATAGACAGGGAAAACAGTGGCTGACTTTATTATTTTGGGCTCCAAAATCACTGCAGATGGTGACTGCAGCCATGAAATTAAAAGAGGTTTACTCCTTGGAAGAAAAATTATGACCAACCTAGATAGCATATTCAAAAGCAGAGACATTACTTTGCCGACTAAGGTCCGTCTAGTCAAGGCTATGGTTTTTCCTGTGGTCATGTATGGATCTGAGAGTTGGACTGTGAAGAAGGTTGAGCGCCGAAGAATCAAGGCTTTTGAACCATGATGTTGGAGAAGACTCTTGAGAGTCCCTTGGACTGCAAGGAGATCCAACCTGTCAATCCTAATGGAAATCAGTCCTGAATATTCATTGGAAGGACGGAGGCTGAAGCTGAAATTCCAATATTTTGGCCACTGATGCAAACAACTACCTCATTGGAAAAGACCCTGATGCTGGGAAAGATTGAAGGCAGGAGGAGAAGGGGACCATAGGGGATGAGATGGTTGAATAGCATCATCAACTCAATGGACGTGAGTTTGAGCAAGCTCTGGGGATTGGTGATGGATGGGAAAACTTGGCGTGCTGCAATCCATGGGGTTGCAAAAAGCTGGACACAACTGAGCAGCTAAAGTGGCCTCTAAAATATATCCAAAATCAACCTCTTCTCATCACATCTTCCACGATTACCTTTTCCCAAATTTGGGGTATCTATTACTTAGATAATTGCAATAGTTTCCTCAATGATTTTTCAACTTCTCTGACCACCCTATAGTATCTAATAGTCCCCAAGCCATTCCCTTTTCAGTTCAGTTCAGTTCAGTCGCTCAGTTGTGTCCGACTTTTTGTAACCCCATGAATCGCAGCACACCAGGCCTCCCTGTCCTTCACCATCTCCCGGAGTTCACTCAGACTCACGTCCATCGAGTCAGTGATGCCATCCAGCCACCTCATCCTCAGTCGTCCCCTTCTCCTCCTGCCTCCAATCCCTCCCAGCATCAGAGTCTTTTCCAATGAGTCAACTCTTCTCATGAGGTGGCCAAAGTACTGGAGTTTCAGCTTTAGCATCATTCCTTCCAAAGAAATCCCAGGGCTGATCTCTGTCAGACTGGACTGGTTGGATCTCCTTGCAGTCCAAGGGACTCTCAAGAGTCTTCTCCAACACCACAGTTCAAAAGCATCAATTCTTCGGTGCTCAGCCTTCTTCACAGTCCAACTCTCACATCCATACATGACCACAGGAAAAACTATAGCCTTGACTAGACGGACCTTAGTCGGCAAAGTAATGTCTCTGCTTCTGAATATGCTATCTAGGTTGCTCATAACTTTCCTTCCAAGGAGTAAGCGTCTTTTAATTTCATGGCTGCAGTCACCATCTGCAGTGATTTTGGAGCCCAAAATAATAAAGTCTGACACTGTTTCTACTGTTTCCCCATCTATTTCCCATGAAGTTATGGGACTGGATGCCATGATCTTCATTTTCTGAATGTTAAGCTTTAAGCCAACTTTTTCGCTCTCCTCTTTCACTTTCATCAAGAGGCTTTTTACCTTTTATTTTTCTCCACATTATTGATCACCATCTATCATATCATATATTAATTTTATTATTTTCTTAGAGACTGTTTTTACCCAAACAGTGTAAACTCCATAAGGGAAGGGACTTGATCTGCTTGTACAAAACTATGCTTTCAGCATCTAGAATGGTAAATAGCAACACTAAATAATCTGCACAAAATGAATGAATGGAAACAAAAGATGCTCAGCTACACTAATTGGAGACTGCCTACTAAGACAGTAAATATCACTATTAAAATGACAAGAAAAATTATTAAAGCATATGCTGCTGGTAGTGGAAATATAATAACAAACTTTTCAGAAACTGTTATTATAATTGAATTACCATATTTTTAACCCACTAATCTTATTTTTTTGAAATCTCTGCTAATGAAATAGAAGCAGCAGTTTTTATTTGTAGTGGTAACAAACGATGCATTTTTATTGTACAGCTGTATGAATTTGGTGGTAAATCTATACTACAGAATAGGTCGATTGTATCAACCTTGACAATGCTTATGATATGTAGTAAATTTAACACCAAACTGTATGAGGTCACCTATATGTGGAAAATAGAAAAAAAAAAAAAGGATAAAAATGGATGTTTTTACAACACAAATATTATACTCACAGACATAGAAAATGAACTTACGGTCACCAAAATGGAAAGGAGATGGATAAATTGGGAGTTTGGGATTAAAATATACAAGCTGCTGCTGCTGCTGCTAAGTCCATGTCCGACTCTGTGCGACCCCAGAGACGGCAGCCCACTAGGCTCCTCTGTCCCTGGGATTCTCCAGGCAAGAACACTGGAGTGGGTTGCCATTTCCTTCTCCAATGCATGAAAGGGAAAAGTGAAAGTGAAGTCGCTCAGTCGTGCCCGACCCTTAGCGACCCCATGGACTGCAACCTCCCAGGCTCCTCCGTCCATGGATTTTCCAGGCAAGAGTGCTGGAGTGGGGTGCCATTGCCTTCTCCAATATACAAGCTACTACATATTAAATGGATAACCAGGGCTTCCATGGTGGCTTATGGAAGTAATCTGCCCTTGGTAGGTAATCTGCCCTGTTAAGTAATCTGCCCTTCAGTGCAGGGGACATGGGTTCAATCTCTGGTCCAGGAGGATCCCATATGCTTTGGAGCAGTAACTAAGTCTGTTTGTCACAACTATCAAACCTGTGTTCTAGAGCCTGGAAGCCCATGTGCTGCAACTGCTGAGGCCCACCCATCTTAGAGCCCATGCTCTACACAAGAGAAGCTACCAGAATGAGAATGCTATGCACCACAACAAAGAATACTCCCCAATCTCTGAAACTAGAGAAAAGGCTGTGCCACAACAAAGACCCAGCACAGTCATAAATAAATAAATAATTTTTAGAAATAGATAACCAACAAGGAGCTACTATATAGCAAAGGGAACTATACTCAGTATCTTGGAGTAACCTATAAAGGAAGAGAATGTAAAAATAGATTTACATATATATGTATATATATTTATGTATATATATGTGTGTATAACTGAATCAGTGTATTGTATACTTGAAACTAACACACTGTAAATTAACTATATCCCAATAATTAAAAAAAAAAAACTATAGTGTGCTAAAGGCCACCTGTCAGAAAAGTTAGAATTATCATTTACTGAATCAAGAGAGTATTTGAGCTTGTTTTATTGATTTGGGGAAGGGTTCAAGGAAGCTGGAATTTGTCCAATATTGGAAATCAGAAAATGGAAACAATTTGATGATAAATATCTTAATATGTTAACTAGAACATGGGAGGGATAAAATGAGGCTAAAACTGTCATCAGGAAAGAAATATCAGTCACTCATATTAGCAGAGAGAAGGATGTTTAATTACTTTTGTGGTTCCACAGTGTTCTTGTTTTTGTCTGAGCTTAGACATAATTACAGAGTGACCTTGTTTTTGTCTCACTTATCTGGTTATGGAGTGATTTCACCTGATACTGGTGTTCTGTGAAATCTTTTGTATTAAGCAAAAGACATGGTCAAGGTGATAATGCTAAGCTAGCTGCTAGCTGTCAGGGCTACTTTTACCTTTCTCAAGATTAAAATGCATAATGTAATATAATTTTATTTAAAACTTTATAGAGAAAATCAATAAATCATAGCTATATTGTATATATTTCTGTGTGTATATATATATATATACATATACATACCTGTACACATATACATGGGCTTCCCCGGTGGCTTAGCAGTAAAGAATCCATCTGCCAACGTAGGAGATGTGGGTTCAATCCCTGGGTCAGGAAGATCCTCTGGAGAAGGAAATGGCAACCCACTCCAGTATTCTTGCCTGGCAAATATCATGGACAGAGCAGCCTGGCAAGCTGCAGTCCATGGAGCCACAAAGAATTGGGCACAAGTTAGAGACTAAACAAGAACACATATTAAACTATATGTTGGTATATATGTGTAGGAGTGTAGAAATAGGAAGGGTATACAAGTGATTAATGTTAGCTGGGGGAAGGGAGAATAATAAGTTAAGAAGAGAAAAAGAAAAATTACCAAAATTTTCCATAAATAATTTTCATGTCCTTAATGGTTGCCATGCTGCTAAGTCATTTCAGTCATGTCTGACTCTGTGCGACCCCATAGACAGCAGCCCATCAGGCTCCTCTGTCCCTGGGATTCTCCATGATTAGGTATGTGTAATATCGTAAATCTGAATGAGAAAGCTAATCCAATTTAAAGGAAAAAGAAAAAGAACAGTTTTTAGGCCTAAAGAACAATTTACATATAACCTTGGACCAGGAGTCCCCATGTTTTCCAATGAAACCCAGGAGTTGGGAGAGGGGTTGAAAGTGGGAAGGAAAAATTCTCAGCAGCAGAAATGACTCAGGTCTCATATTTCTGGTGTAGCATACTCTGTAAAGCCACTTGTGTGCCCAGGCAATGAATTTAGGTGAGAAATGAAGCCACAACACTTGTTTTTGTATCTTTTAACAGGGACAGGAAACCACTTATTAATGGGGATAAGGAATGGTGAAGTGCAAGCCACAGATTCCTCCCTTTAGCTGAGATAGTAGCTGCTGATTAAAAGAGAAATCAGAGTAGAAGCAGTAGAAGGGCAGTGTGGTATAAAGCAAAGATCACTGAGCTTTCAGTCGGAGGCTTGAAGTCTTGGCCAGTATTATTACCACCTTCCCTTGCTGTTTTGCAGCAAGGTTTTAAGTATATCAATTACCACGCCATAGTTTTAAACTTTCCATTGTTATTGAGAAAACTAGAAAAAGGGTGTTGGTTTTCCAACAACATGCAATTCTCTAGCATCAGCTGAATGCCCTACAATTCAATTCACTTCTTCAACTATTTACCTTCATAGATGTAATTCAGGAGTTAGTTGATCTCGCAAGTTAAGGACTCAGTCCCACAAGCCTACCCTCATTTCAAAGGCCAGCCACAAATGGGGCCCCCAGGCTACTTGCACTTCAGCCCATATGGCTGTAAATTCAGGGGGTTTCTGCAATCCCATAATGCATCCCTCAGGTTTAAAAATTTGCTACAATCACTTGTAAGACTCAGGAAAGCACTCTACTGACAATTACAGTTTCATTATAAAGTCTACAGCCCAGGGACAACCAAATGGAATTGCTACATAGAACAAGGAATTGGGGATGAGAGTGAGGGTGTGCAGAGCTTCCATGTTCTTACTGAGTACACCACCCTCCCAGTGTATCAGTGTGATTACCAACCCGGAAGTTCCCCTAGCCTTGTAGCTTCAAAATTTTTATCAAAGTTCTACCACACAAACATGATTAATTAAATCACTAGTCATCAGTGATTAAACCCAGTCTCCAGCTTTTTTTCTCCTCCAGAGAGGGTGAGGTGGGAGCAAAAAATTTAATCCTCTAATCAGGTGGTTGTTATTTCTTCTGGAAATCAGCCCTATAATAAAGCTATCTAAGTGTGCCCCCATCCCCTCAACAACCACCAAGAATCTCCTTGTAAATAACAAACTCAGGTGTGGTCCAAGGAGGCTCATTAAGAATAAGAAGATATTCTTAACACTCTGAGAATTCCAAGCGTTATTTGGGGCTCTGTGTCAGCAACCAGGGACAAAGTCCAAATGTATACTTTTTATGACATCAAAAAGGGCAATGAACTAGATTATTTTGAAGTCTCCTTCTGGTTCTAAATGTTCTCCTGCTGCTGCTGCTGCTGAAGTCGCTTCAGTCATGTCCGACTATGTGCGACCCCATAGACGGCAGCCCATCAGGCTCCACCGTCCCTGGGATTCTCCAGGCAAGAACACTGGAGTGGGTTGCCATTTCCTTCTCCAATGCATGAAAGTGAAAAGTCAAAGTGAAGTTGCTCAGTCATGTCTGACTCTTAGCAACCCCATGGATTGCAGCCTACCAGGCTGCTCCGTCCATGGGATTTTCCAGGCAAGAATACTGGAGTGGGGTGCCATTGCCTTCTCCGATTATATTTCAGTTTCTAAAGTCAGGTTAGGTTCTGTTGAACACAAAACCACGTAGCTATAGATGTGTGAGGACTATATGAATCCTTACCACCATCATAAAAGACAAGATTCTCAATGCTAACAAAATGTTTCAAGATTAACTAGCCAAGTACAAATAGAAACAAAAATAACAATTTGGGGGTAGGGTGGAGAAAGAAAACAAGTTCATGCAACAAATCTCCTTAATTCTGACTTCTCCATGGACTTTACTGTATCTTAGATTCCAAATAGGCCTTCCCTGGTGGCTCAGCAGTCAAGAAGCCACCTGCCAAGCAGGAGATGCAGGTTGAATCCCCGGGTCAGGAAGATCCCCTGGAGAAGGAAATGTCAGCACACTCCAGATTTCTTGCCTGGGAGAACTCCATAGACAGAGGAACATGGGGACAGAGGAACCCCATGGCTACAGTTCATGGGGTTGTAAAGTGTAGTACATAACTTAGAGACTAAAGAGCAAGACTCTAAATAATAGAAAATGTTTTTTCCCACAGATAATTCAAATAAATAGAACAAATGTATTTTCTGAGAGGGCTGTGCTGTGCTGTCACTTCAGTATTATCCGACTCTTTGTGATCCCATGGACTGTAGCTTGCCAGGCTCCTCTGTCCATAGGATTTCTCAGGCAAGAATCCTGGAGTGGGCAGCCATGCCCTCCTTCAGGGGATCTTCCTGGCCCAGGGATTGAACTCTCATCTCCTACCTCTGCCACATTGCAGGTGAACTCTTACTGCTGAGCTATGGGGAAGCACTCTGAGAGTGCTACTTAAAATGTATTTAAGATAATTAAACAATCAGATTTATATACATAATCATGAACAAAAATATAGATAATGATATACTATGCATAGCAATTTAGCCATTAAAACCCAAATTTTTAGAGTTCTACATTAATCTGTATTTTTACAAATGTAATACATTTTGGGATTCCCTGATGATTCAGATAGTAAAGAATAGTTTCTATAGATTTAATCATTTCTTTTAAATCATAAAATTCCAAATTGTAAAAAGAAAACAAAAAATAGGAGAGGAAAAAATAAACGGGCCTTAGTCCTGATGAATCAAGCACAATGATTCAACATGTTCTCATGTTTTTGCTATACTATCATCTTGTTTATGGGAATTGTTACTAGAGTGTTGTTGCTTCAATATGTACAGGAAACTAAGAAGGATTTTGTTCCTGGCTTTGAGAGAAAAATAGATGTATTTTTCTCTAGATCACTTCCTGTACACTTGTTCTCATGACAAATAACAAGTGATCAGAAAGCCACTGACAAAGACGCTAGTGTGAACTGGCAAGTTACCGCAAAACAGGGTTTGGCTAAACTTCAAGTTATTTCAAAATGCACCAAAGACATCTTATCTTTCAATTGATAAATACAGATCAATTTATAGCACCATCTTGTGAAAAAAATAAGGGACTGGCATGAAAGTAGGAAGCAAAAACAAGTCCTTCCAAACTCTTTAAAGGAAATGATTTAAAAATTAATTTCATTTTAGTTGTCTATTTGTTCTGTCACTATATAATTTTATATATTTATATATTATTCAGGACTTTCCTGGTGTCTCAGACAGTAAACAATCTGCCTGCAATGTGGGAGACATGAGTTTGATCCCTGGGTTGGGGACATCCCTTGGAGGAGGGCATGGCAACCCACTCCAGTACTCTTACCTGGAGAATTCCTATGGACAGAGGAGCCTGGCAGGCTACAGTCCATGGGGTCACAAAGAGTCAGACACAACTGAGAGACTAAGCACAGCACAGCACACATATATTATTCATACACATAAATTTTCTACTTATTTTCATGTTTTCTCTAAGTATAGTTAAACCATTTCCATATTAATCACTAGAACTGCATGAAATAAAACTCTTTATGACACTTAAAAATATGATTTTATATTCAGGAAAAATATTTATTCCCTTCCTGTCTCTCAGTATTCTTTTTTAACCTCTTCTCTTACCCCTCCATAGATACAAGCATACAAGTTTTGAAAGTGAATGAAAAAAAATAGAAGTCATGGAATTCATTTCCAAAGTTGCTCATAGCAATGTATAAATTAGATCAACATAAATCGCGAGCTTCATTTCCAATATTCCAATAAATACTTGTTCTCCAAATTAAAAGTGAAAATTTATGGTTATGTTTCTCATTATGAAGTTTGTTTTCTGAATTTTAGGAGTAAGAATCAATTCTCTCCTCATCAAATTCTGTAAAATGCCATTTCTTTTCCTAATTATTTGCTCTGTGTACCTAGTCCAGTGATTTTTCAGACTTTAGTATGCATAAGAAACATCTAGAGAACAAAGGACAATGACACTTTGGAATTTCTTTGGATTTTTTTTTAAGTAATTGTTTCTAAATCTAAATTTCTCTTACAAACTGCTTTATGTATAGGTTGCACCTCTAACTAATGACAAGGGACTAGAGAAAAAACTACAGAAGATTTGGACATGATTTTCTCGGTATTATTTTGTAGCCAAAATGTAGTGGAATAAAAAATATGTAGCTGTTGGAAATGAGATGTAATTCCAGCTTTCAGTTGTCAGGAAATTCTCAACTACTCTTGAAAGTAGATAGTCATCAGTTAGATCTCTTAAACTATAACTTGCTTAGAAAATAATATGCTGTGACTTTCTTTCTCTGACCCAGCTTGTTTTAATTGTTTTTAAAAATTTCATAAACTGTAGGCTTCACATAGCTTAGGCAATATATTACAAGATTCATTTAATGTCTCTTATAGTAATAAATAACACCTTTGATGCGTGGGTCACTATAGCGACTGTCTTTCATGTTGTTTTTCTGGAACATGGAATCAGTCTTGCCCAATTCGACTTGGTTGAGACCACTGACAATTCATTTGGGCCCATGTGAGTGTCTGATGATCTTTTGACATTAAAGGGCCAGAAACTCCACCCGAGAACATGCTAATCCCATCATTTTCTGATCAAATCTCCAGTGAAGAAGCATGTAACTCAGATAAGTGTGTGCAGAGCAGCTATTACCTTAACTTTTTCCTGCCTCCAGTCACCTTCTCCTGCACCTCCAAACACCATGCCTCTCTGTCCCATAAAAATCCTGAGAGTCTAGCCTTGGAGGAGGCTCATTTGAGATTTGCTCTACCATCTTCTTGAATGACAGCCTCAAGAATAAAGTCATTTTTCTGCTGCGTACTTCTGTGTCTGAGCATTTGGCTTGCTGGATGTTGCACAAACAAACCTGGTTCAGTAACAATCTGATGTTTTCTTCACTTACCAAATAAAGGTCTCAGAACTTTTGTATGGATTTAACAACAAACTCGTGTGATGTGAATATGGATGTGAGAGTTGGACGATAAAGAAAGCTGAGCGCCGAAGAACGGATGCTTTTGAACTGTGGTGTTGGAAAAGACTCTTGAGAGTCCCTTGGACTCCAAGGAGATCCAACCAGTCCATTCTAAAGGAGATCAGTCCTGGGTGTTCTTTGGAAGGAATGATGCTGAAGCTGAAATTCCAATACTTTGGCTACCTGATACAAAGAACTGACTCATTGGAAAAGACCCTGACGCTAGGAAAGAGTGAAGGCAGGAAGAGAAGGGGATGACAGAGAATGAGATGGTTGAATGGCATCATTGACTCTATAGATGAGTTTGAGTAAGCTCTGATAATTGGTGATGGACAGGAAAGCCTGGCATGCTGCAGTCCATGGGGTCGCAAAGAGTCAGACACAACTAAGAAACTGAAATGAGCTGAACAACTAACTTTTTACAAAAGCACGATCAAAACTATAGTATACAAATATACATTATTAGAAAGATATGAATGTTAAGTTAAAGCCAATTCTCATGTATGGCTTCTTTTTCAAGTAGTTGGCAATGGCAAGCCACTCCATGGAGAGGCCTGGTAGGCTGCAGCCCATGGGGTCGCTAGGAATCGGAAACGACTGAGCAACTTCACTTTCACTTTTCACTTTCACACATTAGAGAAGGAAATGGCAACCCACTCCAGTGTTCTTGCCTGGAGAATCCCAGAGACGGGGAAGCCTGGTGGGCTGCCGTCTATGGGGTCACACAGTCGGACACTACTGAAGCGACTTAGCAGCAGCAGCAGTATCTGACTTTAGGATATGCTGCCCCCAAGTGTATCATAGCTTATAACACATGATAAGTACAGATTACTAGGTTTTTCATCATTTTGTTGATGGAGTAAAAATTCAGTTCAGTTCTTCAGTCGCTCAGTCGTGTCCAACTCTTTGCGACCCCATGAATCGCAGCACGCCAGGCCTCCCTGTCCATCACCAACTCACAGAGTTCACTCAAACTCGCGTCCATCGAGTCGGTGATGCCATCCAGCCATCTCATCCTCTGTCGTCCCCTTTTCGTTCTGCCCCCAATCCCTCCCAGCATCAGAGTCTTTTCGAATGAGTCAGCTCTTCGCATGAGGTGGCCAAAATACTAGAGTTTCAGCTTTAGCATCATTCCTTCCAAAGAACACCCAGGACTGATCTCCTTTAGAATAGACTGGTTGGATCTCCTTGCAGTCCAAGGGACTCTCAAGAGTCTTCTCCAGCACCACAGTTCAAAAGCATTGATTCTTCAGCACTCAGCTTTCTTCACAGTCCAACTTTTACATCCATACATGACCACTGGAAAAACCATAGCCTTGACTATACAGACATTTGTTGGCAAAGTAATGTCTCTGCTTTTGAATATGCTATCTAGATTGGTCGTAACTTTCCTTCCAAGGAGTAAGCATCTTTTAATTTCATGGCTGCAATCACCATCTGCAGTGATTTTGGACCCCCAAAATACGAAGTCTGACACTGTTTCTACTGTTTCCCCATTTATTTGCCTTGAAGGGATGGGACCAGAACCATGATCTTAGTTTTCTGAATGTTGAGCTTTAAGCCAACTTTTTCAATCTCCTCTTTTTAGTTCTACAGTCTTTTTAGTTCCTCGTCACTTTCTGCCATAAGGGTGGTGTCATCTGCATATCTGAGGTTATTGATATTTCTCCTGGTAATCTTGATTCCAGCTTGTGCGTCTTCCAGTCCAGTGTTTCCCATGATGTACTCTGCATATAAGTTAAATAAGCAGGGTGACAATATACAGCCTTGATGTATTCCTTTTCCTATTTGGAACCAGTCTGTTGTTCCATGTCCAGTTCTAACTGTTGCTTCCTGACCTGCATATAGGTTTCACAAGAGGCAGGTCAGGTGGTCTGGTATTCCCATCTCTTTCAGAATTTTCCAGAGTTTATTGTGATCCACACAGTCAAAGGCTTTGGCATAGTCAATAAAGCAGAAATAGATGTTTTTCTGGAACTCTCTTGCTTTTTCCATGATCCAGAGGATGTTGGCAATTTGATCTCTGGTTCCTCTGCCTTTTCTAAAACCAGCTGGAACATCTGGAATTTCACTGTTCACATAGTGTTGAAGCCTGGCTTGGAGAATTTTGAGCATTACCTTACTAGCATGTGAGATGAGCGCAAAAATTAAGTTCACCTAGATGTAATTGTGCCTTTCCTGGTGCCTGAAATGGTGAAGAAGCCGCCTGCAATGCAGGAGAGTCAGGTTTGATCCCTGGGTTGGAAAGATCTCCTGAAGAAGGGAATGGCAACCCACTCCAGTATTCTGGCCTAGAAAACTCCATGGATGGAGGAGCCTGAGGGCTACAGTGCATGGGGTCACAAAGAGTCAGACACGACTGAGCGACTTCACTTCACTTCATGTTATATTCACAATTCTAGAAGAAAAGATACTATTTCACATGTAAGAAAACTAACATAAAACAACAGACTGGTTCAAAAAACTGGGAAAGGAGTATGTTGAGGCTGTATATTGTCAATACTTATTTGACTTATATGTAGGGTACATTACGTGAAATGCCAAGCTGGGATGAAACACAAGCTGGAATCAAAATTTCCTGAGAAATGTTAAGTCTAGATATGCAGATGATTCTACTCTAATGGTAGAAAGGGAAGAGGAACTAAAGAGCCTCTTAATGAAAGTGAAAGAAGAGAGTGAAAAAGCTGGCTTAAGAGTAACTATTCAGAAAACTAAGATCATGGCATATGGTCCCATCACTTCATGGCAAATAGAATGGGAAAAAGTGGAAACAGTGACAGATTTTATTTTGGGGGCTCCAAAATCACTGTGGACAGTAACTGCAGCCATCAAATTAAAACATTCTTGCTCCTTGGAAGGAAAGCTATGACAAACCTAGATAGCATATTAAAAAGCAGAGACATCACTGCTGAAAAAGGACCATCTAGTCAAAGCTATAGTTTTTCCAGTAGTCACATATGGATGTGAAGGTTGGACCACTAAGGCTGAGTGCCAAAGAATTGATGCTTTTGAATTTTGAGGCCAGAGAAGACTCTCAGGAGTCCCTTGGACTACAAGGAGATCAAATCAGTCAATTTTAAAGGAAATCAACCCTGAATGTTCACTGGAAGGACTGATGTTGAAGCTGAAACTCCCATACTCTGGCCACCTGATGCAAAGAGCTGACTTATTGGAAAAGATCCTGTTCCTGGGAAAGTTTAAGGACAGGAGGAGGAGAGGGCAACAGAAGATGAAATGGTTGGACTCAATGGGAATGAGTTTGAGCAAATTCTGAAAGACAGTGAAGGACAGAGATGCCTACTGAGTTGCAGTCCATGCGATCACAGAGTCAGACATGACTTGGAGAGTAAACAATGAACAACAAGAATACTAAAGTTCACATGTTAAGGCCTCATCCAAGGATATGTGTGTGTGTGTGTGTGTGTGTTGCAAGGGAGGGGTAGTAAAGGTAAAATTACAGCATTTATAAGCCAACTACAACACATTTTTAAATTAAAGACAATATTCTCTCTTCATACTGAACAGCTACATAGATAGAGAAATGGGCCTAGAAAGAAATGTGTGTGTATGCCTGTGCATGCCCTACCAGGGGTGTGCATTGAATTTAAATTTGATGAGAGTGTTACAGTTCCTTTTAAAAGATATTTGAGTCATAAAAATCAATAGAGCTAGGAACTCTAATTAATCAATTTTATGGGAGATTCCACTATAAAAGCAGTAAAATAATGCTCAAAATTCTCCAAGGTAGGCTTCAGCAGTATGTGAACTGTGAACTTCCAGATGTTCAAGCTGGTTTTAGAAAAGGCAGAGGACCCAGAGATCAAATTGCCAACATCCACTGGATCATCGAAAAAGCAAGAGAGTTCCATAGAAACATCTATTTCTGCTTTATTGACTATGCCAAAGCCTTTGACTATGTGGATCACAATAAACTGTGGAAAATTCTGAAAGAGATGGGAACACCAGACCACCTGACCTGCCTCTTGAGAAACCTGTAAGATCAGGAAGCAACAGTTAGAACTGGAGGTGGAACAACAGACTTGTTCCGAATAAGAAAAGGAGTACGTCAAGGCTGTATACTGTCACCCTGCTTATTTAATTTATATGCAGAGCACATCATTAGAAATGCTGGGCTGGAAGAAGCACAAGCTGGAATCAAGATTACCAGGAGAAATATCAATAACCTCAGATACGGAGATGACACCACCCTTATGGCAGAAACTGAAGAAGAACTAAAGAGCCTGTTGATGAAAGTGAAAGAGGAGATTGAAAAAGTTGGCTTAAAGCTCAACACTCAGAAACCTAAGATCATGGTTCTGGTCCCATCATTTCATGGCAAATAAATGGGGAAACAGTGGAAACAGTGTCAGACTTCATATTTTTTGGCTTCAAAATCACTGCAGATGGTGATCACAGCCATGAAATTAAAAGACGCTTACTCCTTAGAAGGAAAGTTATGACCAACCTAGATAGCATATTAAAAAGCAGAGACATTACTTGACAAACAAAGGTCTGTCTAGTCAAGGCGATGGTTTTTCCAGTAGTCATGTATGGATGTGAGAGTTGGACTATAAAGAAAGCTGATCACTGAAGAACTGATGTTTTTGAACTGTGGTGTTGGAGAAGAGTCTTGAGAGTCCCTTGGACTGCAAGGAGATCCAAACAGTCTATCCTAAATGAAATCAGTCCTGAATATTCATTGGAAGGACTGATGCTGAAGTTAAAACTCCAATACTTTGACCACCTGATGAGAAGAACTGACTCATTTGAAAAGACCCTGGGAAGATGCTGGGAAAAATTGAAAGCAGGAGGAGCAGGGGATGACAGAGGATTTATTGGTTGGATGGCATCACTGACTCTATGGACATGAGTTTGAGCAAGCTTCAGGAGTTGGTGATGGACAGGGAAGCCTGGCGTGCTGTAGTCCATGGGGTTGCAAAGAGTCGGACACAGCTGAAAGACTGAACTGAACCGAACCCCTTTAGGAGAATATTTTAAATCACTTGTTCTTTGAATATTTGATATAAGTTTCCCAGGAATCCATCTAGTCTGGACCTGGAGTGTTTTTTTGAAATTTACTTAGAAATTGATTCAATTTTTTATATGGATACAGGGACAAATAGATTTGCTATTCAGTTTTGGTAACATTTTTCCATTTCTTATTTAACTTTATTATTTAACTTATAAATGTTTAAAATTAATCACTATTTTAACATTTCTCATGCAGAGAAAGTTATCCTGTGGTACTTTAATTCCATTTACCCCCTCATGACTTTATATGCTCTTATTATCAAAATTTTTATTTCCTTCTCTTTTATGCTTTTTTAAATTTCAGGAGTTTTTGCTGTTGTATTTAATTAATGGAGAGATTTAAAACACATTAACCCTTCTTTGCTCTCTCTATAAAATAGATGATCTACACAAGATTAATTCTCTTGGCTCTTTAGCCTTTGGTTTTAAAATTACTTGCATGGGTTATATAATTTTCTGTGTATATATATAATTAGAAGAATTTTCTTTTAATACTTTATAGATGTCACTCCACTGTTTTCTAACTTGTATGGTTTATAATGAGAAGTCTGTTCTTATTTTTTAATTTGTTTCCTTGTTATTAATGTGCTTTTAAAATTTTCCATCTGTTTTTAAGAGTTTCTCTTTTTCACTGATATTCAACATATTGATTATAACATGCTAGAGGGAATTTTGTTTGTTTTTTCTTCATCTTTTATTTTTTAATTTAACCAGCTTCTTAGATCTATATGTATGTGGAATTCATTACATTTGGAAATAGTTTAGCTATTATGTCTCTCAGTACTTGATTCTACCTATAGTCCTTCCATCAAGGACTCTAATTACACATTTGGTAGGCTGCTTGTTCATTTTCTTTTTCTTTTTAAGGGGAAGGTTGGTTAATTTTCTCTGTTTCATTTTGTGTAGCTTCTATTACTGTATCTTCAAGTTCATCAGTTTCTTTTCCTATGCTATTCCTTGCTTTCTGTTAATCTTATCAATATATTGTTACTATTAGATGATAGTCTTCATATTTGGAAGTTTGATATGGATCTCTTTCTTATTTCTCTCATGTACTTATGCTTCTTCTATCGTTTGATGATAAGCTATTTGTGATAGCTTTCTAAGTCCTTGTCAACTAATTTTATTCTCCGTGTCATTACTGTGACTCTATGAATGAGATATATACCTTGTTAAAAATCAGATATTTGTAGTTTTTTTAAATGTCTCTTAACTTTTTATTGTGAGTTTACCTTGGTGAGTGCGGAGATTTTTGTACTCTTTTAAATATTTGGGGGTTTTGTTCTCTTAGATATAAATTTTGAATTTGATATATTAGACATTTGCTATTAAATTGATTTCCTGGAGAAGGAAATGGCAACCCACTCTGGTATTGTCCTGGGAAAACTTGTGGACAGAGGAGCCTAGTGGGCTACAATCCACGGGGTCACAAAAGTGTCAGACACTACTTAGTGACTAAACAACAGTAAAACATCTATTGCTTATTTAATATCACGTTTTCCAATACACTGCTTCACTCTTTCTCCAGGGCTGTCATTTCTTAGAATTATATAATATAGGACAAAACAAGGGTGTTTTTAAAAATAGGATATATAGCTGAGGAAACATGTTTTTAATGTCACAAAAGGGAGGAAATCAAATATATTATTCTGGCAGATATATATGCTTACATTTACGGATGCTATCTGAAGGGAATAGAAAAGCAAAACAGGTGGTTCATTATATGAAAACAGTGAATTAAAGAAAGAATTTTGTCTGCTGAGTTTCAATCTTTTCTATACTTTATATTTTAAATCCATGATTTCAATTTTCCATTGACTATTTTTTATTATTCCACTCTCCAAATCTCAAGCAATATTAATTAATTCTATTAAATGGGCAACAATCTCTTTTTATTCAATATTTAGTACTTATGTACTCAGAGTCAGAGTCTGAAAATGGAAAGGAAAGGAGACTCAGAATTTGAAGAAGATGTAAAATGCAAGTCAAAACTAAAATGAAGTATCACCTCACACCTGTTACAATGGCTACAATAAAAAAATTTTACAAGCTAATAATAACAAATGATAATGAGTGTTGACAAGGCTGTGGAGAAAAGGGATCTCTTGTACACCATTGCTATTAGTGCAAAATGTTGCAGCAGCTATGGAAAATAGTATGGAGAATCCTCAAAAATTAAAAACAGAGCAATCTTGTGATTCAGCAACATCACTCCTAGGTATATATCCCAAAGAATTAAAATTAGAATATCAAAGAAATATTTGTACTCCCATGTTTATTGCAAGAGTATTCAGAACAGTCAAAATATGGAAGCAACCCAAGTATTTATCAACTGATGAATGGATAAATATAATGTAGTATATACATACAAAATTTCCTCATAAATTAAGCTGCTGGCTTATGAGTCATATTAAAAAATATTAATTAATTTCTCTTTTACTAAACATATTGTTTGTAAGTCAGAATTGAGTTTCACATTTCATCAAGTGCTTTTTTTTTTGTAGAGAGACAATTATATAAATTTCTCCTTAGCTCTAGTACCAGATACATAATATTAATGTGTTCCCTTTCAGTGCATCTTTTCAGCTACAAACCCAACTTAACTGTAATGTATTTTTTCAGTGTTTTTACAATATATTGCTAATATATTAAAATGTTTTTATTAACAATTCACATTTCCATTATTTGTCAACAACAGATAGATGTCATCTCATTCTGGCAATAAAAACAATACTTATTGTTGCACTCAAAATTCACAAGGCATAAAAAAGACAAATATTTTTGTTTCTTGTTTTTTGAAAATTACCCTTTAATCACATTATGATTAAGCACTTAGTCACTTTCTGTAGTCAGATGACCTACATTCAAATCCTGGCTCTGTTATTACATCTCTGAATGATAGTGATCAAAAAACACACTTTCCTATGCCTTGAAATTTTTATCTGAAAACAGATAATAACATTACCTTCATCAAAAGATTGTAAGAATTAAATGAGTTAAGGTATGTAAAGTACTTAGAATGACACATGGCATACTGGAAATGCTCAATAAATGTTAAATTATTTGCATCAAATCTAATAAAAGTATATTTTATAAAAAAGACTGGTTGTAACTTGATTAAAAAATGGGAAGAAGAACTGAATAGACATATTTCCAAAGTGGAAATGCAGATGGCCAACAGGCACATGAAAATATACTCAACGTCATTAATTTTAAAGAAATGCAAATCCAAATCACAATGAGATATTAATTACCTTACACCTGAAAGAAGGCTATCCGCAAAAAGAACACAAATAACAAATGTTGACAAGGAAGGAGGTGAAAGGAAACCCTTGTACACTGCTGGTGGGAATGTAAATTGATACAGCAACTAGAGAAAGTAATATGGAGGTTTCTCAAAATACTAAAAATAAAATTACTGTATAAACCAACAATTCTACTCCTAGGCATATATCCCCCCAAAAACCAAAAATACTGATTTCAAAAGATATGCACACTCCAAAGTTCATAGCAGCGTTATTTAAAATTGCCAAGATGTGAAATCAATCTAAGTGTCTAGCTCAGATGAATGAATAAAGAAGATGTGACCTATACAGGCAATGGCATAGTGTTTGGGCATACAAAATGGAGAAGAAAATAGCAACTCACTCCAGTATTCACGCTTGGAGAATCCTATTGACAGAGGAGCCTGGCAGGATACACATCATGGGGTCATAAAGCATCAGACAGGACTGAAATGACTTAGCACACAGGCACAAAAAAATGAAGTTTTGCAATTTGCAGCAACATACATGAAGTTGGAGGACATTATGTCAAGTGAAATAAGTCAGAGAGAGAAAGACAAATACTGTATGCTATCCTTTATATGTGGAATCTAAAATATACAACAAACTTGTGAATGAAACAAAAAAGAAGCAGACTCACAGATATAGAAAACAAGCTAGTGGTTAGCAGCAGCAAGAGAAAAGGAGGAGAGCGGCAATAGGGATCGAAGAGAAAAAAAAAAAAAATGAAAAAACAAAACAAAAACAAATAGTTTCCAGGGAACCAAGGAAAGAATACACATTTAACAAAAGGCTAATCTGCTTTGGTGATGGACAGGGCGGCCTGGCGTGCTGCAATTCATGGGGTCACAAAGAGTCAGACAAGACTGAGCGACTGAACTGAACTGAACTGAATCTGCTTTATAATGTAATGGGTGGGGAATGCAAAGAGTAAAATGATCTGTATAATCTTTTCTCCACTTAAGATCATAGTTCTCATATTTATGGTTACCCAACTAACATTTATCTATTCAACTTCTTCCTAATCAAATGAGTGGTTTTAACGTTGGAAACTTCAGGTAAGAAAATTTTTAAATCTTACAATAAGCAGTACAGATAGCACCCCACTCCAGGACTCCCCCAGGATGGGGGAGCCTGGTGGGCTGCCATCTATGGGGTCACACAGAGTCGGATATGACTGAAGTGACTTAGCAGTATCAGCAGCAAGCAATGCATAATGTATACATGGCCTTTGTATTTTCCTCTAAAAAGTATCAGTCATTAGAAGGTTGATAGTTAATTTCTGGTTTGTTTTATTACTTCCCTTGAACAAATTTTCAGGTTTTTTTGAAATAACTTGAGAGTTCCTCCCTACCTTGACTTCAGTGTTACACTTCACAATAACTTTTTAGATATTGGGGGAATTGTACGATACAGCGCAATTTGTAAGTTTTATCTAAGTGTGAGTTCAAGTGCCTTTTTAGAGCTTCAATCCAAAGTGAAGAGTTTATTTCTTCCTCATTAGCCAACACAAAAGGAACAAATAAGATTTATATTAATGTACGTTGAAGCAAAGGTGATTCTCACAAATGGCTACTTTGTTCTTTAAGGTAAAACATGAATAAAGATTAAGATGTCATCCTTGGTGGGTATTTTATTTTTTTAATATTGTGCAGTGATTTTTTTTATATCAGAAAATATACTCATATCTCAAATAAATCTCAAATGAGGTAAAAGTGGTTAGTACTCAGTCGTGTCTGACTCTTTGTGACCCCATGGACTGTGGCCCTCCAGGTTCCTCTGTCCATGGGATTCTCCAGTCAAGAATACTGGAGTGGTTAGTCAGTCTTCCCGACCCAGAAATCAAACCCGAATCTACAGCTTTGCAGGCAAATTCTTTACTATTTGAGGCATGAGGAAAGCCCACACAAACTTCAAATAAATATGCAAAGTCAAATTTATTTATTAAAAAAGAAAATTTAAAGTTTCTTTAAGAAAATCCTGTTGTGTAAAAAATAAGCAATTTTGGTATTGTAAATACTATGCTTACTTCCTTTATGTGATTAGGTAAAGCACAGATTTTATCATCATCATTTATGGGGGCATCAGAGGGTGAGATGGCTGGACGGCATCACTGATGCAATGGATGTGAACTTGGGCAAACTCTGGGAGTTGGTGAGGGAAAGGCATGGTGCAGTGCGTGGAGTAGCAAAGAGTTGGACACTACTGGGTGACTGAAAAGCAACATGATAAAAATACTTGCATATACTAACCTTTGTTTACATTTGTTAGCTGTTTCTTTGAATTTAATTGATTTGACAAATATATTAATCATATTTTAGCTCTATTTGCTCAAAAATTTTCTGGAAAGAGTCCATTAGCTTTTCAATGCTCTTTAGGTCAGAATAATTAAAATCACATTTTTAGATCTTCACATTGGGAAAAAAAATATTTTTACAACCTCTTTAAATTTCTATGATTAATATAATTTCTTCACTTATTTTGTATTAGCTCAAAAACAGGAACAAATCTAAAATTTAACCTCAATAGTTTGACAAATTTCTTTATGCTTGTCACATTATTTAAAGTCAGAAAGTTTATGACATGAGCAGTTTCTTTCATGTACATTACTTATCACTAATGTCCAGATACTTTTAACTCCAAGATGAGAGTCATATATCTCATCTCTCATAAGACTTTCCTATCTGTATCATCCCATCTGAAAACAGTCTCTACTCTGTATAGCGCTGAAATATTTATTTGATGACCTGCATTGTTTCATCTGAAGATACTCAGCATTTTCCCTAATTAAGAAAAGGAATTCAAAGAGAAAGCTAATAGACTTTAAACATTTTCTCTCCAGGCACTACGCTTGCTGCTTAGTCAGCATCATTTTATTTATTTCAATATGTATTTATCTTATACATTGTATTTATAATTGCACAATTTATAGTATCTATTTTATAGTTCATTTATTATATAGTAAAAATATTTTATTATCTATTTTATTGTATGATTTTACAACACAAAAGCATCTTAAGTTTCTTTTAATTTTCATTTTCTAGATAAAAAATCTAAGTCTCATAAATACTAAATACTGTTATGCTGAGATTTTCTGGCCTCTGTGTGTGTGTGTGTGTGTGTGTGGTGTGTGTGCTCAGTGATGTCTCATTCTTCGGGACCCGGTGGACTACAGTCTGCCAGGCTTCTCTGTCCATGGAAGTTTTCCAGGCAGGCATACTGAAATGGGTTGCCATTTCCTCCTCTGGGTGATCTCCCCGACCCAGGGATCAAACCCAAGTCTCTTGCATCCCCTGCATTGGCAATGGCTTCTTTACCACTAGCACCCCATGGGAAACCCTGTTTTTGGCCTAACTGATTCTAAAATTGAATTTTTTTTAATATATCATGTGGACTTTAATATGGGCTTCCCAGGTGGCAGTAGTGGTAAAGAACCTGCCTGCCAATGGAGGAGACATAAAAGACGTGGATTCAGTCCCTGGGTCAGGAAGATCCCCTGGAGGAGGGCATGGCAACCCACTCCAGTATTCTTGCCTGGAAAATTCGTGGCCAGAGGAGCCTGGTGGGCTACAGCCTATAGAGTAACATAGAGTCAGACAAGACTGAGGCGACAGCATACATGTACAACTTTAAGATGCTACAGCATTTATGTACACAATTTTTTCATGTTCCTCTGAGAGACTGTAAGATGAATGTAAGACTGTAAGTATCTCTTCAATTCATCTTTTGCCTAGTAGCGAGTTCTATGCCTAATAGGTACCTAATAAACACATATAACCTCAAGAAAGACAATATTTTAGTTATCTAAAACTGGATCTGATTCCCTGCTAGTGAATAAAATGAACAAAATAGCAGCACATTGTGACCAGTTGTTCATCCTAATGGATCAACTATTTTAGAGTCTCCAGGCAAGTGACCATGGACCAGGGGGACTCCAGCAGCCAGATATTTTGTACATACCATAAAATCCTACTGCACAGAATCTTGAACTGAAATCCATCCCATGAACTGTCTTATCACTCTGCTAAGCTTTGAATGCTGCTGCTGCCGCTAAGTTGCTTCAGTTGTGTCCGACTCTGTGTGACCCCATAGACGGCAGCCCACCAGGCTCCCCCATCCCTGGGATTCTCCAGGCAAGAACACTGGAATGGGTTGCCATTTCCTTCTCCAATGCATGAAAGTAAAAAAGTGAAAGTGAAGTCGCTCAGTCGTGTTCGACTCTTAGCAACCTCATGGACTGCAGCCTACCAGGCTCCTCTGTCCATGGGATTTTCCAGGCAAGAGTACTGGAGTGGGGTGCCATTGCCTTCTCCTAAGCTTTGAATAACATTTTGTAAAATGTAGCAACTGTTTTAATAAAGCAGTTGCTGTTTCACTACAGATTATCTTTGGTGATGTGGAGCTCAGAAGTGACATCACTAAAAAATATAGGATTTTAAATTTTGATAGATTTATTAAAACAAAATGAGTCACCTCTACTTATTCATAAACATATACATATGCACAGTTTTCATAGAGATCTTTTACTGGGATGACTTGATTCTGCATTATTCTTTGTGAGTTACACAAATTTATATTGCACATTTTATTAATATACTGTCAGCATGTTTGTATATATTACTTGTAAGTAGTTTTTTTAGTAATTTTTTGTCAATGATTCATTAACATAAAATATTTTCCTAAGCATATTATTAAAGTACCAATTAACATTACAGTCACTTATATTTGTTTGTACTTTCCATTTTGTAAGTATTCCTTGCAATAATTTTATCTATTAATGGGGCTTTCCTTCTGACTCAAATGGTAAAGAATCTGTCTACCATGCAAGAGACCTAAGTTTGATCCCTGTGTCAGGAGGAACCCCTGGAGAAGGAAATGGCAACCCACTGAAGTATTCTTGCCTGGAGAGTTCCATGGACAAGCCTGGAAGACTATAGTCCATGGGGTTGCAAAGAGCCAGACACGACTGAGTGACTAACATTATCTATTCGTAATTAAAAACTTCTTAACAAGCTTAATTGTTGCTAGTGACATTATAAAATATATATTAAATATTAGCAAATCTATAGCATTAGCAACTCTACATTTTTTAGTAAGTTCTAGCTCTATCTGGAGTTTTGGTACCTAGGACTGAGTGGAGAATTGAAATACACAGTAGCTTTAAGCAGCCTAATAATAATAATTTAACAATTATAAGATGCAAAGGAACGGTTGAAGGATCAAGTTCAAGAAAAGCGTAAGAGAGCAAGATTCATAACCAAAGCTAAAGCACCAGGCTGAGAAATAACACAATTAATCTGTAATTGTCATAAGATTATGATTATAGAGTTACCATAAGTAATGTCATTTTTATAGAGAAGTTTTGAATAAAAAATGAGAAATAATTTGTCTTTCCTTTTTGTTTAAAAAGCAGAGAAATTCATTTGTGTCACACTTCATTGAATCTTCTACATCAAGCAACAGCATGTTGAACAAGATCATTCTACTCTTGTCTCTTCAGATAAGTCTCCTAGGAACCACTTTCGGTGGGAATGTTCTGATTTGGCCAATGGAAGGTAGTCATTGGCTAAATGTTAAGATAATCATAGATGAACTGATTAAAAAAGGGCATAATGTGACTGTCCTAGTGGCTTCTGGTGCACTTTTCATCACACCAACCACCAATCCATCTCTGATATTTGAAATATATGAGGTACCCTTTGGCAAAGAAAGAATAGAAGGAGTGATCGAGGACTTTGTTTTGACCTGGATGGAACATAGACCATCTCCTTTAACCATCTGGAGATTCTATCAAGAGATGGCCAAAGTCATCAAGGACTTCCACATGGTGTCCAGAGAAATCTGTGACGGTGTTCTCAAAAACAAAAAGCTAATGGAAAAGCTGAAGAAAAGCAAATTTGAGGTCTTGGTATCAGATCCAGTCTTTCCTTGTGGTGATATAATAGCTTTAAAATTGGGAATACCATTTATCTACTCCTTGAGGTTTTCTCCAGCCTCAACAGTGGAAAAACACTGTGGGAAGGTACCATACCCTCCTTCCTATGTTCCTGCTATTTTATCAGAACTCACCGACCAGATGTCTTTCACTGACAGAATAAGAAATTTCATTTCCTACCATCTACAGGACTACATGTTTAATACTCTGTGGAAATCGTGGGATTCCTACTATAGTAAAGCTTTGGGTATGTTACATTTTTATTATTTTTAACAAACAGAGCTTTGTATCACTTCTTCTCTGTTTCCCTATGGCTATTCTTCTTCAACCCTACGTATTGATTACTATCTATTACTATCATTTGCTATCAAAAATGAAGATAAAAGACACTATGTTTTGGAACTACAATGTGCTGTTTTCTAATTTTATGGACTTGAAGATACCAAATAAGTTCTTTTATGGATAACATTTTGTGACAAATACCAAAGTTTAAAAATAGGGCTAAATTCTCATTTAGATATTGTATTGAAAACAGAAACTGCCTAGAAACTCTAGTGGGATGTGGAAAAACCTGGAAGAAATTAAGCTTTCTACAAGCCCATTACCAGTATAAACATTTGTATGTGTGTTTTTAAAAATATTATATGTTTATGAAAATGTTTGATTGTTGCACATAGACTTCCTATTGTGTACTAGACACCCTCTAAACAGAAAGGTTATAACAAGGACTGAGGTCAAGTTCCTGGCTTCAAGGATTTCACAGTCAAGCAGCGAAACCAGACATAAAAATAAATATTTACAGTATAAATGATGTGAGTAATGGAGATATATATAAAGGACAGAGATCATATTAGATTGGCCAAAGAAATTTCTTCAGGTTCTCTAATGTCTTATGGCAAAAATATAAAGGAGACAGGTGGTATGTGTCAAGAGAGTGGTATTTTAAAAACAGAGAAGGCAATAGCAGCCCACTCCAGTACTCTTGTCTGGAGAGTCCCATGGATGGAGGAGCCTGGTGGGTTGCTAAGAGTCAGACACGACTGAGCAACTTCACTTTCACTTTTCACTTCATGCATTGGAGAAGGAAATAGCAACCCACTCCAGCATTCTTGCCTGGAGAATCCCAGGGACAGAGGAACCTGCTGGGCTGCCGTCCATGGGGTCGCACAGAGTCGAACACGACTGACGCGACTTAGCAGCAGCAGCAGTAGCATACTCACCATACTGTGTGTTATATCCTCAGGACTTATCTAAATATTTAATCTGGAAATTTGCACCCTCTGATCTCCTTCACCCATTTCATCTACCCTCTACTCTCATCTCTGGCAGCTACTAGTATGTTCTACTGTATCTATGAGCTAAGGTTTTATTTGCTTTAGGATATAAACATAAAAAGATTTTATGGTATCTGTCTTTTTCTGTCTGACATTTCACTTAGCACAATGTCCTCAAGGTCCAAGGTCCATCCATGTTATCATTTGGGATTTCCTCCTTTGCTTTGCCTAAATAATATACCAGTGTGTGTGTGTGTGTGTGGGGGGGGGTGTGTGTGTGGGTGTGTTGGTGTGTGTGTAGCCAAGACATGAAAACAACATCAATGAATAATTAAAAATGTGATATCACATGTAGCTATTGTAGATGATGCTGCAATTAACATGGGCCATAGATATTTTTTGAAGTTAGAAATAGAGGAAAACAATAGAATGGGAAAGACTAGAGATCTCTTCAAGAATATTAGAGACACCAAGAGAACATTTCATGCAAAGATGGCCTCAATAAAGGACAGAAATGGTATGGACCTAATGGAAGCAGAAGATATTAAGAAGAGGTGGCAAGACATTAAGAAGAACTGTACAAAAAAGATCTTCATGACCCAGATAATCACAACAGTATGGTCATTCACCTAGAGACAGACATCCTGGAATGTGAAGTCAAGTGGGCCCTAGGAAGCATCACTATGAACAACGCTGGTGGAGGTGATGGAATTCCAGTTGAGCTATTTCAAATCTTGAAAGATGATGCTGTGAAAGTGCTGCACTCAATATGCCAGCAAATTTGGAAAACTCAGCAGTGGCCACAGGACTGGAAAAGGTCAGTTTTCATTCCAATCCCAAAGAAAGGCAATGCCAAAGAATGCTCAAACTACCACACAATTGCACTCATCTCACACACTAGTAAAGTAATGCTCAAAATTCTCCAAGCCAGGCTTCAGCAGTACGTGAACCGTGAACTTCCAGATGTTCAAGCTGGTTTTAGAAAAGGCAGAGGAACCAGAGATCAAATTGCCAACATCCACTGGATCATAGAAAAAGCCAGAGAGTTCCAGAAAGACATCTATTTCTGCTTTATTGACTATGCCAAAGCCTTTGACTGTGTGGATCACAATAAACTGTGGAAAATTCTGAAAGAGATGGGAATACCAGACCCCTTGACCTGTCTCTTGAGAAACCTGCATGCAGGTCAGGAAGCTATAGTTAGAACTGGACATAGAACAACAGACTGGTTCCAAATCGGGAAAGGCGTACATCAAGGCTGCATATTGTCACCCTGCTTATTTAAATTATATGCAGAGTACATCATCAGAAATGCTGGGCTGGAAGAAACACAAGCTGCAATCAAGATTGCCAGGAGAAATATCAATAACCTCAGATATGCAGATGACACCACCCTTATGGCAGAAAGTGAAGAAGAACTAAAGAGCCTCTTGATGAAAGTGAAAGTGGAGAGTGAAAAAGTTGGCTTAAAGCTCAACATTCAGAAAACTAAGATCATGACATCTGGTCCTGTCATTTCAGGGCAAATAGATGGGAAACAGTGGAAGCAGTGGCTGACTTTATTTTTGGGGCTCCAAAATCACTGCAGGTAGTGATTGCAGCTGTGAAATTAAAAGACGCTTACTCCTTGGAAGGAAAGTTATGACCAACCCAGATAGCATATTCAAAAGCAGAGACACTGACATTACTTTGTCAGCAAAGGTCCGTCTAGTCAAGGCTATGGTTTTTCCAGTGGTCATATATGGATGTGAGAGTTGGACTATAAAGAAAGCTGAGCATTAAAGAATTGATGCTTTTGAACTGTGGTGCTGGAGAAGACTCTTGAGAATCCCTTGGACTGCAAAGAGATCCAACCGGTCCATCCTAAAGGAGATCAGTCCTGGGTGTTCATTGGAAGTACTGATTTTGAAGCTGAAACTCCAAAACTTTGGCCACCTGATACAAACAGCTGACCCATTTGAAAAAACCCTGATGCTGGGAAAATTGAGGGCAGGAGGAGAAGAGGACGACAGAGGATGAGACGGTTGGATGGCATCACTGACTCAGTGGACATGAGTTTGGGTGAACTCCAAGAGTTGGTGATGGACAGGGAGGCCTGGCGTGCTGCGGTTCATGCAGTTGCAAAGAGCTGGACACAACTTAGTGACTGAACTGAACTGTCTTCATTTCCTTCGATCAATATGCAGAAGTGGAATTTTTGTATCAATTGTAGCACTATCTTCAGTTGTTTGAGGAGCTTCTGTACTGTTTTCTATAGTGTGAGCTGTGCCAATTTATGTTCCTACCAACATTGCACAAGGGTTCCCTTACTTCACATTCTCACCTACATTTTTTTTAAACTTTTTTGATAACAATCATCCTAAGAAGTGTAAGGTAATAGCTCATCATGGTTTTGATTTTCATTTTCTTGATGATTAGTGCTTTTGAACATTTTTTCATGTTTCTGTTGGCCATCTGTATGTCTTTGGGAAAATGTCAGTTCAGGTCCTCTGAGCATTTTCAGTTACATTGTGTGTATTTTTGTAACTAAGTTGCATAAATTTTTATATACTTTGGATATTAGCCCCTTGTCGGATATATGATTTACAAACATTTTCTCCCATTTGATAGGTTGCCTTTTAATGTTGTTGGAACTTTACTTTTTTTGTGTAGAAGCTTTCTAGTTTGATGTAGTCCTACATGTTTATTTTTGCTTTTATTGCCTCTGCATTTGGTAAAAAAATCCAGAAAAGCATCCCCAAGATCTATACCAAGGAGATTAGTGCCTATGTTTTCCTCCAGGAGTTCTGTGGTTTCAGTTCAAACTATAAAAGCCTTTAATCCATTTTGAGTTAGTTTTTGTACATGATGTATGATAGGAATCCAATTTCATTCTTTTACATGTGGCTGTGCAGTTTTTCCAACACCATTTATTGAAGAGACTGTCCTCTCCACTGTATATTCTTGGCTCCTTTGCTATAACTTAATTGACTACGTATGAGTGGGTTTATGGGTGAGAAGTATCAAGAGGGATGTCAGTTATAATTGGTTCATCATTTCTTTTGGGTATGTTAAACAGTTGTCCACAAATTGAAAAGAAGACAGATATTTCTCTCTAAATAAATCTACCCATTCTAATGTTTAGAGAGAATAAGTACAGCTACTGTGGTGATCATGAACTACCCAATGAAGATAAATAGATCGTCAACATCCTAGGGCTAAAACGGGACCTTAAAATTTAAGGAAGAGGATAAAGGAACGGCAATTTCATGAGGCAACAAAGCTGTAAAGATGTTTGAAAACTCTTTAACCCCTCATGCATGTAGTAAACCAACAGTGAAATCTGAACGTGTGCAGCATCTCAGTTAGTGAACTACAGGAATGCACTTCTAGAGCTCCTTGGTCATGATACATGTCTGCATTCTCATCTCATCATTTATGTTTTTTATCAACTACTCATTGTCAAGCTTGGGATAATAATGATCAGGATTATGAGGTTCTTTGTGTTGGTAAAATTATCCCTTGTAAACCTTCCCCATGCTAGCAATCTCAAAATCACATTTCATTATATTGTGTTTGTAAGTTAATACTGGTAATAAAACCACACTATTTTCCTTGTATTAAGACCTTAGAATAATCTTTCTTAACAAATTTATTCATGGGAATGTAATGAAGATTTCTGAAAAGGTTTTTACCCTCTAATTTTGATAATATCATGTTTCTAATCAAATTATACTTTTCCGACTTAGAATGACTATTTAAAGTTCGTTTTACTAAAACACAATATTCTTAAGTCTGGGGACTTGAACAGTCATGTTCCAAAGGTCAGGTAAGAAAGAAAAGTACTGATACGACAAAGTAATTTATTTTTGTGTGGACTTTGTACATGCAGAATGATAAATGAGGATTGTGAACAGAACTCATGTATAAAGAACTTATTTCCAACTTGTAATTTGAATTTATCTTTTACTTTAGCTTGAGTGCTCTAATCAAAATCATTGCGAAAAATACATATCCACTCAGGTCTCAAATTTTCACATCTGGGTAAATAAATGGAGGAGTAAATAAATGGAGTAAAAAAATGTAAGATTATTTTCGGCAGTGGAATGCTGTAAGAACCTCAGAATGAGTCCTTAATCTCTTCTAATTGCTAGAAATTGGATATTATGTGGTAATTACCTCTTTTATTTCAGACATTGGATATTTGGTTCAAACTCATGAATATCATTATAGTAATACCATGGAATATTTGTTGATCTCTTCTGTCTCACTGTACAGTGTGATGAGTGCTTCACATTTAATAGATATCTTAATCTTTAATGAACTTTTGAAGAAAAATCTACAATTACAAATGAGAATATTGAAGCTTAGAAATAGTGAACATGTTAAAATTAAATCATATATCCCTTAGGTTGAGAAAATTTTCAAACAGGTTTTTCTAACACCAAAGCATTTAGAAGGATTTTTCTTTCCTTTAAAATAAATTATCAATCTTTCAGATTCTTTTAAGATGAAACTTTCTTGGGTACTGTTCTTCCTTTCAATGTATTTAGTTTTGAAATCTATTCTATTTCTCTCCTAGTTTAATTTGCTAGATGGAGTTTAATTTGGCCGTAGTATCATGAAGCAGCTTGCTATTCCTTTAGGCATAGGTCTCCAAGTGACTCCATTTGCAAGGGGCAATCTGCCTGAGGATAGCTTTCTGGTCCTAAGAAAGCTCCACATTAACTGAAAGTAAGGAATAGCTCTTGCAGATTTCAGATATATTTGTTTAAAGTTGACCTAGGTAAAGTTTATTTTTGTTTATATTAACAACTGAAAAGCTACCACAAAAACTGGGGAAACATTTAGGGAAATAATAATGTAGCTTTTTTAATTCAGTAAAAATGCTTACTATAATCCATAAATATTACCTATAACTAACAACAGTTTTACTCTGTGGCCACTATAAAAGCAAACAGTTTTTTTCTGTGATCTTTATATACTAGATTTATATAAATAAACAATGTATTTTTATAGATGAATACTTAGGTGGGTAACCTTTAAAAACTAATGCCATCTATAATAACAATAGACAGTCATGCAAATATATTAAGTTCAATAGAAAACACAGTAGACCTTCAAAAAAAAGTGTGACCATAGTACTCAGATCTTCACATGAACAAGGGACTCACTAAGCATAGGTAATTAATGTAAAATAAAGTGCTAGAAATGAGACAAATCTGAGTGTGTAATATCGGTATAGTGATTGATTTCCAGTAGTCATTTCAAGGTAGAAAAAAAAAAGGGAATTCGAGTCTTTTCCCTGAAGAGTAGTATGTTTTGATTTGGATTTTTATTTCTGTTTTTCTCTTCTTAGTCTTTCCTTTGCTTCCCTCTCTCCTTCCTTCCTTCTTCTAGTTTAAATTTCAGTTGACCTTGATTACTTTGAAGTTTTCAAATCACCACTAGTAACATTCCCTTTTCCACAGTTACCCATAAGCCAGATGATAACCATAGGTGTGATATCCAAGATGGAATTTGTTGCGGGACTTCCACAATTCCCAGGAAGAACTTTCACTGTGTTTTGCTCCCACTCAATGTAAGGGAATGAGGGTTATAATCTTTATGGGTATAATAATCTTGAGCTTTATATCTTTGTATTTCTTCAATCATTTTTGAAACTTGGAACGGAATACTGTTAGTGTTAGATCATGTGTGAGGCGCCTGGACACAGCATAACTCGCACTTGTGGAGAAATTTGTAGGTGTTTGGGAACATCTGCATTAAAGCTCAGGTGCCCCAGGCAGCCATTGTCTGAGGAGTAGAGAGAGGAGCTAAGCCTCGTTGATGAGATCTGGTTAAATTCATCACTTTAAAATCAGATTCTCTTCTTACAGCCGGAATATAGCTAACATTTATTAAGCACAAATGCTATTCTTATTCTGAATAATCTACATGCATTTCTTAACTCAGGGCTTCCCAGGTGGCTCAGTGGTAAAGAATCCACCTATTAATGCAGGAGATACAGATTTAATCCCTGGGTAAGGAAGATCCCCTGGAGCAGGAAACAGCAACTCACTCTAGTATTCTTGCTTGGAGAATTCCATGGGCAGAGGAGCCTGGTGTGCTACAGTTCATGGAGTCTCAAAAGCGTTGGACATGGCTTAGTGACTAAACAACAATTGCTTCACTCAGTACTCATAACTACAGAAAATAGGCACTTTCATTTCCCCTTATTTTGTAATGACCCTGAGTAACTTGCCTGAGGTTATAAGCAAGGAAGTGGTGAAGTATTTAATGCCAAACCCAACCTGGCATTTCTTTATAGAGAGCTTTAAAAGAGGTTTATACAGGGTACAACAAAAGGAAAAAAAGAAAGTGCACATAAGTTTAAAATGTCAAGTGAATTAACTAAATGCTAACCAAACAGTTCAAATATAATTGAAGCACTGATGAAAGGCCAAAAACTCTGAAGTTATTGAAGAGATGATTACTCCTATTCCTAAAACAGTGTTAGGACTGGTTTGCAGACTTCTGCGGCTGATGGAGCCACCTCCAAATCTGAGTGACAATGAGAAATAAGTCAGCACAATTAAGTCCTAGCATCCAGAGCAACGTTCAGGGAGCACACAGGAAGGGGAAACTATCAAGCCAGGGCATTTTTGGGAAAAAATGTTGTAAGAAAAACTCCTGTATAAAAATGTTGTCTTAGAGATTTTCAATTCAAACTAATTGCATATTTTAAGATACTTTGATTTAGTTTTATTGGGCTTCCCTGGCGGCTCAGTGGTAAAAAAAAATCTCCCTGCCAATGCAGGAGACACCGGTTCGATACATGGGTCAGGAAGAGCCCCTAGAGGAGGAATGGCACTCCAGTATCTCTTGCCTGAAAAATTCCATGGACAGAGGCGCCCAGTGGGCTCCAGTCCATGGGGTCACCAAAGAGTCAGACATTACTTAGTGACTAAACAAACAAACAATTTAGTCTTATATAGATGACTAACATTCTCCAGCAAGTGTTATATACACACTCTTATTAAATCATATTCTGAGAACTTTATTACTACTGAAAACTTTATTAGTACTGAGAGTCCTTTTTTTCAAAATAGAGAATGAACAGGAGCAATTGATTCTGAAGGGGGACAAAACCTGCCAGCCCCAAAAGTGTCTCTTTGGCTTGAAGATTATCTGGGGCTGAATGTTTTTAATAAGAGACAAAGACTCAGGAAGTCTTTTTTTTTTTTTTAACCTCCCGGTTAACAGCTTAAGATAATTTAGATAAGGTACTCAGTCCCAGAAGAGCCCTTCCACCAGAGAGATCTACAGAGAACATGGGCTGCTGTGGTAGGGAACTCACCAGGGCCTGGGGACCAAAATCCACTCTGTTCCATTGTTGCTATGGCATAGCAAACATTCCTTTACAAAATATTTGATTTTTCATCTCCATGTGAATTTCCTTCCTTCCCTTTAAAACCCCAAGCCCCTGCCTCCTTCTCTCAGGTGGCATGAAAGTGGAAGTGAAAGTTAGTCACTCAGTCCTGTTGGACTCTTTGTGTCCACAAGGACTGTAGCCCACCAGGGTCCTCTGTCCATGCGATTATCCAGGCAAGAGTACTGGAGTGGGTTGCCATTTCCTTCTCCAGGGGATCCTCCTGACCCAGGGATTGAACCTGGGTCTCCTACATTGCAGGCAAATTCTTTGCTGTCTGAGCCATTAGGTGCCATGCTAGCCTCAATTATCTAGCTTGTTCTTGGACCTCTTAGTAGTCTTATGGAGACCCTGCTGCTGCTGCTGCTGCTAAATCGCTTCAGTCGTGTCTGACTCTGTGCGACCCCATAGACGGCAGCCTACCAGGCTCCCCCGTCTCTGGGATTCTCCAGGCAAGAACACTGGAATGGGTTGCCATTTCCTTCTCCAATGCATGAAAGTGAAAATTGAAAGTGAAGTCACTCAGCCACGTCCGACTCTTAGCGACCCCATGGACTGCAGCCTACCAGGCTCCTCCATCCATATGATATTCCAGGCAAGAGTACCGGAGTGGGGTGCCATATATGCCCTTAAATTTGGTTTTTCCCCTGTTTATCTGTCTCATGTTGATTTAATTCTTAGATGAGTCAGAAGAACCTAGAAAAGGTAAAGGGAAATTGTTTTTCCTCCCCTAAAATTCAAAGTACAATAACAGTATTGTAATTGGTACAAATGTTCTATGACTGATCTTGTTTCAGTTGTGGTACTTATATTTCACAGGCATATACTTTTAAAATTATTTCCTGAGCTCATTAGCTACATTTAAGATGCCATTATCAAATATTCACAATTGTGAAATACAGCGTTTTCTAATTTTTACTATTATAAAATGTACCTCAACTATTTCATTTAAAAAGTAGAATATAGAAGAAAAAACATTGGATGGAAAACCAAAATACTTATGTATTTCCAGCATTATGACTTTCAGATTATTGAAACCTCTCTTGACCTGTTTTCTTACATACAAATTGATGGAGTTGGGCCAACTGGACGTATGCTGTCTCCAGAATGACAATTCCACAATGCTATTATTGAAACCTTATTCAGAAGAGCTATTAGTGAACTAATAAAACAAACAAATGTGTTATTGTTTTAAGTTACAAAACTTTAATTTTTCATGAAATTATGCACATTTGGCTTGTTATTTTTTCACTGATGGAAATTTAAATCAGCTTATACTTAATCAGCATATGTCCCCAAACACAATTTATTTTTTAATCTCTTCATAATTTTTGAATTTGCAAATTATGAATAATTTAGACTATAAGAAATTATAGAATAAAAAAACAGACACCTCTATTGATTATAATGAGATTATTTCAACAGTCAAGAATAATTTAATATCTATCTATCTATAAATATATATCAGTTACTAATCAATTTTGTTACCTCTTATTGTCTTTATTAAAATAGATAATTATATTATTGTCCTGAAGAGATCACTTAACAGTGGAAAGCTGACTCCATGAGCTCTTGAATTTTCTTTTTTTTTATTTAGGGTAATTTAGGGCTGTCTACTTCCATTTGATTTTGGGTATATTTTGATAAGTGTTGTCATAGTTATTGACAGTAATCTCTAATTAATTATTATACTATACTTACATGGACTTTGATAATTGGACAAATCTCAGTATTTTACATATAAACTTTCAGTTTATAATTTTTATATGCTCAGTATTTAATATATGAACTTTTAGTTATTCTTTATATGTGCTTTGTCTCCTTTCTATAAGAAGATCATGATAGCAATAGATTTCTTTATGAAGATATTTCAAATTCTCTCTAACGATTACTCATACTCTTCTTTTGCTATTTTTCTTCAAAATCTAATTAATTTTAAAATTGTTGCCACTATAATAAAACTGGGGCTAGCTCTTGAAAGGACACACAGTCCATGGGGTCACTAAGAGTCATACATGACTGAATGGCTTCACTTTGACTTTTCACTTTCATGCATTGGAGAAGGAAATGGCAACCCACTCCAGTGTTCTTGCCTGGAGAATCCCAGGGATGGGGGAGCCTGGTGGGCTGCCGTCTATGGGGTCTCACAGAGTTGGACACGACTGAAGTGACTTAGCAGATTATGAAGATAAAATTAAGCAATTAATTTCCATTCTCATTTCCCATTCTTGTTTCTTTTAATCACTTTATTTGCTCTTATTTTCTCTTTTTAATGGCAGCCTTTAAATATTTTAACTTTTAAAACAGCAATGTTGTATATTAATAGTTGACCTTGTTTGATTTGGTATTCACAAAGAACCTCAACTAACAGATATCATGACATCCATGTCTAGCCAGTAATTCTGTGGCTAGCCCACTGATTTACTGGTCAGTCTTTCAGCAAATTTATTAGACGGCCAGCATTTCTAAACTCTTGCTCTGAGCCAAGCAGTTTGCAAAGCAGCTTTGCAGATATTATTGCTAATGTAATATAGCAAATTAGCATCATCTCTCAAGCTGAGAGGATCTTGGTAATTCACCGGGGTCACAGACTTTATTAAAGGACAGTTTCTGAATGTGGGACTGATGAAGTCTAGTGTCCACCTAAGTTAAGCTACTAAACAGCTCTGAATAAAAAGTGTGTGATTCCTTAGGATGCTGGTCCTTATCTCCTTGATTGTGTGTAAATGCATCATAGGCAAGAAAATAAAAATTTCCCTGTAACAAGGAGACAGTGATTAATTTGCTTTATTACAGAAGAAAAGTTCTCTATCAAATATGTAGTAACTTATTACTCAATTAATCTAAAAATTTCTTGAGGTGTTTTAGCAAACCTCCTCTAAGTGAATCTTGTTTTTAATTTTTTGCTAAATATGAGCCATGAGGAAATGATAATAATGCCCATCACTGGGCATTGCCAAAGTTCCTAAAACTTACAAAGATGAGGCATGACATTGTAAGAAGTCAGAAATGAGTTAAACAATTATCATGATTATCATCCCAGTTGTATTATTCTGTCAAATATGCTTTGGATTATGCAATTCAACATTAGTTTCATTATCCATGAAATGGAGTGAATCACTTCTGCCAAGCAAGCTCTGAAAAGAATCAAATCAGACAATGCATGTAAAAATGTCCTATAGTTAAAGACATCCAACTTGAAAGGACTGTAAGTCTTGACAAAGTGGCCATAGCAGTGAGAACTGTTATTTTTCATCTAACTAATTTGGGGAAAGATACACTAATCTGAATATACATTTTATAAATCACAGTTACTACTGCAGAAAACACAGGCATCAGGCTTATAACCCATCTGCTTCTCTTTCTTTAAAATAGCACCAGATTTCATTTCTTTCGTTGGAATAATCATATTAACACATTTAAGAACTTGAGTTATATTGTTTTCCTTTTAATCTATAGATCAGTTGAGTTATGAAAGAATGTAGCTGTCACAGTAAATATTATTTTATTTGAAAAAAATAATCTACCTAAATACTTTATACATTGAAAGCTTCTTTTCATCTTAAAAGATCTACATTAAGATGGTTTCCATAATGGATGTCACCATACCTAGGAAGTTTTACCATCACCTGATTTTTAATTTGACTCTGATTGAAATTGTTCTAACTGGGAACGTGCTAATTTGGCCAACGGATGGTAGCCATTGGTTAAATATTAAGATAATTTTAGAAGAGTTGAATCAAAGAAATCACAATGTGACTGTACTGACTTCATCAGCGACTCTATTCATCAACTCCAGTTCTGACTCTCCTGTGAATTTTGAAGTGATACCCGTTTCCTACAAGAAGAGCAATATAGATTCCTTAATTGAACATATGATAATGTTGTGGATAGATCACAGACCGACTCCTCTCACACTCTGGACTTTCTACAAAGAACTAGGAAAACTCCTAGATACTTTTTTCCGAATTAATATACAAATCTGTGATGGAGTATTAAACAACCCCAAGTTAATGGCAAGACTTTGGAAAAGTTGTTTTGATGTATTGCTGGCTGACCCAGTAACAATCTGCGGAGATCTGGTTGCTCTAAAATTAGGAATTCCATTTATGTACACCCTGAGGTTCTCCCCAGCTTCAACAGTGGAGAGACACTGCGGAAAAATTCCAGCACCTGCGTCCTATGTACCTGCAGCCCTTTCTGAGCTCACGGACCAGATGACCTTTGGTGAAAGGCTTAAAAACACCATATCTTATCCCCTGCAAGATTATATATTTCAATCCTACTGGGGTGAGTGGAATTCATACTACAGCAAAGTCCTAGGTAAGTCTCTAAAATGTTCTGTTATTAATGATTCCAGATATTTTATTTATTCTTATTGTTGATACAGCAAATGGTTTTCATACCACTGCAAATGCCAAGCTGAAGTAAATATGTGTGGGCTAAGTCACTCCAGTCATATCTGACTCTTTGTTGCCCCATGGACTGTAGCCCTCCAGGCTCCTCTGTCCATGGGATTCTCCAGGCAAGAATACTGGAGTGTGTTGCCATTTCATCCTCCAGGGGATGTTTCCCATCCAGGGATCAAACCTTTGTCTCTATGTCTCCTGCACTGGCAGGCGGGTTCTTTATCACTACTTATTATATATTGTATATATGTACACAATTAAATATTACTTTTGGAAAATTCCTAAACAATGGAATAGTGGTATTAATATGCATCATGTTGTCTCAAACAAATAATCCTGTGCCTGTTTCAGTTCAGTTCAGTTCATTTCAGACACTCAGTCGTGTCCGACTCTTTGCAACCCCATGAATCTCAGCACGCCAGGCCTCCCTGTCCATCACCAACTCCCGGAGTTCATTCAAACTCATGTCCATCGAGTTGGTGATGCCATCCAGCCACCTCATCCTCTGTCATCCCCTTTTCCTCCGGCCCCCAATCCCTCCCAGCATCAGAGTCTTTTCCAATGAGTCAAATTTTCGCATGAGGTGGCCAAAGTATAGCTTTTCAAAGTGCAAATCAACCTTCAAATATAAATACATTCACCAGGATAAATTCAGTTCAGTTCATTTGTTCAGTCATGTCCGACTCTTTGTGACCCAATGGACTGAAGCCCGCCAGGCCTCCCTGTCCATCATCAACTCCTGGAGTTTACTCAAACTCATGTCCATTGAGTCAGTGATACCATCCAACCATCTCATCCTCTGTCATCCCCTTCTCCTCCTGCCTTCAATCTTTCCCAGCATCAGGGTCTTTTCCAATGAGTCAGTTCTTCGCATAAGGTGGCCAAAGTATTGGAGTTTCAGCTTCAGCATCAGTCCTTCCAATGAATATCCAGGACTGATTTCCATTAGGATGGACTGGTTGGATCTCCTCACAGTCCAAGGGACTCTCAAGAGTCTTCTCCCAACACCACAGTTCAAAAGCATCAATTCTTCGGCACTCAGCTTTCTTTAGAGTCTAATTCTCATGTCCATACATGACTACTGGAAAAACCATAGCTTTGACTAGATGGACCTTTGCTGGCAAAGTAATGTCTCTGTTTTGTATGGATAAATTATGACACTATTAAAAATGCTTTTGAAATGATACCCGATTTACTTTCTCTTCTTCATTCTCCAGTTTTTCTTTGTCTTAGGAAGCTTTAAAAATCCTAGGATTAGACACTGGGAACTTGAATTTATACTCCTCAGCCTCTCACTATCTCTCCATCCTGAGGCTTCCCTGGGTGCTTGGGCCAGCATTGCCTCCCGCTTAATTGCTCAGGGATCTTTGGCAAGCCTCAGGGTTTCTTGCCTTACTGATTCTTTATGAAAATCAAACAAAATAAAAAACTGTCAAGGCCAGTTTGGTTTATTGTTTGTATTACTTCTTTTTCTGATCTTCCTGAGTCTTCCTTTCTTTCTTTTTCTATTTTATTCTTTCCTGAATGTGTTTTTTCTCTAGACTTGTTAGTAGTAGCAGGGATACTAATTAACAACAATTAAATGATGCTACCAATGGTACTTTCTTACAAAGGTAATATGCAAGATACTCTTCTTTTACTCTAGAAAGACTGAGGGCATGAGGAGAAGGGGGCAGCAGAGGATGAGGTGGTTGGATGGCATCATTGACCCAGTAGACATGAATGTGAGCAAGCTCCAGGAGATAGAGAAGGATAGGGAGGCCAGGAGTGCGGCAGTCCATGGGGTCGCAAAGAATCAGACACAACTGAGCAACTGAACAATAGCAGCAATGCTATGTCAATTATGAAGGATTACATTTATGTTGAATACTATTTATAACAAACTACACAGAACTGTGCAATGACAATGCCCTGATTATACTATCATGGGACTATGTAAATAGAACAGTCAGTAAATACTTGTAGAAAATAAATGCCTCTGTGATATACAAAATCTCCCTTCTCAAATGGTGTCATGACATGTATAAAGCCTTTGTGATACAGAATGTTCCCAACTTCTCATTTTCACAGGACAATAATCTAGCTGCAAAAATATTTAAGAAATTGAATATCTTATTTACTTAAATCCTTTATGCTCCTCATGTTACTCAATGCAGTTGGACAACAATAACTACCTTGAATATTTTATTTCAAATAGAAGTGTATTTTCAAGAACTGGTAAAATCCAATTTGTCCTCTGTTTGCAATTACATTCATCGAGTATTAGAGACACCTGTGAACTGTAACCCAATCCTGAAACAGATCAGTTTATATGTTTGATATTATTTTCTTTGAACACAAGAGGTTTCATAACATCATGTGCTGCAAAGTGTCCATTTCAATGGCCATTCTTCAGTTCTGTGAGAAAAGCTAGAAAATTAAAATGTAAAAAACAAACAAGCAATAACAAAACCCCTCAAATATCTATTTTGAAAGAGAGAGAAGTAAGTAAATGGGCTTCCCAGGTGTCTCAGATGGTAAAGAATCCGCCTGCAATGCATGAGATCTGGGTTTGATCCTTGGGTCAGGAAGATCCCCCCAGAGAAAGGTTTTGGCTACCCACTCCAGTATTCTTGTCTACAGAGTCCCATGGACAGAGGAGCCTGGTGAGCTATAGTCCTTGGTATTGCAGAGTCAAACATGACTGAGAGACTAATACTCACTCAGCAAGGAAATATCTAATTGCATTGGTTAAAAATTCTGCTTTATTTGTCAGTGAGGATATCTTTTATGAATGAAGTAACTTAAAAACGATCATCAATTCAATTTAAAGTATGCTTCTAACTCCAAATGGGACAGGCCTGTCTGGGAATATAGGCCAATCATTTGTCATACTCAGGAATGAATCTATAAATAAATATTGTCCTGGCCAATTGTTCTGCAAGGTATCTTCAAACTACACTGAGCCTGATTTCTCTTCCAGCCTCAGAGAGTTGCTGTACATGCAGCTCATAGGTAGTTCTCAAGTGGGTAGGACTAGGTACTAGCCTTTGCTATGGCCACAGGAAGGCCAAAGACTTGAATGTTGTAATGAAAATAGTTAAATTGATAAGGAAACTGAATGGTTTCATTTTGCCTGTGTCTTTTGGTTTCCTAGTCTGACTCTATTTTTCCCAGCACTCTGCAGACAGAAGAGAGGAAAGACCAGTACTAATCTATGTACCACTCAGCCAGTATAGCCTGTGTTGACAAAAAGAAAAAAAAAAAAATTCCCCAATATGAGAGTTGCAAGTTAAGTTTTATTGGGGGCAATATGATGCCTGCAGCCTAGGAGACAGCCCCTCAGGTAGCTCTGAGAAACTGTTCCAAAGAGGTAAAGGGGGAAGGTCAGTATATAAGTGACTTTGGTAAAGGGGGAGGACATGCAATCAAACGCATGTTTTTTTGTAGAAAGTTTCTGCTGGTCTCATGAAGATTCTGCTAGTCATGAGAAGCAATTGTCACCACAAAGAAGGATTTTAGTGCTTTTCTAGATATAAGGAGATACAAGAATTGGGCTTATAAAATCAACTCCTGAGAAAATCTAACTATATGAGGACATGCCCTGCCAGTTTCCTGGAGCACAGAGCACCTCATTTCTATTCTCCACCTTGAACTCCTTTAGGGGGTGTTGGAGATCAGCAGCTTCAGCAGGATATTAATCCTTGTAGAGGTAGATGTCAAGCATCCATGGCAAGTGCCAATTTGTGGCTGACACCTGCTTTTACCTGTAAGTACCATATAGGTTCCATGTTGGTCCCTCTTTCCCTGCTGCTAAATTTTAGATGTATTCCCTATAACTAACCCTATCTTTATCCAGAGCATTAAAAAAACAAGATAAAATAAATGAGCCTCATAACATTTCCCTTCTAGCACACTTGCCTGAAACTGTACTAAATTACTCAGTACATTTTTTGCATTTGATTTCTGGCTGCCTTTTGAGGCCCGATGTTTTTTTTTGTTTGTTTGTTTATTTGTTTGTTTTTCTGTTTTCCACTCCCATTCTAATCACCATTGCCAACATATGCTCTTTTCCCTGGAAAATGTGGATCTCTGTTAATCTGCCCTCACATAGGTTTTTAATTCCTTCTCACATATGGCTTTCTTATGGTTAGTGCTGTGTAACCTTTTTAAGATTCTGTGTAACCTTTTTTGCAAGTCAAACATAAGTCATAAATTGTACAGCTCATTGCAATTTCGCAGTATAAACCCATGCAGCCAGAACCCAAACCAAGAAGCAAAACATTATTACACCCATAATTCCCTAACCTTCCTCATATCGGTCCTGACTACACTCATCTGAAGATAACAACTTTCTTGACTTCTAACACCACCAATTTTAAACTGTATAAATGAAGCATGCATTATGGCGCTTTTGTGTTTTTCTCCTTTTATTAACATCATGCTTTTTATATTTGTCCAAGTTGTCACGTGTAGATATAGTGTGTTCGTTCTCATAGCTATACAGAATCGTTTGAATTAATGTAAATTTTACTTATCCATTTTACTGCCAGTGGTCATGTTGGCTGTCTTGGTTTTGGCTATGTTTGATAAACACTGCTACGAACATTCTTGTACATGTCTTTTGATGAATACAAGTATGTTGTACTACAAGGTATATATATAAGAAAGGAATTGCCAAGTCATAGGGTATGAATCTGTTTAGCTTTAGAAAATACTTCTAATTTTCAAGTTCTTGTACCAATTAATAATCTCATCAGCCATTTACTAGTATTCTAAATGTTCTCCATTTTCACTTAACTGGGCATTTCTTTTCGTTCTTTAATTGTAACCATAATGAAGTGCAGTGCTGTCTCATTATTATCTTTTATTAATGAATAATTTTCTTGTATCTGTTTAAAGTACATAAAGGACACAGTGATTGGCATATCAAATGTATATACCTTGGTGACCAACACATCAATCAATCTCTAAGATCCCTTTCTAACATAGCTGCTCTCCAGCCCTTTTCAGACACTTATCAGACTAAATAATTCCTACCACTTAGCTCATTCTTCTTATTCCTTTCCGTCTGTGGCCCTGTTTCTCTTTCTCTATTTTCAGTCATCCCCATGTAGTGGTTGGAGAGGCTTGTGTCAGTTGCCATCAGCACTTGGGTAAGGGGTCTATGAACCAAAGTAATGTTTGATCTCTGGCTCCACTGAAAAGGACCAAACACTCACAGCAGAGGAACTTGTGATCCTTACTTTCCCCAAATTTCATCACCCTGTGGAGACCAAAGACCAAGCCTGTATGTAACTCAGGAGAGGACAGACCCAGCAGAAGCACTCACTCTCCTTGAGCCTCAGGCAGCAACACCAGTGACACAGTGGTAGCAGGGCACCGAGGACTCCAAAGCAGTGACATGCCAGCGCCAGCAACCACCTCTGACAGAGCTAGTGGCGGGTGGAAAGTGCCTACTCTCAAATAGAACTAGAGCGAGCGTATGTAAGGGGAAAAAACCCCCAAACTTGTGCTATCTCGCCACCTACTGGAAAACAATAGAAGGACAGCTAATTTCTAACCCATTGAATCTTTCCTGCTCCTGCTCAGTTTGTTCACTGGTGTCAGACTCTTTGCGACCTCATGGACTGCAGCGCCCCAGGCTCCTCTGTCCTTGGGATTCTCCAGGCAAGAATACTGGAGTGGGTTGCCATGCCCTTCTCCAGGGGATCTTCCCAACCCAGAGATCAAACCCAGGTCTCCCACATTGCAAGAGAATTTTTTGTCAGCTGAGCCACCAGGGAAGTCCATGAAGACCGGAGTGCGTAGCCTATCCCTTCTCCAAGGGATCTTCCCCACCCAGAGATCAAACGGGGGTCTCCTGCATTGCTGGTGGATTCTTTACCAGCCGAGAAAAGAAAGAAGATATTACCTAAAGGAGAAAGGCATTCACTACTTCAAATGTGCCAGCAGAGGAACAACTCAAGCTTCATGAAGATCCACAGTAACATTGTACCACAAAAAGAATATAAAAATTCTCCAAAAACCAAACTTAAAATCACAGAATATCATAATCTGACAGATAATTCAAAATAACTATCATGAAGAAACCCAAAATGTGACAAGAAAACTCAGGCAATTCATTGAGTTCAGGAACAAGATTAATGAATTAATTAACAGAATAATTTACCAGGGATATTTAAACTCTAAAAAGAATCAAGCAGAAAATCTGGAGCTGAAGAACTCAACTGGAGGTACAATGCTCCCTGATTCCAAGCTGTATTACAGAGCTATAGTAATCAAGACAACATGGAATTGGCTGGAAAATAGACACATAAATCAATGAAACAGAATTGAGAGGCCAGAAATAAACCCATAAATATGTGGAGAATTATTTTATGACAAAGTAACAAGGAACATACAATGGAGAAAGGATACTCTAGTCAATAAATGGATACCAAAATTTTTTATAATTTAGAATTTTATTTTATTTTTATTTTATTAAAAAATGAAAAATATTTTACCCAGAAATTTAACTACAATCATGAATTACAATGTTTTATTGAATTATCCATGTTTTAGCTATGTTTCTTATTGCTAATTCTAAATTTGTCAATATTATATATGTGTTTCTAAGTTGACATTGATGTTGCTGATATTGTTGTTTAAAGTTGAATTATATCTATCTATATATGGCTAAAAACACAAGTAACAATGAACATGTCTAATATACTCATCTTTTTTAATATAAATTTATTTATTTTAATTGGAGACACTACTTTACAATATTGTATTGGTTTTGCCATACATCAACATGAATCCACCATAGGTGTACACGTGTTCCCTATCCTGAACCCCCCTCCCACCTCCTTCCCCTTACTATCTCTCTGGGTCATCCCAGTACACCAGCCCCGAGAATCCTGTATCTTGCATCAAACCTGGACTGGCGATTCGTTTTACATATGATATTATACATGTTTCAATGCCATTCTCCCAAATCATCCCACCCTCACCCTCTCCCACAGAGTCCTATACTCATCTTGATTTTTAAGGGCCATTCTCTAATAAAATGAACCAGCATTCCTTGAAGAAATGATCAGTTCTAAGGTTGGAACAGTGAAAATAGTAGATGATCCTGAAACATTTTGTGGTTTCAAAAAGTAACAAGTAATTGAAAATGATGAGGCCACATCAAAAGGATGTAGAAGCCAATGTATGAAAAAGTTTCCAATATCTGTGACAATTTGAACAATAAAATAAATAATTATAATTTAAATTATAATTAAAATATAATTAAATATATAATTAAAATATAATTAAAATTATAAATTATAATTTTTGAGTTATAACAATATAAGTATAAATAAGTTATTGAATAGTAGGAAATTATTTAAATTCTAATTAATAAATATAGAAGGAATCATTGATGTTTTAATTGACTGGGTTTTTAAGATCAATATTTTATATAATCATGATAAAATTATCAAAACTAGAAATTCTTATTAAAAATTATCAATTATCCTGCTGATATCCTTTTTTCTTTTCAGTATACAATCCAAGTTTCCTCCTTGCATTTACTTGTTCAGTCTCCCTACTCTTCAGTTTGTGACAGTTTCTACAAGCTGTCTTTGTTTTCTAAAGAGCACTGGCTAGTTAATTTTTAGAATATCCCTCAACTTTTTTTCTGGTATTTTCTTGTGATTAGGGAGAGATGATGTATTGGGGGTAAGAATACTATAGAAGTAACCTTGTGTCCTTCACAGTGAAATGCATCAGAGGTACATCATATAGAGAGTTTATTACTGGTGACCATATTTTGATCACTTAGTTACGAGTGCGTCTGCCAGGATTCTCCCTTTTTTCCCCTTTGTGATTAACAAGCATCTTGAAGGGAGATACTGTGAGACTGCAAATCGTACTAATCATATGTCGGCACATATTTTTATAATCCTTTACAATAAAATTCCAATGACTAATTCAGCAGTAATGGAAATAGAAAATCACTCTTAGAAAAACATAGTAATAATCCTGAAGGATATACAGAAATCTCTACTTAATTTATAATTGCTTATGTTTAAAATGACTACAAAGTAGTTGGAAGATTTGGGTAAAAGAACAGAAATTTAGGGCTTAGTTGTGCAGTCTGGCTGCATGAAAAATGCACAAGCTCTAAAGAGTAAAAAAAGACTTGAAAGAGGAAGTCCTGAGTAGACAAAACCAGTAACTAGATTCAGAGGCCTTAGTGTATTCTTCATGCATCTTTAACATTCTATTATTGCTTCGATTTTTTATTCAGAACTTAATTCTACATAACATTTTTTAATTTATTTTTTGGGTCACTGTTTATTTGTACAGCTATGCTTAATCTACCCTTCAATCTGTTCATTAACTTAAATCTGATATATTGAATTCTTAAATTCCAGAAATTCACTTTCTTTTGCAAATTTTCACAATTATTCTTTTTAATCTCTTGTTTCTTACCAATATTTTCAGACTTTGCTTTCATACCCTTAATTTTATTGTAAAAAGTAATTTTATTTTTCATTTCATACAATAATATTTTAAATTGCTGAATTCATATTTCTGGCTTCCGCTGCTTTTGTTGGTTCTCAGTCCTGAAGCTTTATTTTAACAGGGAGGTGCTTATTTACCTTGAAATTTTATCAGTGGGAACCTTTGAAGTTAGGTTCAAAGTTTCTTCAAAGAGGCTTTTCTAGTTTGAACTGGAAATCCATATGAAGATTGACTGTTAAGAATTCTAAGAGATTTTTCATCTACACAACACCAAGTCAAAACTAGCAATTATCATTGCTGTAAACTTCTGAGTAAGTGAATTTGTTTGTAAAAGGGAGGCCATATCTTGAGAATCTAGCATTACATGAACATACACAGGGTGTAGGATCTTGACAAGGCTTCAGACTTTCCTTCTCTCCACTCTTGGCACCTACGGTATGTTCTACAAAGAAACAACAAGATTGAACATCAGAATTCCTGCCTTGACTTTGTTTAGGGATTCTGTGTGCTGACTTTTTTCCTTTCTTGAAAATCAGAAATGAATTTTTATGGGGCAATTTTATATTTTAACCTGAATTTTAAATGTTTCAGTTGGATATAAGTGAATATATGCCTATACTTTTAAATTTATGAAAATGAATCATTCTTCAAAATCTGAGCTCTACCTCAGTTTTCTCATATAATAAAACAACCTAGAGATATTTCTCTATTCAGGCAAGAATACTGGAGTGGGTTGCCATGCCTTCCTCCAGGGGATCTTCCCATCCTAGGTATCAAATCCAGGGATCGAGCCCAGGTCTCCTGCATTGCAGGCAGATTTTTTACCAGCTGAGCTACCAGGGAAATCCAATAACATGTATACTGAGGTCAGTTTCTAACCTGTACTATATATCTCTGCTCTCTCTTTGACTTCATTTAAACTTTTTTACAACATGTGAACTTTATCATAGTGATTAGATACATTTATCAATCTTTGTTTAATCACTTTGGGGCTATTTATCCTGTATAAAATGACTTTTATCCTCTAAGATTATAACATTATCTGTTTTCTCTTACTGAATTTATGGTTCTGTTGTAGCCTTCTACTTTCTGATTCTCTTTTGGATTATGTTTTTTACCAGTCATTAGCAGAGTTTATGCAAAGCCTAATTATGCAACGCAACACAACTCTCAATCCTTGATCCTACATTATTCTTTGCATCTTTAAGCAAACCTACTCTGGATTTTTTGTTTTTTGTTTTTTTTTGCCAAACATAAAAGCTCTCAAGGGACTTGAAATTTCAATATGTCTCTTTCAAATTATTGAAATGAATATTATTTTGTAACTGAACATAACCCTTGGTGTAATTATGTCACAATTCTTAGAATACAAATACATTAACATTCTCTTTCACTAATAAGTAATACTTTTCAACCTACTAAGTAGACTCTTAAAGACTTAACTAACTTATAATTTCATTGTTATCTTCCACCAAGCAACCTCCTTCACGAGCTTTGCCCTTCCTCATTTCATCCGTACCTTCTATGATCCATCTCTCTTACATTTGTACAAGTATAACGGAGAAGTATTAATTATCAGGCTAATTTATTTTTTGCAATAATCTATGAGATCATTTTGAATTAGAAATGTATCTTACTTGTTTCTTTAGACCCTGTGCATGGTATAGAATCCAGTATAAAATAAGTGCTAAAAGTTTCTTGTTGAAGGCATGAAATATCAAACGTTTTGAAGAGAAATTGGAATTGGACTGAAATACAGATCAATGATGGGACACAAAATCTGTGCTCCTAAATATTTCCCCTCCCTTGAGAGTCACATACATGTTCAGTCGTTAATGACACATGGCAGGTCAAAAAAATTTTCTGTAACTACTAGTCCTTTAGTGTTTTGTGATTTTACTAGAGTTCTTATCACTCTCTGATTGCTCAGAGTATAAACCAAGTACTTCCTTATTAATGACTGAGCACCTCTCACTTCTCATCAGTCATGACTCTCCTTCTAGACCCTCTATTCACAAACCAATATTATATTCTCCCTGATCAATTCCTGCTGTCTTAACATTTAATTTTAACTACTTATGTATGCTTTTTTTTCTTTGCAACTCAAATAATATTCAGCTGCCAATTTAGGTTTATTGAAGGACATATATGATCATTTTCTGTACCTGATCTGAAAATTTGAGTACACATCTTTTTATGAAGATTAAAACTGAACCCAGTGTATAGCAATTAAGGCTCTCAAAAGTGTCTTATTTTAGCTAATATTTCCCTTTTCTGAAGTTTTGTGTTAGCCTCTGTTCCATACATACTGAACTAACAACTGTATACGTAAATGGCCATGACTTACATATCATTCATCTTTTTATTCTTTTCTTCTATTTAATTTTAAAACCCTTCTCCTGTATCCTTTGCTTCTGAGTTCAGCTTCTGAAATGTATCTTCTGTGTTGAAGCTTTGTCTGATTTTCTTCACATTAGAGGGACAGCATATTCTGAGACCCTGAAATGCTGTATCTTTGTACATTAGTATATTCATATTCCTCCTATATTAGGCAATGTATGTGTTTTATCTACATGCTAGTATGTGACCAACATTATGACAAGACATACATTTTCGTGTTTCCCCAAATTATTAATCATCATGTTCCATGAGATGCACCATATTATTTGCTAGATATATTTAAATGGGTTCTATTATATTTTTAAAATGTCAATAAAACATTATTTTTTTCTATTTTAATCTATGTTTAAAACTCCTAGAAGGTTGCAATCATTTCCTCAAAAATATATAACTATTTCCTGTCTTCTCCTGAACAAATATCATACCCAGTTAACAACTGGCAAAGTTCTCTGCATGTAAGTTACCTAACTCCAGAAATTAATTTTTAACTTGATTGATGTCTAAATTGCCACTAAAATTTTGTGCCCAACAAGCATTCAGTGTTTGCAGAGCAATATGTGAGGGAGCTGCTATCATGATGTCCAAGAAATGGGTTTCAGCAATTCTACTGCTGCAGCTCTGCTGTACTGGCTGTGGATTCTGTGGGAAGGTCCTGGTGTGGCCCTGTGACATGAGCCACTGGCTCAATCTAAAGGTTGTTCTGGAGAAACTCATGGAAAGAGGACATGAAGTGACTGTGTTGGTGTCTTCACAAAATTTTCTCATTGAGAACAACAAGCCTTCCACACTGAACTTCAAGATATTCTCAGTGCCGCAGGACAAAGAGACTGCTGAAAATAATTTAAATGAATTTTTAAATCTATCTGTTAACGTCATGCCAACATTGTCACCCTGGCAATCAGCAAAGAAACTTCAAGATTTTTTCCTTGAAATAAGTGCAGATTTAAAACTTGTCTGTGAGAGTGTTGTCTACAACCAGACAATCATGAAGAAACTCCAGGACACCAACTATAATGTTATGGTTATAGACCCTGTGATGCCCTGTGGTGAGCTGATTGCTGAGATTCTGGGAATCCCTTTTGTGTACACACTAAGACTCTCCTTGGGTGGCACAATGGAGAAATACTGTGGGCAGATGCCATCTCCACCTTCCTACGTGCCTGTTGTCATGGCAGGATTACCAGACAAAATGAACTTTCTGCAAAGGGTAAAAAATTTAATGTTTACCATTTTCTTTGACTTCTGGCTCCAACAATATGACCCTCAGTTTTGGGACCAGTTTTACAGTGAAGTATTAGGTAAGAGACTCTGCTTTTCATTCTAAAGTAATTATCAGAAGATGCTGAGGAGGTTTCAGAAAAGTCTAGGAAGAGGAAAGGAATATATTTTTAAAACTTTCACTTTCACAAAAACTCCACAATTGATATCAAGGAACTGTGGTTTAATAACTAATTGGGGAAGAGATGCAAGAAATTTCTTGCCATAGTTCTTCTTTCTTTACAGTCCTCTATTTATTAGGATACTTCAATACTTAAAAGATTGTTACCAAAACAAAATGAAATATAAGACATGTTAATATATGTCAATCCAATGGAATGTGTATTTTTGTCAGATGCAGGATATCACAAATTGGTCTAATACACTGAGTTTTCATAGAGAAGATGTTTGATTTCTTACTGGTTAAGTGAGTGTAATGTTTGTTAACAGAGGAAGATCATTTTCTTGCCTGATTTTAGTCATAGTCTGGAACCTGAGCCATATTAATGGTGGCATTAAATTTGGTATATAGCTTATTTTGTTTGAATTTTGCTCTACAAATTTTGAAAATCATGGAATATTAGATTTAAAATTTAAACCATCTTCCTTTTGGACCAAAGTACCATGTATTCCTATCTCTCATAAATTTGGGATAAAACTTCAATAAGTCCTGTGAAAACTGCTTCACCATAATGGGTCATACTGAGAAGTTTCCTAGTATGCTTTATACTTTTGGAGGTGTATAATATAGAAAACTGAAAAATTAAGCAGAAACTTGAAAGAGTTTATAACTCAAGATGTTAAAAACAGTATATTTTTCACTTTACTAGTTATGTACATTCTATTTTTAATCACCTGCCTTTTCTAATAAAAAAATGGTTTTGGTTTGCAATTTTCAAATGTCTAGCTCTTATCTGATTGTATCACTGAAGCTGGCTTTCACTCCAAATACTGTTTTGTTTTGTTTTTAATTGAAGTATAGTTGATTTAAAATGCAATAATTTCTGCTATATAACATAGTGATTGAGTTATACATATACATATACAGTTCAGTTCAGTTGCCCAGTTGTGTCTGATTCTGTGACCCCATGGACTGCAGTACGCCAGGTTTCCCTGTCCATAACCAACTCCCAGAGCGTGCTCAAACCCATGTCCATCTAGCTGGCAATGCCATACCAGCATCTCATTTTCTGTCATCCCTTTCTCCTCCTACCTTCAGTCTTTCCCAGCTTTAGGGTCTTTTCCAATGGCGTCAGTTCTTCACATCAGGTGGCCAAAGTATTGAAGCTTCAGCCTCAGCATCAGTCCTGGTTTGATCTCCTTGCTCTCCATGAGACTCTCAAGAGTCTTCTATAACATCAAATTTCTCCAAATTTCAAGGCTTCAGTCACCATCTGCAGTGACTTTGGAACCCAAGAAAATAAAGTCTGTCACTGTTTCCATGGTTTCCCCATCTATTTGCCATGAAGTGATGGAACTGGATGCCATAATTTTCGTTTTTTGAATGTTGAGTTTTAAGTCATGTTTTTCACTCTCCTCTCTCACTTTCATCAAGAGGCTCTTTAATTCCTCTTCACTTTCTGCCATAAGGGTGGTGTCATCTGTGTATCTGAGGTTACTGATATTTCTCCTGGCATTCTTGATTCCAGCTTGTGCTTCATCCAGCCAGGCATTTCGCATGATGCACTCTGCATAGAAATTAAATAGTGTGACAATATACAGACTAGACATACTCCTTTTCCAATTTGGAACCAGTCTGTTGTGTTCAGTTCTAACTGTTGCTTCTTGACCTGCATGCAGATTTCTCAGGAGGTGGTCAGGTATTCCCAACTCTTAAAGAATTTTCCAGTTTGTTGTGGTCCACATAATCAAAGACTTTAGTGTAGTCAACAAAGCAGAAGTAGATTTTTTTGAGGGGAATTTTCTTGCTTTTTCAATGATCCAACAGATGTTGGCAATTTTATCTCTGGTTCCTCTGTCTTTTCTAAATCCAGCTTGAACATCTGGAAGTTCTAGGTTCATATACTCTTGAAGCCTGAGTTGGAGAATTTGCTAGTGTGTGAGATGAGCGCAATTGTGCAGTAGTTTGAACATTCCTGGCATTGCCTTTCTTTGGGATTGGAATGAAAATTGACCTTTTCCAGTCCTGTGACCCCTGCTGAGTTTTCCATATTTGCTGGCCTATTGAGTGCAGCAGTTTCACAGCATCATCTTTTAGGATTCGAAATAGCTCAACTGAAATTCCATCACCTCTACTAGCTCTGTTCGTAGTGATGCTCCCTAAGGCCCACTTGTCTTCGTGCTCTGGGATGTTTGGCTGTAGGTGAATGATCACACCATCATGGTTATCTGGATCACAGAAGAACTATACAAAAAAGATCTTAATGACCTGATCATAGGGGAGTCCCCACAATATTGTGAGATTTCTTTCCAGGAGCTCAATCAATTTTTCATAATAAAAATCAAAGAAATAGCCCTTATTTCCAGTTAGGGGAAGAAGAAAGGAATCATTTTCAAAGAAATCAGAGCCCTCTGTTCTTCCTAACAAGGCTGTCCTCAGGGTAAACTAGTTAACTGGTACACAATGTGCTAGGGATTATCAGAACCTAACTGCCTGAAATGGCAATCCACTCCAGTACTATTGCTTGGAAAATCCCATGGATGGAGGAGCCTGGTAGGCTACAGTCCATAGGGTCGCAAAGAGTCCGACAGGACTGAGCGACTTCACTTTCACTTTCACTTTCAACTGACCTGAGGCAAGAAGAATGCCTGACTCCAAGCCCCTCTAGACTACTGGATGGAAAAAGGATATACCCAACTCCAGACCATCCTGCCCCATATAAAGTGGGAGAAAACACTGAGAGGTAGTTTTGAAGAATACAGAGGCTTAAAGTCAGTAAAATACTGAGACTAATCTTAGGACCATAGAATGCTTCTCTCCCCAACTCACCACCACCTTTCAAACACCTGTTTACAGTAGTCTTTTTTACCCAGTATATCATGTCTTGCTATCAAGTGAAAATTACAAGGAACATCAAAAGGCAAAAACACACTTTGAGTAGACAGAGCAATCATCAGAACCAGAGATGGCAAGAATGCAGTAATTATCAAAATAAGGTTTGAAATCAATGTTGATTAATATGCTAAGGGATCTAATGGATAAAGTAGACAGTATGTAAGAACAGATGTTCTGTATAAGCAGAGAGATGCAAATCCTGAGAAAAACCAAAAAAGAAGAGATAAAAACATTGTAGCAGAAATGAATTCAAAGATAAAATTATACTTACATACTTTACAGTCATTTCTAGAGGACAGAAGCTGAGGGAATAATTTCTATCACATTCTATGAGGATAGCATGATCAAATGGAGAAGGCGATGGCACCCCACTCCAATACTCTTGCCTGGAAAGTCCCATGGACACAGGAGCCTGGTAGGTTGGGGTCCATGGGGTCGTGAAGAGTAGGACACGACCGAGTGACTTCCCTTTCACTTTTTACTTTCATGCATTGGAGAAGGAAATGGCAACCCACTCCAGTGTTCTTGCCTAGAGAATCCCAGGGATGGGGGAGCCTGGTTGGCTGCCGTCTATGGGGTCACACAGAGTTGGACATGACTGAAGTGACTTAGCAGCAGCAGCAGCAGCATGATCAAAATGTAAAAACTAGACAAGGACATTATGAGGGAAGAAAGCTTGTTATAATTGTATAAAAAAGTTTATACACATTTTGGTGTTAACATAGATGCAGAATCTTCAAAAAATGTTAGAAATTTCTGCTCGGTGAAAGACAATGTCAAGAGAAAGAAATACAAGGCACTGAATAGGAGACAACGTTTGCAAAAGACATGTCTGATAAAGAACTAAAATGTTTTTTAAAAACACTTATTACACCCCAAGAAGAAATCGTGAAACCTGATTAAATAGTGGGACAAAGATAATAAGGAACTGTACACAAAGATAGATATTTGACAAGTATATAAAAAATGCTCCATGTAATTTTTTTGGAAAGAGATGCAGATTATAAAAATAATGAGATAACCATGCACACCTATTAGAATGTCCAAAATGCAGATCACTGACAACTTCAAAACCTTGCCAGTTGTGGAAAGGAGCTCTTCTTATTGCTAACAGGATCTAAAACGGTGCAGTCACTTGGGAAACACTTGGTGTTTTCTTATAAAAGTAAACAAATTCTTGTTATCACACTTCTTGGTATTTACTCAAAGGAACTGAGAACTTATGTTTACACAAAATGTGCATGTTTATAGATATTTATAGAAATTTTATTCATAACTGCCCAAACTTGGATGAAACCAAGTAGTGAATGAATAAACTGTGGCAGATCCAAAGGAGGAATATTATTTAGCTCTAAAAAATGAGTTATCAAGTCCCAGAAAAACATTAAACTATGAGAGCACCTTTAGTGCATATTATTAAGGTAAAATTCCAGACTGAAAAGTCTATGTGCTGAATGATTCAAACTCTTCATTCTATAAAGGCAAAACTATGGAGACAACAAAAAGATCAATGGTTGCCAGGGTGTAGGATGAAAGTGGGGGATTAATGCACAAAGCACAAAATAATTTGCAAACAGTGAAAATACTTTGTATGATATCATAATGATTGATACATGTCTTTATTATGTGTCTAAGACCACCCAATTTATACTTGGTGTTAATTATTGCATAAACCATGGACTTTGGGTGATTATAATGTTTCAGTGTGAGTTCATCAACTGAAACAAATGTACCATCCTGTTGGAGATGTTGATAATTGTATAGCCTATGCAAGTGTGAAGACAAGCATATATGGGAAATATCTCCACTTTTCCCTCAATTTTGTTATCATCTAAAATTGCTCTAAAAAAAACAAAGTATTAATTCATAGACTGTGATACAGAAATCATACATGTTCGTTTTCTTGCATGTCTTTAAGAGAAGTCTAGGAAGCCTAATAAGGTTGTCTCTGGATTAATAGCTACAGCTTGCATGAGTTACCACTGAGAGATCTGTCTCATCTGCAACATGGCATTTTGTCATACATTTAGGCTCCCTCTAAGAATTCTTTGAAGCTAAAAGGTATCTCAGTAGACTCATCATGAAGGATTAAAATAATAGATTCAAACAGCAACAGTATTTCTATGGTAATTCAAATTTAGTGGCCATTGATCAATTGTTTGTAAATTTTCTATTGTGTTTATAATTCATTTTGTGTAACAAAATAATAACAGAAAAAAAGATTGGTGGTAACTTTCAATTCCATATTTTTGTTTCACAGATCTTCATCATAACATTTAGAATGTCTTAAGAAATTTACAACTTTTTCATACTTTAGCACAATTTTGTTCTCATGTTGATATGTATTTCATACTGTGCATAACTGCTTCACATAAAGAATTTTAGTATACTAAGGACTTTAGTATACTAAAATACTTTAAGCTATGTCTTTCAAAAATGTTTTGCACAATAATTTCTCCTAAGGACCTAGTAATCAAGACAGGATGTCACACACATGGAGCAACACATCTGAAAAACATAAGCATGTTTGTGGGGAAACTGTGGTGCTTTGTTCTCCTCCAGTCTTTGGCAATTTCAAGCTAAGTGTCCTTGGAAATGGCTTTTTTATTCTCAAGTTAAATCATTGCCTATATAACTTCAACTGAGCAAGTGAACACACACATGCACATAAAACTTCTGACATATATCCAAACACTACAAAATAGTAACAATTCTTTAAAAAGGCTATTCAACATGGAGTACATAAAAGCACCATTTCTGAATAGAATCTTTAAAAAAGGAACATTCTCATCTGAATTTTTCTTTACTTAGATGCAACACGTGATTTTTGTGTATACAAATGATTGACTTAGCAATTTGCAAATACTTGTTCTTTACAAATCTCCTAAAATGAATATTTAGAGTCTGTCCGTTTCATAAAACATCATTTCAAGGTGACACTCAAATGTGTGATACTAGTAATGCATGCATGTGTAATCTGCATTCCAAAGGGGGTCGTATTAGGTTTAAGTTACTCATGGATTTCCTATGGAGAAAATAATAGCAAATCAATGAGATTTGACTCAGGAAGACAAGGTAAATTGATACTGGTGGGATTCTTCAACAAAGAGCGTGAACCCGAAACTGTAACAAGTGGAAAGGCAGAAGGATAGTCCTGATTGGAAATTAGAAAACCCCTGAGAGCTGATTTGGTATTTATGGTGGTTTAATTGCTAAGTCATGTCTGACTCTTGTGATCCCATGGATTGTAGCCTCCCAGACTTCTCTGTCCATGGGACTTCCCAAGCAAGAATACTGCAATGGGTTGTCACTTCCTTCTCTAGGGGATCTTCCAGACCCAGGGATCGAACCCATGGCTCTAGTATTGTCGGTAGACTCTTTACTGTTGAGTCATCAGAGAGGTCCTTTGTGTTAATAGGATGCAGCTAATCTGCCATCTGCCATTTAATTGGAGGGAAACCATGAGTATGAAATCCATCAGTAGTTGTGGTTAAAATTTTGGAGTTGTGGTTAAAATTTTTGATTGAATTTATTCCCTAAAAGAACTTATTTTTGTCAAAGAATTATATTTTTATTTGATTTTATTGAGTTTATTTTATTTTACATACTACTGTTCTTTTACTACCCAAACATTCTTTATCCCTCCATCTCACTTCCCATACCTTCCTCTCTACTTTTCTATCTTCTTTCCTTTCTTCCTTCCTTCTCTTCCTCCATCTTTCATTAATATTTTAAATTTCACTTCCTTTTAACATCTAAATGTGGTAAGTAATCAAGAGTTCCTTCATGGCACATCAGAAAATTAGTGGTGCAATTTTTTTCCCAGCAAATATGTATGCTAATAAGTTCAAGCCTACTTCTTTCATTTTCTCCAGGAAGACCCACTACGCTATGTGAGACCATGGGGAAAGCAGAGATTTGGCTCATCAGGACATACTGGGATTTTGAATTTCCTCGTCCATACTTACCAAATTTTGAGTTTGTAGGAGGATTGCATTGTAAACCGGCCAAACCATTACCTAAGGTATGTCTATTATAGTGGAAAGCTCTTTCGTACTTTATATAATATCCTGATTTTCCTTTAAAGCTTGCAGTATCAATGACAGAGATATGCTTGCTGCTGAATTACTTCAGTTTTCTACTTCAAATCTATTTTCAAAATCATAGGAGAAGTCTCTTAAGAATAATTTTACCTTTTTTTACTTGAATACTTAATTAGAAGGATGAAATCTTCCAAATGGCATATTAAATATATCAGTGTGTCCATAGTGTAGACATTGGGTTGAAAAACAGGAAGCTAGAACCTTGGCTATCACTAAGGAGACTGCTGCTGTCTTCCTAAGAAGCATGATGCAGTTATAAATAGGGATATTTACTATGATCATTTGAGTGATAAAGATGCTTTCATAAAAGCTAAGTGTTAATGGAAGACATGGAATCAGACAGGGCTTCTTGGAGAGCAATAGATTTTACTGAGCCAGGAAGAATTGCTTGAAAAAACTTTTTTGAGATGACAATGATACGTTCAATTTCCAATTCACTTTAAGAAGTCAAAGGAATTTTCAGGTGAAGATTTCTAAAACTCATCTGGTTAATACAAGATTTCAATCTCGGATGAGAACACTGGAAATAAATTTGGGAGTCATTAATGTAAATTACAAATCATATAACTGAGAAACCGAAATGCTGAATTGGCTCTTTATGACCATGATACCAGGAATTTTTTTGGAGTAAGAAAGAAAATCACGCACCCATATTCCAATGTTAGAAAGAATAAATGAGGACTGCCAGAAATATCAGAAGAAAGCAATAAAAAGAGAATAGTAGGTAAACAAAGTAAGAATATTGTACTTGACTATATTCATCAATAGGCAGTGAAGAGACAGATATTTATTTGCTTGTGTTGTAGATAAATGAGCATACTCTTTTGTACAAGAGGGCAGTTTAAGTGATGTTCCCATAAGAGTTCTTGATTTCTTTTTAGGGAAAGATGGATATTGAAGTTTAAAATTTCATGTCCAGATTGTGAATATGTGTTTCATGCCAATAGGTTATAGCTAAAGACAAGCTCCATTGAGTGTTATTACTGGAGATAAGAAACCAATATCTAAAATAAATAAAGGTACAGAAAGATGCATGACATATTCCATGGCTTACTTGCCACATCATTATGTTTTTCACTCCACTCCCACTTTTCACATGGAGGCGATTTCAGAAAAATGGCTCAGACATGTTTCATAAGAGGGGAAATGTATTCCATTCCAAAACCCAGTTATTAATATAGGTATTTCAGCAATATGAATACCAATCTTGGCTCATCTTTCTCATGAAAGAATTATGCCAATCATTGGATACACAAAATAGAAAAGCAATGAAATTAAACTAAGAAACCAAATCAAATGGATAAGTGTATAATTCTTATACACAGGTATGTGTGTTTATGCCTTTGTGTGTGTGTGTGTGTGTGTGATGTTTTTTTATTCAATCATTGTCTATGTAGGGAGATGAATCATAGAGATAAACCACCAATTCCTAGGACATCAGATATTCTCTTAAATTTAACCTAGCTAAAAAGAGTGATCTGCTTTTGTTTATGGCATTGTCCTTCCCTTGGTAATTTTACTAGCCTTTAACTGATAAACACCAGTGATTGCAGGATAACCACAAATAGTTACAAAGAGATGACACATCTCTAGAAGGTGACGGTCACATAGAGAATGAGGAAGACCTCAATCCCAGATTTTGCTGTCCCTAGTTTGTACAACTTCCCAGGTGACACTAGAGGTGAAGAACCCACCTGCCAATGCAGGAGACCAGGTAAGAGATGTGAGTTTAATCCCCAGGTCAGGAAGTTTCCCTGGAAGATGAAATGGCACCATGGTGGGCTCCAGTCCATGAGGTCACAAAGAGTTGGACACGACTGGAGCAACTTAGCATGCAAGTGATCATCAAGAGAATTTTATTTGCCGAGAAATGTATAATTTACTTCTGTTCTAAGACTCACATTTTGGGCATGTAGTGTCACACCCTTGTGAGACAGAAGCACTGTCTCGTAAGTGTTATGATGATTGTAACAGGAATTTCACTGAATTATCTTTTTTTCAAATATATCACTATATACAGCAGTTGTTTAAAATCCTTTTAGCCCTATTAAACAGGGAAATAATAAACATGAGGAAAATATCCTAAATGCCTAACAGGAAGCTAGATAAAGTTACTCAAAAGGTATTGACTGTAAACTGGGATGCTAAAAATTTTAAAAGCCTAATTCAGAATCTTGCTTTGGGCTTTCTTCCAATGAATATTTTTACAAGTTTGCAGACAAGTCTGCTGGCTCATAAAAATAAACTTTGGGAGTAATAGTTCCATGTACCATGAGAAAATCTGCCTTTTATCACCCATTCATTTTATATAATGGTTTGGTTTCATGTTTTTATTGTGTAATCACCCACTGTATATTTAGGCCATCATTTCAGAAATTTATTTCCTCCTAACAAGACTAGATGGTTCTATATGGCAGAAGACAGAATCAGTCTAACAATGTCCCTCACACATCTCTTGAGTCTCCCAGTTTAGAAGTGTAAGACAGCTGTTTTCCCCCTGTGATTGGCACTTATGTAATAAATATAATTTTGTTGATGTGTTCAGTTGTTCAGTCAAATCTGCAACCCCATCCACTGCACTTCTCTATCTTTCACTATCTCCCAGAATTTGCCCAAACTCATGTCCATTGAATTAATAATGCAATAAAATATAATCTTATCTCTGCAGGAAATGGAAGAATTTGTCCAAAGTTCAGGTGAAGATGGTATTGTGGTGTTTTCTCTGGGGTCAATGGTCAAAAATCTCACAGAAGAAAAAGCCAATCGCATTGCCTCAGCTCTTGCCCAGATTCCACAAAAGGTTAGTATAAACTCCAATCCTGGTGAGCAGAGTCACTTTGCAATTGTAGAGAGTGTGGGTGGCTATTAGTATTCTTTCCAGATAAAAGTTGTAACTCATCCTTCATTGAACAAAACTGGCACCATCTTTCAGTAAAAATGTCTCAAAAGATTCAAATGTATTTAGGACATACTTTACCACTTTCTTACTGAACCTTCACATTACTATGAAAATACATATTTTCATAAGTCATTTATTTTCAATGAAATAGAGATGAAATGTTAAGATTCTAGTAATTTTTCCATATTAGTTAACATTTATCAGCACTTATTAAATGCCAGATACTCTGCTACATCTTTTATACACGTCATCTTATTTAATTCTTAGATCGCCCATTATGAGGTAGTGGTTTCCGCTGGTCACATAAACATCCTAGGAAACTGAGGCTTATAGGGGTGAAATAATCTGCTGAGGACCACACAATGAGTATATGGTAGTATTATGTCTGTTGGACTCCAGGGAGCATAGCTTTAATCTCTCTGTTATTCTGCTGGCCATACTGTTCAATCCAGAAAAATGAATACACCATCCCAACCATGGTGGGACAGGAAAGATTCCTTGAAAGATCTGAGAACCAAGTCACCTTAGTAATGGGGAAAAAACACAGAAAGTGCAGTTCCATCTTCAAGGAGCATACAGCCAAATAAAGAGACTAGATCAACATACATACTAATGGGAGAGTGGCCCAGACAGATGAAACTGACTGTCTAGATATGCACTCATTTATTTAGACAGCTATACCTCAGTAAGTTGTTACATGTACCCTATTGCCTTCAGTTCAGCTCAGTTGCTCAGTCATGTTCAACTCCTTGTGACCCCATGGTCTGCAGTACACCATGCCTCCCTGTACATCGCCAACTCCCGGAGTTCACTCAGACTCATGTCCATGGAGTCAGTGATGCCATCCAACCATCTCATCCTCTGTCATCCCCTTCTCCTCCTGCCTTTAATCTTTCCCAGCATCAGAGTCTTTTCCAGTGAGTCAGCTCTTCTCATCAGGTGGTCAAAGTATTGAAGTTTCAGCTTCAGCATCTCAGTCCTTCCAAATGAATATTCAGGACTGATTTCCTTTAAGATGTACTGGTTGGATCTCATTCAAGTCCAAGGGATTCTCAAGAGTCTTCTCCATCACCACAGTTCAAAAACATCAATTCTTCGGCACTCAGCTTTCTTTATGGTCCAATTCTCATATCCATACATGACTACTGGAAAAACTATACCTCTGACTAGATAGACCTTTGTTGGCAAAGTAATGTCTCTGCTTTTTAATATACTATCTAGGTTGGTCATTGCTTTTCTTCCAAGGAGCAAGTGTCTTTTAATTTCATGGCTACAGTCACCATCTTCAGTGATTTTGGAGGCCAAAGAAATAAAAGTCTGTCACTGATTTCACTGTTTTTCCATCTATTTGCCATGAAGTGATGGGACCAGATGCCATGATCTTAGTTTTCTGAATGTTGAGTTTTAAGCCAACTTTTTCACTCTCCTCTTTCACTTTCATCAAGAGGCTCTTTAGTTCTTCTTCACTTTCTGCCATAAAGGTGGTGTTATCTGCATATCTGAGGTTATTGATATTTCTCCCACCAATATTGATTCCTGCCTGTGCTTTATCCAGCCCAGCATTTCTCATGACATACTCTGCATATAAGTTAAATAAGCAGGGTGACAATATACAGCCTTGATGTACTCCTTTTCCTATTTGGAACCAGTCTGTTGTTCCATGTCCAGTTCTAACTGTTGCTTCCTGACCTGCATACAGATTTCACAAGAGGCAGGTCAGGTGGTCTGGTATTCCCATCTCCTGAAGAATTTTCCAGATTTGTGATGATCCACACAGTCAAAGGCTTTGGTATAGTCAATAAAGCAGAAGTAAATGTTTTTCTGGAACTCTCTTGCTTTTTTGATAATCCAACAGGTGTTGGCAATTTGATCTCTGGTCCCTCTGCCTTTTCTAAATCCAGCTTGAACACCTGGAAGTTCATGGTTCATGTACTGTTGAAGCCTGGCTTAGAGAATTTTGCACATTACTTTACTAGTGTATGAGATGAGTGCAATTTTGAGGCATTACCTTTCTTTGGGATCGGAATGAAAACTGACCTTTTCCAGTCCTGTGGCCACTGCTGAGTTTTCCAAATTTGCTGGCCTATTGAGTGCAGCACTTTCACAGCATCATCTTTTAAGATTTGAAACAGTTCAACTGGAATTCTATCACCTCCACTAGCTTTGTTTATAATGATGCTTCCTAAGGCCCACTTGACTTCACATTTCCAGGTGTCTGGCTCTAGGTGAGTGATCACACCATCGTGATTATCTGGGACGTGAAGATTTTGTATAGTTCTTCTGTGTATCCTTGCCACCTCTTCTTAATACCCTATATGCCTTGCACCATGCTAAATGCTTTACATCTGCTTTTTAAAATGTCTTTATTTTATTTTATTTTATTGTGGTGAGACTCTTGAGAGTCCCTTGGACTGCAAGGAGATCCAACCAGTCCATCCTAAAGGAGATCAGTCCTGGGTGTTCATTGGAAGGACTGATGCTGAAGCTGAAACTCCAATACTTTGGCCACCTCATGCAACAGTTAGAACCGTACATGGAACAACAGACTGGCTCCAAATAGGGAAAGGAGTACATCAAGGCTGTATATTGTCACCCTGCTTATTTAACTTATATGCAGTGTACATTTTGAGAAATGCTGGGCTGAATAAATCACAGGTTTTCATTGGAAAAGCCCCTGATGCTGGGAGGGATTGGGGCAGGAGGAGAAGGGGACAACAGAGGATGAGATGGCTGGATGGCATCACCGACTTGATGGACATGAGTTTGAGTGAACTCCGGGAGTTGGTGATGGACAGGGAGGCCTGGCGTGCTGTGATTCATTGGGTCGCAAGGAGTCGGACACGACTGAGTGACTGAACTGAACTGAACTGAAACATACAATTTTAACCGTATTTAGCTACAGTTCAATGGCACTAAGTAGATTCACATTGTTATGCAACTGTTGCCATCATCCATCTCCTGAGTTTTTCACCTTCTTAAACTGAAACTCTGTCCCCATTGAACATTAACTCCTCATTCTCCTTCCCCACCTCCTCTAATAATATTATACTTTTTGAAGTCTTACCACTTGCACTGTCTCTTCCGTAAAGTTTTCAGATATGTCAGCTTCAAGGTCCAGAAAAAGAGAGGTTACACATAGAGTAGAGAGAATCACATTCTCGAATATTCTTCATATTTCTAGGCTTTAGTAGGACTCAGATTGTAACTTGTTTAGAAATAGAAGCCTAATCTTTCTAAATTGAATTTTCTACATTTAAGACATTTAAAAATCCTAATGTTGTTGTCAGTGTATATTTTCTGCTTTATGACATTTAATCAACTTTAATTTTGTTTATTTTAGATATTTACTCTTTATATACTCTCATTCATGAAGCATCATCTCTTTATATTTTTATGTTAAAGTACATAAAACTCTGTAATTGTAAGTGCACTAATTAGCCCTGTTAAAACTCTATATTTTTTAGACTGTTCTGTTAATGAAATTGCCACCAGTTAGCATTTAATCTGAACTTTTTAATACAGAGTTCCCAAAAGAAAAAAAAAATTATGTAAGAAGCGGTTAGCATCCTAGCAAGATACTTTGTTAAATATTGGAATATAAACAAATCCTCTATCTCATCTCTCCTCAGGAATAAAAAAGAGAAAGTGAGAAAAGGAAAGGGAGAGAGAGAGGAAGAAAGACAGAGAGGGAAAGAAAGAGAAAAGAGGAAAGATAAAGAGAGAAGGGGTGGAAAGAAGGATGGAAGCGGGGTGGAGAGGTGAGGAAGACAACAAGTCATCATCTGAAAAGCAGACTTCTTATGATAGCTGAAAGGAACATATCAGTACAAAAGAGGTAGTTTGCAAATATTGAGATGAAGTAAAACTAATTGCCTTTAACTATTTGCCTTTACCTTTTTTAAAAGGGAGTATACTAATAGTCTATTAAGAGGTTTTGGAAGTGAGACTGCAGGTGAAGAAATAGAAAATAAACAGGACTAGGTTAGGAAGAACATGAGGGTAAAACAAACATGATTACTATGTAAATTGACTTGTCATGAGGCCATCCTACCTGGCAATTAGTTTTACTTTATCTCAGTGTTATCAAACTACCTCTTTTGTACTGATATGTTCCTCTCAACTATCACAGGAAGTATGTGGACTACTAAGTATGTGGGGAAATTGAAGTCGCTCAGTTGTGTCCTACTCTTTCCAACCCCGTGGACGGTAGCCTACCAGATTCCTCCATCCATGGGACTCTCCAGGCAAGAATACTGGAGAGGGTTGCCATTTTCTTCTCCAGGGGATCTTTCCGAACCCGAATCTTCTGCATTGCAGGCAGACGCTTTACCCTCTGAGCCACCAGGGAAGTCCACATATGTGGAGAAGTTGCCCATAAATGCTTCCTGACAGGTGGTGCTAGTGGTAAAGAACCCACGTGCCAATGCAGGAGAGAGACACGGGTTCTATCCCTGGGTCAGGAAGATCTCCTGGAGGAGGGCGTAGCAACACACTCCAATATTCTTGCCTGGGGAATCCCATAGACAGAGGAGCTTGTCAGGCTACAGTCCATAGAGTCACACAGAGTCAGACATGACTGAAGCAACTTAGCTTACAGCTATGCACAGAAGAATGGGCAGGTTTTTGTCCCACCTGCCATCCACTGAGGGAAGAGCCAGATGCTCAGAACTCAGCATTTGGAGAAGGACTTGAGCACCCTTCACCCCTTCAGCCTGGGACGTTAGGTCACTCAATAAGTCAATATCTCAGTGCTGATGGCACTAGAGATGCCCATCCATGCCCACTTTCCTGCCTGGGATGTCCTTGGAGCCTTAGCCTGGGGAACAAGAGTCAGCCTTTTAGGCTACCTGAAAAAAATCTCCTATATCCTGACTCTGGGGGCAGCCCAGGTGGTGCTAGTGGTAAAGAACCCACCTGCCAATGCAGGAGTCATAAGATACGCGAGTCTGCTTCCTGGGTCAAGGAGATCCGCTGGAGGAGGTTGTGGCAACTCATTCCAGTATTCTTGCTGGAGAATCCCATGGACAGAGGAGCCTGTCAGGCTATGGTCCACAAGGTCACGAAAAGCTGGACAAGACTGAAGTGGCTTAGTGCACATGCATGCATGCTGTCTTTAGGAAAGAGCTGCTGGTTTCTACCATCAGATTCTGCTCCACTGGATCTTCAGCCTCTCTCTCAGGCACAGACAGCTACAACTTTGCTTAGAATAAAGTCTTTCTTGATCAACTACCATGCAACCTTTGTCATAATCACAAATAACTAAAGCAGACGATGAAAGTGAAGAATATTTGCACTTGTCCCAATTTGAGAACTGAGGTACAGAGTTGATTCCAAGAAAGCAGAGAATATCTGAAGCTGTGCAATACTACAGTCACACCTTAGAGCTCATCAGGGAGGAAATCAAGCTGTGCTTTTTGCTCATTTAGTGATTCCTATCAAAATACAAAGAAATATGGAAGAGCATTATGCCCATGACCCTCTCTATTCAATTATATTTTTATGCACAAGAAAGTAATATGCATTCATGTCAGCAATAAAATATTTGAAAACAAAATAATGGTTATAGATTTAAATATGATATATCTTGAATATAAAAAAATTCTTAGAACACGATCTAGTTTTCTTAAATTAAAAAAACACTTACAAATTATAATTTTAATTTACCCTTTCAGAATATCAAATGGTATTTGCTGATTTCAGACTTTGGTTTAGATTTTTTCTTGAAAAACTTTCTTCATATTTTTTGGTTTTGATTTTTAAGTTAAAGTTAACTGCTGTAAAAGATACACATGAACATGTCCATTGTTTGAACCTTTTATAAACTTCTGTTTACTTCATATAACACCTCAGCACAGGCTTTCAAATAGCAAAAGAAAGAAACAAATAAAAAAATCTGGTATGGACTATGTGATTTCTAAATAGCTCTATAGCCTTAAAATGCCTTAATTTTGTTTGTTTGTTTGTTTTTACTTCACAATTAAAGCACTGTCTTCCACAGGTTTTATGGAGATACAAAGGAAAGAAACCTGCCACGTTAGGAGCCAATACTCGGCTCTATGATTGGATACCACAGAATGATCTTCTTGGTAAGACCAAGGAAATCAATAAACAAGTTAAATATTTAAATTTCCACATTTTACTTGCACTTTTGAAGCAAATATAATTAAAGAATTGGTCATTAATTTTATAGATTGATACTTTCTCTGATTCTCAAAAGGGGATCTTCATTTAAGATTCTCATCATTCTTTAAATCTCAGTTCAGCTATAACCTTTTCAATAAGTCTTTCTAGATAATGTAAAGGGGATTAATTTTGCCTTTTTCAGGGATCATAGCATTTTTGAGGTAGAAATTACCCATGTTCTCAGCTTTCATAGAAAATATTGCCTTCTTCATTGAGTTATCCAAGAGTTTTTACCCCATGTCTTTCTGAAATTCTGTTAATGTTTCATGTATCATGAAATCCTCACCTACATCTTGTCTAATCTCCAATCTAGGTCATCCCAAAGCAAAAGCGTTTATCACTCATGGTGGAACCAATGGGATCTATGAAGCTATCTATCATGGGGTGCCTATGGTGGGAGTCCCAATGTTTGCTGATCAGCCTGACAACATTGCTCACATGAAGGCCAAAGGAGCGGCTGTGGAAGTGAATATAAACACAATGACAAGTGCAGATTTGCTCAATGCCTTGAGAACAGTCATTAACGAGCCTTCGTAAGTACTACTATTTTATTTGTGTGTGTGTGTGTGTTTGGCTGTACGGAGTCTTCATTGCCTCTCACAGACTCAGTAGTTGTGGTCTGCAGGTTTAGTTGCCCCACAGTACTACCACTTTTAAAGGCTTATCTTTAATTATTTTACCTGTGATACTCAAAAATGTCCAAGGTTTCATTCATTTTAAACTAGTGTATTTTCAAATATAAATAATAACTGAAACATTATCATATGAGAACCACTTTATTATTTCCTCTCTCAAACTGCTGAAGCTATTGGCTGAAATTGTAAAACAAAACCAAGATTACAAATATTCTATTAGTGCTTTTTTAAAAAAAAATAATGGCGATTACATAAATTCTCAGATCTTTTCTTGGACAATCTGCTTATGGACTTCCTAGTGGGTATTTTCTCTCAGTAGAGGGTTATTTACAATCTTGATCTGGATTAATTTGGAAACTATAAGTCACACAAGGCCAAAATCCATTCTTGGAAAAATGAGGCAGTTCATTTACAACTGACTTATTCTATCTTTTTTATATGTTTGTGTTTTACCACATTCTGTAAAGAATGTATTTCTTCCACTCCCCTCCTCATAACTCTTAACATGCTATGTGACCAGCAAAGTTCATGTCATAGCAAGAATTAACATTTTTTTTTAACATACCTGTGGCTTTTGGTTCATATAGCATGTGACATGCATCCTATACTTACCTTTTTCTTCAACTGGAAGGAGATTTTTAATACTCAGATAATGAATAGAAGATTACTATATAGATTATTAAAAATTGCTCCTAAAAACTAATAAAAAAATCTAATAGAAAAGTAAGGAAAAGTTTGAACAAGAATTTTGCAGAAAAGGAAATATGAATTGGTTATATGCATTTGTTCATTAAAACCTCATCCATAAATAGATAAAGTCAAACTAAAACCAGGAGATAACATTTTATATTTACCAGATTGGAAAAAATAAAGAAATTAAGAAATCTGGCAAAACTTTTGACCAGAATGTGGAACAACTGGAATCCTCAGAAACTTTTATAAAAGTATAAATTGATGTAACCATCTTGGAAGAAGGCAATGGCACCCCACTTCAGTACTCTGGCCTGGAAAATTCCATGGAGAGAGGAGCCTGGTAGGCTCCAGTCCATGGGGTCGCTAAGAGTCAAACATGACTGAGCGACTTCACTTTCACTTTTCACTTTCATGCATTGGAGAAGGAAATGGCAACCCACTTCAGTATTCTTGCCTGGAGAATCCCAGGGATGGGGGAGCCTGGTGGGCTGCCATCTATGGGGTCGCACAGAGTCAGACACGACTGAAGCAACTTAGCAGCAGTAGCAGCAGCAGTAGTAACTCAGATGGTAAAGCATCTGCCTGCAATGCAGGAGACCTGGGTTTGATCCCTGGGTCAGGAAAATGCCTTGGAGAAGGAAATGGCAACTCACTCCAGTATTCTTGGCTTGGAGAATCCCATGGGCAGAGGATCTGGTGGGCTACAGTCCATGGGGTCACAGAGTCAGACATGACTGAGCAATTAACACACACAGTGACATCAAAGTCATGAACAATGTGAAATTCCACTTCTAGAGAAACTCTTGCTTTTGCTTTGTGAGCTTGAACATGCCACAAGTGTAACATGTGTCTAATAGCAACATGGTGTATAATAGAAAAAGAAACTGAAATAACTCACTGTCTATCAATAGGGTTGCTGTGTAAATCATGATGTATATATCTAATGCAATACTACACAGTAGTAAAAAAATAAACCATGAATAAACCATCAATACAGAAAAACTTCATATACAATATTGAGCAAGAAAAGCAACTTCTTAAAAATACTTATAAGATGATATTTCTTATTTAAAGTTCAAAAGCATGCAAACTAAATGCAAACAGGGCAAAACTACAAAGCAGTATGTGGCAATAATAAACATACATTCAGTCTTTACCTCCATGGAAAAGAGAGAGAAATGTGTTTGGAAAGGAATCTTCAGGGTAAGACTTCTATTTATTTATTTATTTTAAAATTTAAATTTATCTTAATTGGAGGTTAATTACTCTACAATATTGTATTGGTTTTGCCATACATCAACATGAATCTGCCACGGGTGTACATGTGCTCCCCATCCTGAATCCCCCTCCCACCTCCCTCCCCATACCATCCCTCTGGGTCATCTTAGTGCACCAGCCCCAAGCATCCTGTATCCTTCATCGAACCTGGACTGGCGATTTGTTTCTTATATGATATTATACATGTTTCAGTGCCATTCTCCCAAATCATCCCACCCTCTCCCTCTCCCACAGAGTCCAAAAGGCTGTTCTATACATCTCTGTCTCTTTTGCTGTCTCACATACAGGGTTATCATTACCGTCTTTCTAAATTCCATATATATGTGTTAGTACACTGTATTGGTGTTTTTCTTTCTGGCTTACTTCACTCTGTATAGTTGGCTCCAGTTTCATCCACCTCATTAGAACTGATTCAAATGTATTCTTTTTAATGGCTGAGTAATACTCCATTGTGTATATATACCACAGCTTTCTTATCCATTCATCTGCTGATGAACATCTAGGTGGCTTCCATGTCTTGGCTATCATAAACAGTGCTGTGATGAACATTGGGGTACACATGTCTCTTTCAATTCTGATTTTCTCGGTGTGTATGCCCAGCAGTGGGATTGCTGGGTCATAAGGCAGTTCTATTTGCAGTTTTTTAAGGAATCTCCACACTGTTCTCCATAGTGGATGTACTAGTTTGCATTCCCACCAACAGTGTAAGAGGGTTCCTTTTTCTCCACACCCTCTCCAGCATTTATTGCTTGTAGACGTTTGGATCACAGCCATTCTGACTGGCGTGAAATGGTACCTTATTGTGGTTTTGATTTGCATTTCTCTAATAATGAGTGATGTTGAGCATCTTTTCATGTGTTTGTTAGCTATCTGTATGTCTTCTTTGGAGAAATGTATATTTAGTTCTTTGGCCCATTTTTTGATTGGGTCATTTATTTTTCTGAAATTGAGCAGCAGGAGTTGCTTGTATATTTTTGAGATTAGTTGTTTGTAAGTTGCTTCATTTGCTATTATTTTCTCCCATTCCGAAGGCTGTCTTTTCACCTTGCTTATAGTTTCCTTTGTTGTGCAGAAGCTTTTAAGCTTAATTAGGTCCCATTTATTTATTTTTGCTTTTATTTCCAATATTCTGGGAGGTGGGTCATAGAGGATCCTGCTGTGATTTATGTCAGAGAGTGTTTTGCCTATGTTCTCCTCTAGGAGTTTTATAGTTTCTGGTCTTACGTTTAGATCTTTAATCCATTTTGAGTTTATTTTTGTGTATGGTGTTAGAAAGTGTTCTAGTTTCATTCTTTTACCAGTGATTGCTCAGTTTTCTCAGCACCACTTGTTAAAGAGATTGTCTTTAATCCATTGTATAGTCTTGCCTCCTTTGTCGAAGATAAGGTGTACATAGGTTCATGGATTTATCTCTGGGCTTTCTATTTTGTTCCATTGATCTATATTTCTGTCTTTGTGCCAGTATCATACTGTCTTGATGACTGTGGCTTTGTAGTAGAGCCTGAAGTCAGGCAGGTTGATTCTTCCAGTTCCATTCTTGTTTCTCAAGATCGCTTTGGCTATTTGAGGTCTTTTGTATTTCCATACAAATTGTGAAATTATTTGTTCTAGCTCTGTGAAAAATACCATTGGTAGCTTAATAGGGATTGCATTGAACCTGTAGATTGCTTTGGGTAGTATACTCATTTTCACTATATTGATTCTTCTGATCCATGAACATGGTATATTTCTCCATCTATTAGTGTCCCCTTTGATTTCTTTCACCAGTGTTTTATAGCTTTCTATATATAGGTCTTTAGTTTCTTTAGGTAGATATATTCCTAAGTATTTTATTCTTTTTGTTGCAATGGTGAATGGAATTGTTTCCTTAATTTCTCTTTCTGTTTTCTCATTTTTAGTGTATAGGAATGCAAGGGATTTCTGTGTGTTGATTTTATATCCTGCAACTTTACTATATTCATTGATTAGCTCTAGTAATTTTCTGGTGGAATCTTTAGGGTTTTCTATGTAGAAGATCATGTCATCTGCAAACAGTGAGAGTTTTACTTCTTTTCCAATTTGGATTCCTTTTATTTCATTTTCTGCTCTGATTGCTGTGGCCAAAACATCCAAAACTATGTTGAATAGTAGTGGTAAGAGTGGGCACCCTTGTCTTGTTCCTGACTTTAGGGGAAATGCCTTCAGTTTTTCACCATTGAAGATAATGTTTGCTGTGGGTTTGTCATAGATAGCTTTTATTATGTTGAGGTATGTTCCTTCTATTCCTACTTTCTGGAGAGTTTTTATCATAAATGGATGTTGAATTTTGTCAAAGGCTTTCTCTGCATCTATTGAGATAATCATATGGCTTTTATTTTTCAATTTGTTAATGTGGTGAATTACATTGATTGACTTGCGGATATTGAAGAATCCTTCATCCCTGGGATAAAACCCACTTGGTCATGGGGTATGATCTTTTAAATGTGTTGTTGGATTCTGATTGCTAGAATTTTGTTAAGGATTTTTGCATCTATGTTCATCAGTGATATTGGCCTGTAGTTTTCTTTTTTTTGTAGTATCTTTGTCAGGTTTTGGTATTAGGGTGATGGTGGCCTCATAGAATGAGTTTGGAAGTTTACCTTCCTCTGCAATTTTCTGGAAGAGTTTGAGTAGGATCGGTGTTAGCTCTTCTCGAAATTTTTGGTAGCATTCAGCTGTGAAGCCGTCTGGACCTGGGCTTTTGTTTGCTGGAAGATTTCTGATTACAGTTTCAATTTCCATGCTTGTGATGGGTCTGTTAAGATTTTATATTTCTTCCTGGTTCAGTTTTGGAAAGTTGTACTTTTCTAAGAATTTGACCATTTCTTCCACGTTGTCCATTTTATTGGCATATAATTGCTGATAGTAGTCTTTTATGATCCTTTGTACTTCTGTGTTGTCTGTTGTGATCTCTCCATTTTCGTTTCTAATTTTATTGATTTGTTTTTTCTCCCTTTGTTTCTTGATGAGTCTGACTAATGGTTTGTCAATTTTATTCATCCTTTCAAAGAACCAGCTTTTAGCTTTGTTGATTTTTGCTATGGTCTCTTTTGTTTCTTTTTCATTTATTTCTGCCCTACTTTTTAAGATTTCTTTCCTTCTACTAACTCTGGGGTTCTTCATTTCTTCCTTTTCTAGTTGCTTTAAGTGTAGAGTTAGGTTATTTATTTGACTTTTCTCTTGTTTCTTGAGGTATGCCTGTATTGCTATGAACTTTCCCCTTAGCACTGCTTTTATAGTGTTCCACAGGTTTTGGGTTGTTGTATTTTCATTTTCATTCATTTCTATGCATATTTTGATTTCTTGTTTGATTTCTTCTGTGATTTGTTGGTTATTCAGCAGCATGTTGTTCAACCTCCATATGTTGGAATTTTTAATAGTTTTTCTCCTGTAATTGAGATCTAATCTTACTGCATTGTGGTCAGAAAAGATGCTTGGAATGATTTCAATTTTTCTGAATTTACCAAGGCTAGATTTATGGCCTAGGATATGATCTATCCTGGACAAGTTTCTGTGTGCACTTGAGAAAAAGGTGAAATTCATTGTTTTGGGGTGAAATGCCCACCAAACCAGCTCTCCAACAGATGCTAAAGGATATTCTCTAGACAGGAAACACAAAAAGGGTGTATAAATTCGAACCCAAAACAATAAAGTAAATTGCAACAGGATCATACTTATCAATAATTACCTTAAATGTAAATGGTTTGAATGCCCCAATCAAAAGACAAAGACTGGCTGAAGGGATACAAAAACAAGACTCCTATATGTGTTGTTTGCAAGAGACCCACCTCAAAACAGGGGACACATATAGACTGAAAGTGAAGGGCTGGAAAAAGATATTCCTCAGAAACAGAGACCAAAAGAAAGCAGGAGTAGCAATACTCATATCAGATAAAATAGACTTTAAAACAAAGGCTGTGAAAAGAGACAAAGAAGGACACTACATAATGATCAAAGGATCAATCCAAGAAGAAGATATAACAATTATAAATATATATGCACCCAACATAGGAGCACTGCAATATGTAAGAGAACTGCTAACAAGTATGAAAGGGGAAACCAACAATAACGCAATAGTGGGAGACTTTAATACCCCACTCACACCTATGGATAGATCAACTAAACAGAAAACTAACAAGGAAACACAAGCTTTAAATGATACAATAGACCAGTTAGACCTAATTGATATCTATAGGGTAAGACCTTTAATTAATTATTCTTTCTACCTTATGTACACATGTATACTGTTAAGTACAGGAACAATTTAATTTTAAAAAAATATTGAAAATTGTATGTGTAAAGTTCTTTTAGCTCTGAAGGGAGGAGTCCTCCTAACAGACTGTAATGTATAAATTAGAGTCATGACTGTAGAGATAAAGCTTTAGGAGAAAAGCTATGAAATATTACTATACTTACCTTATATGAAATCAAAACTCTATAATTTCTATGTTTTTGCCTGCCAGTTATAAAGAGAATGCTATGAGGTTAAAAATGATTCACCATGATCAGCCTGTAAAACCCCTGGACCGAGCAGTCTTCTGGATCGAATTTGTCATGCGCCACAAAGGAGCCAAGCACCTGAGGCCAGCCGCCCACAACCTCACCTGGTACCAGTACCACTCTCTGGATGTGATCGGTTTCCTGCTAGCCTGTGTGGCAACAGCTGTATTCTTGGTCACAAAATGTTGTCTGTTTTGTTGTCGAAAATTTGGTAAAACAGGAAAGAAGAAAAAAAGAGAATAGATCTTTCTAAGTTTGCCAAAGGCTTGCATGGGCATTTCTGTTTATTCTAGCCACAATGACCTTAAACATATCTTCATCCTATTTCCAAAATTCCATTCCTCTCTACCTTAACATAGATATAAATTCTAGAATTCAACAATAGCATTAACCATGGTCATGTTCCATTCTTTCTTTATCTTTTCCCAGCTGGCTTTACTCTCTTTCTCAGATATTCCTAAGAAAGGTACACAAATAATTTTATGTTTGTCTATTCATAGTATTAGGCTTCCATGGTGGCTCAGAAGGTAAAGAATCTTCCTGCAGTGCGGGAGACCTGGTTTGATCCCTGAACTGGGAAGATCCCTGGACTGGGAAGATCCCCTGGAGAAGGTTAATGGCAACCCACTCCAGTATTCTTACCTGGAGAATTCTTTGGACAGAGGAGCCTGGTGGGCCAGATACAGTCCATGGAGTTGCATAGAGCTGGACATGACTGAGAGACTAACGCTTTCACCTTCATTCATAATATCAATTTTTTCTTTATTTTTAACTTTAAGTTATATGCTGATTGGCAATATATTGAATCCTGAGGAAAATGTAATGTACTTACACAAATGTAAGTCAGAGCTGATGGATGCAGAGAACACAGAGAATAAAATTCACAATATTAGCTAGAACATACAAATTAGAAAACCATGATAGGAGACTAGTCTATTACAAGAAGACTAATGATTTTATTTGTCATAAAAGACTTTCTGCTTGCCAAGTGTTACTGAGGTCAGAGCATGAATTGATAATAACTATGATGGCATATCACACCAGGGACAGTGAAAATCTACAGATTTTCATTAAACACATAGATAACCATACTTATATTTCTGACTTTAGTCAGAAAATATTCTTGTGTACCATTTTGTGCAAGAGACTGAACACTGCCTTCAAGCAAGAGATCTATTGAATTATTGGTTCTTTTTTCTCAGGGACAGAGAATGTCAACAGTATGTTAAGGAAGAACAGATAATTTTTTAGAAAAAATAGCAAGAAATATAGAAAACATTTTAATAATTTTATGAAAATTGTAATTTATAGTACAATGGATAATCTTGAAGTTAAGATCTGATTCATTATATTTAAAAAATGTTAATGCTCATAATCTATAGCCACTATAATCAAAAGTGTCATTTTATGTCAAAAAATAAATACTTTACTGATACAACTATTATACTAGTTTTCAGTCTCTATTTTCAATAAATTTAAATGCATCAATTAGTTGTTCAAGGATATGAGATGTTAACAAACCTATTCAACCAAGGATTGTTGTTGTTGTTTTTAATATAAATGTGTTTATTTTAATTGGAGGTTAATTACTTTACAATATTATATTGGTTTTGCCATACATCAACATGAATCCGCCACAGGTCTACACATGTTCCCCATCCTGAACCCCCCTCCCCCCACCCTCCCCGTACCATCCCTCTGGGTCATCCCAGTGCACCAGCCCCAAGCATCCAGTATCATGCATCGAACCTGGACTGGCGATTTGTTTCATATATGATATTATACATGTTTCAATGCCATTCTCCCAAATCATCCCACCCTCTCCCTCTCCCACAGAGTCCAAAATACTGTTCTTGCTAAGTCATGTCCGACTCTTTTGCAATCCGATGGACCACAGTCTTCCAGGTTCCTCTGTCCATGGGATTTCCCAAGCAGGAATACTGGAGTGGGTTGGGATTTCTTTCTCCAGGGCATCTTCTTGACCCAAGTGTTGAACCCAAGTCTCCTGCCTTGTAGCCAGATTCTTTACCACTGAGCCACCAAGGAAGCCCCTCAACCAACTATATGCTGTAGTAAATATGTATCAATGCAAAGCACTAAAGAGGAATAGTTATACTGGATTCAGCTTTGCATTAATTTAACAAATGCATTAAAGATTTTACTTTATTTATCCATTATAAGCTTAATGACACATTTAATTAAAGTTTTAATTTCAATATTTGATATATAACTGGAAGAAAAATGGCATCCACAGACTTACTGAACTTTTAAAAACTTTTATTTATTTTAATATGGTATATTGAAAGTTACCTCCAATTTAAAAATAATTATATCACTGAAGTATTTCCTCTTGAATATGGGGCCTCCCAGGTGGTATAGTGGTAAAAATCTGCCTGCTAGTGCAGGAGATACAAGAGATTTGGGTTCCATCCTTGGGTTGAGAAGATCCCTGGAGTAGGAAGTGGCAACCTGCTCCAACATTCTTGCATAGGAAATCCCATGGACAGAGGAGCCTGGTGGGTTACAGTCCATGGGGTCGTGAAGAGTTGGATATGCGTGAGCACACGTGCACACACACTCAAAAATGTACAATACTGAAAAGGCAAATAAATTCTATAGATTTATTGTGAAGACTGAATATGTATTTGTTAAATGTTATCTTTCTAAAAAGGTGAGTCATCCTGATATGTTTTGACTTTAAAAATCATGTTTTGAGAACAGATCTTTGTTTGCTCTATTCTCGATTTATTTTTGCCAATTAGAATGTAGCAAACAGTTTAGGTCTCATGAGAGCTGGGCTGGCCATTCCTGGCCAGCTGGCCATGAACACTATCTAAGTGCAAGCACCCGTTTGGTTTCTGAGATTGGATACCCGTTACATATAGGACTAACTTCAGCTCCATAGCTACTACTCACCTGATAGCTCCCTTTCTGACTCTAGTTACCTACAGGTTTCTTCCTTTGCCTGAGAATCTCACTAATCTCTTAGAATGTTACTGCTATCTTTAGTGAGAATTGAAACTATGGAGGAAGAAACAGATGGTCAAAGGTGTAGAAATGGAAGCACAAAGCAATTCCTGAAGACATGGTCTCAAACCAGGAAGAGAATGGTGATGAAATATAATTACTATCTTTCCCCCATTGCCTAAATCCAGCTAGAAGCTACAGAGCAGAATTCAATTAATACAGTACACAGATGTGAGCATCCTGAGATACAAAATTTGAGAATAAAATTGAGGCTATTAGGTCTGGGGAGATAAATGAAGAATAACTAAAGCATTCCAGGATCACCATTATGAGCAGATTCAGAGGACGCTTTGAAGCGAGAATAAGGAAGAATGACTAGTTATTAGGAACAAAACTGGGGGTTCTTTCTTAGAAAACCAGGAGAGGATGATGCTTCAAGAATGAAGGGATGAACAATTATGAAATAAACATTTTAATTGACACATGGTATAAAACCAAGGAACTTGTTAGAATACATTAATTTCAAAGTAAACATGAATTATTAAGAAAGAGACTGATGCATTCGATTTTACAGATACAATCATTTACTTAAAATTTTAAAAGTTATTAATTGAATAATCATGAGAAGTAATAACAGCTCAATAAAATGAACAGCTCTGAAAAATTATATGAGTATTAAAATTCATTGAATATATTTTCTTCAGCTGTTTTGTTTGGTGATTTATGTACATTTCTCTAGTACTTACAACCCTCTCATACAGACATGTTCGCTTTATTAGAATGAGTAAGAAAGTTATATGCATTTAATATAACTTTATGTAAATATATTAATTTAAAACAGTAAGCAAAAAGGGGATGTTTATATATAACTATGCATATTTAGTTACATGTTTGCTTGATATTTACTCAAAATTATGCATGCTAATACAGGGCTTCTCCATAACTCAGCTGGTAAAGAATCCACCTGTAATGCAGGAGACCCTGGTTCAATTCCTGGGTCGGGAAGATCCCCTGGAGTAAGATATGGCAACCCACTCCAGTTTCTTGCCTGGAAAATCCCCATGGACAGAGGAACCTGGCGGGTTACACTCTGTGGGGTTGCTAAGAGTTGAACATGACTGAGCAACTAAAAACAGCACATATATGCTAATGAGCAACTACTAGAAATAAGTTTGAAATCTGATATTTATTTCATTCACTTATTTATTCAGCAAATATGTTTAGAGAAAATATGGAAATATTTTGGAGACTCAGTGTGCTCTTTTAGGGGATGTAATATTTAACAAGATAAACACTGTATTTTTCTTTATGAAAAATTACTGTCTGATAGGGACTTTAAATGGGCACATACTGTAATCTCCATTGCCAATAAATAAATAGGAATAGTCATGTTCATAGCAGAAAAATGCAGAAAGACATGGCAATTTTCCAGACAAAGAACAAAGGAAAGAGTCATAACTTTAAGAAAGCATGGCTATGAAAATAATTTAAGAAGTTTATTATTTATACAGCATAGGATTTTACTTTCACCACCGAACACATTCACAACAGGGCTTCATTTCTGCTTGGCTCAGCCTCTTTATTCTTTCTGGGGCCATTTCTCCACTCTTCTCCAGTGGCATATTGGACACCTACAAACGTTGGGAGTTCATCTTTCAGTTTCGTATCTTACTGCCATTTCATACTTTCATAGGGTTTTCAAGGCAAGAATGCCTTTCTCCTCATCAGTGGATGGTGTTTTGCCAGAACTCTCCACCATGACCCATCTGCCTGGGTGACCCTTCACAACATGGCTCATAATTTCATTGAGTTATATAAGGCTGTGACCTTTGTGATCATTTTGATTAGATTTCTGTGGTTTCCATTCTCTCTGTCCTCTGATGGATGAGGATGAGAGGCTTGTGCAAGCTTTCTAATGGGAGAGGCTCTCATAGTCAACAAGAGTCCAAAATTCAGTACTCGAGCACAGTCTCAAAAATGACGGAATGATCTCAGTTCATTTCCAAGGCAAACCATTCAACATCACTGTAAACCGAGTCTATGCCACAACCACAAATGCTGAAGAAGCTGAAGTTGGACGGTTCTAGGAAGACCGACAAGACCTTTGAGAACTAACGCTAAAAAAAGATGTCTTTTTCATTACAGGAGACTGAAATGCAAAAGTAGGAAGCCAAGCGATACCTGGAATGAGACGTTAGGCCTTGGTGTACAAAATGAAGCAGGGAAAACGATAACAGAAATTTGTCAAGAGAACACATTGGTCATAGCTAACACCCTTTTACAACAACACAAGAGACAATTTTAAACATGGACATCACCAGATGGTCAGTACCAAAATCAGATTGATTATATTCTTCACAACCAAAGATGGAAAACCTCTATACAGTCAGCAAAAACAAGACCTAGAGCTGAATGTGGCTCAGGTCATGAGCTCCTTATTGCAAAATTCAAACTTAAATTGAAGAAAGTAGGGAAAACCACTATGCCATTCAGGTATGAACTAAATAAAATTTCTTATGATTATACAGTGGAATGAACAAATAGTTTCAAAGGAATAGGTAGGATAGACAGAGTGTCTAAAGAACTATGGATGATGTTCACAACATTGTTCCCTAGGCAGTGATCAAAACCATCCCTGAGAAAAAGAAAGGCAACAAGTCAAAATGGTTTTCTGAGGAGGCCTTACAAATAGCTAAGAAAAGAAAAGAAGATAAAGGCAAAGGAGAAAAGAAAAGATATACCCATCTGAATGCAGTAGCTCTTCTTGGCTGCTGCCCTTGACCTTGAACATGGGGTAACTCCTCCCCTCTCCTCCTGTGCCGTCGCAGCCACAGCACTGCTGAATCAAGGAATCAGTGAACCAAAATGGACTGAAATGGGTGAATTTAACTCAGATGACAATTATATCCTTTACTGTGGGCAGGAATCCCTTAGAAGAAATGGAGTAGCCATCATGGTCAACAACAGCGTCTGAAATGCAATACTTGGATGCAATGTCAAAAATGACAGAATGATATCTGTTCGTCTCCAAGGCAAACCATTCAATATCATGGTAATCCAAGTCTATGCCCTGACCAGTAACACTGAAGAAGCTGAAGTTAAACGGGTCTGTGAAGACCTACAAGAGCTTTTAGAACTAACACCCCCAAAAGATGTCCTTTTCATTATAGGGCACTGGAATGCAAAAGTAGGAAGTCAAGAAACACCTGGAGTAACAGGCAAATTTGGCTTTGGAGTACAGAATGAAGCAGGGCAAAGGCTAATAGCATTTTGCCAAGAGAATGCAGTGGTCATGGCAAACACCCTCTTCCAACAACACAAGAGAAGACTCTACACATGGGCATCATCAGATGGTCAAAACCAAAATCAGACTGATTATATTCTTTGCAGCCAAAGATAGAGAAGCTCTATAGAGTCAGCAAAAACAAGACCAGTAGCTGACTGTGGCTTAGGTCATGAACACTTTATTGCCAAATTCAGACTTAAATTGAAGAAAGTAGGGAAAACCACTAGACCATTCAGGTATGACCAAAATCAAATCCCTTATGACTATACAGTGGAAGTGAGAAATAGATTTAGAGGACTAGATCTGATAGACAGAGTGCCTGACGAACTATGGATGGAGGTTCATGACATTGTACAGGAGACAAGAATCAAGACCATCCCCAAGAAAAAGAAATACAGAAAAGCAAAATGGCTGTCTGAGGACACTTTACAAATAGCTGTGAAAAGAAGAGAAGCGAAAAGCAAAGGAGAAAAGGAAAGATGTACCCATTTGAAAGCAAAGTTCCAAAGAATAACAAGGAGAGATAAGAAAGACTTCTTTAGCAACCAGTGCAAAGAAATAGAGGAAAATAATAGACTAGGAAAGACTAGAGATATCTTCAAGAAAATTAGAGATACCAAGGGAACATTTCATGTAAAGATGGGCTCGATAAAGGACAGAAATGGTATGGACTTAACAGAAGAGGAAGATATTAAGAAGAGGTGGCAAGAATACACAGAAGAACTGTACAGAAAAAGATCTTCACAACCCAGAAAATCACGATGATGTGATCACTCACACTCACCTAGAGAAAGACATCCTGGAAAGTGAATGGCCTTAGGAAGCCAAGGACAAGTGGGCCTTAGGAAGCATCACTATTAACAAAGCTACTGGACGTGATGAAATTCCAGTTGAGCTATTTTAAATCCAAAAAGATGATGTTGTGAAAGTGCTATACTCGGTATGTCAGCAAATTTGGAAAACTCAGCAGTGGCCACAGGAGTGGAAAAGGTCAGTTTTCATTCCAATCCCTAAGAAAGGAAATGCCAAAGGATGCTCAAACTACTGCACATTCATACTCATCTCACACGCTAGTAAAGTAATGCTCAAAATTCTCCAAGCCAGGCTTCAGCAATATGTGAACCGTGAACTTCCAGATGTTCAAGCTGGATTTAGAAAAGACAGAGGAACCAGAGATCAAATTGCCAACATCCACTGGATCAACGAAAAAGCAAGAGAGTTCCAGAAAAACATCTATTTCTGCTTCATTGACTATGCCAAAGCCTTTGTGGATTACAGCAAACTGTGGAAAATTCTGAAAGAGATGGGAATACCAGACCACCTGACCTGTCTCTTCAGAAACCTATATGCAGGTCAGGAAGCAACAATTAGAACTGGACATGGAACAACAAACTGTTTCCAAATAGGAAAAGGAATATGTCAAGGCTGTATATTGTCACCCTGCTTATTTAACTTATATGCAGAGTACATCATGAGAAACACTGGGCTGGAGGAAGCACAAGCTGGAATTAAGATTGATGGGAGACATATCAATCACCTCAGATATGCAGATGACACCACCCTTATAGCAGAAAGTGAAGAGGAACTAAATAGCCTCTTGATGAAAGAGGAGAGTGAAGAAGTTGGCTTAAAACTCAACATTCAGAAAACTAAGATCATGGCATCCAATCCTGTCACTTCATGGCAAATAAATGAGGAAACAGTGGAAATTGTGGCTAACTTTATTTTTTCGGGCTCCCAAAATCACTGCAGATGCTGATTGAAGCCATGAAATTAAAAGACACCTACTCCTTGGAAGGAAAGTTATGACCAACCTAGATAGCATATTAAAAAGCAGAGACATTACTTTGTCAACAAAGGTCTGTCTAGTCAAGGCTATGGTTTTTCCAGTGATGTGTATGAATGTGAGAGTTGGACTACAAAGAAAGCTGAGCACTGAAGAATTGATGCTTTTGAACTCTGGTGTTGGAAGAGACTCTTGAGAGTCCCTTGGACTTCAAGGAGATCAAACCAGTCCATCCTAAAGGAGGAGCTCCAATACTTTGGCCACCTGAAGTGAAGAGCTGACTCATTTGAAAAGACCCTGATGCTGGGAAAGATTGAAGGCAGGAGGAGAAGGGGATGACAGAGGATGAGATGATTGGATGGCATCACTGACTCAATGGACATCGGTTTGGGTAGACTCTGGGACTTGATGATGGACAGGGAGCCCTGGCGTGCTGTGGTTCATGGGGTCACAAAGAGTCGGATACAACTAAGTGACTGAACTGAACTGAATGCAGTGTTCCAAAGAAGAGCAAGGAGAGATAAGAAAGTCATCTTAAGTAAACAATCCAAAGAAATAGAAGAAAACAGTAAAATGAGAAAGACTAGACATCTCTTCAAGAAAACTAGAGATACCAAGGGAACTTTTCTTTCAACGATGGGTATAATAAAGGATAGAAAAAGTGTGGACCTAACAGAAGCAGAAGATGTTAAGAACATATGGCAAGAATACAGAGGAAAAACTGTACAAGAAAGATCTTTAATGACCTGGATAAGTACGATTGTGTGGTCACTCACCTAGAGCCAGACATCCTGAAGTGTGAAGTCAAGAGGGCCATAGGAAGCATTACTAAGAACAATTCTAGTGGAGATGATAGATTCCAGCTGATCTACTTCATATCCTAAAAGATGATGCTGTGAAAGTGCTGTACTCAATATGCCAGCAAATATGGAAAACTCAGCAGTGGCCACAAGACACTGAAAGGATGGAAATCCTTTCAGTTTCCATCCAAATCCCTGAGACAGGAAATGTCAAAGAATGTTCAAACTGCCCCCACAATTGCACTCATTTTATATGCTAGCAAGATAATGCTCCAAATGCTTCAAGTTAGGCTTCAATAGTACATGAACTGAGAAATTCCAATGTTCAAGCTGGATTTAGAAAAGTAGAGGAACCAGAAATGAAATTGCCAACATTTCTTGGATCTTGGAGACAGCATGAGAGTTCCATAAAAGTATCTGCTTTTGCTTCATTGACTATGTTAAAGCTTTTGACTGGGTGGTTCACAACAACGTGAAAAATTCTTAAGGGGATGGGAATACCAGACCACCTGAGAAACCACCTGAGAAACCTGTATGCAGGTCAAGAAGCAACAGTCCAAACCAGATATGGAACAATGGACAGGTTCAAAATTGGGAAGAGACTACATCAAGGCTGTACACTGTCAACCTGCTTATTTTACTTATATGCAGTGTACCTCATGTGAAATGCCAGGATGGATGAAGCACAAATTGGAATCAAGATTGCTGGGAGAAATATCAATAACCTCAGATATGCAGATGACATCACTCTTATGGCAGAAAGTGAGGAGGAACTTAGGAGCCTCTTTATGATTGTGAAAGAGGTAAGTGAAAAAGCTGGCTTAAAACTCAACATTCAAAAAATGAAGACCATGGCATCTTGTTCCATCACTTCATGGCAAATAGATGGGGAAAATATGGAAACAGTGATAGGCTTTATTTTGGGGGGCTCCAAAATTGCTGCTGAAGGTAACTACAACCATGAAATTAAAAGATGCTTGCTCCTTGGAAGAAAAGCTGTGCCCAACCTAGAGAGCGTATTAAAAATGTAGAGACACCACTTTGCTGTCAAAGGTCTGTATAGATAGTGAAATCTATGGTTTTTCCAGTAGTCATGTAAAGATATGAATTCCCTGATTGTTCAGTGTTTAGAACACTCTGCTTCTATTGCAGAGTGCCTGGGTTCAATACCTAGTCAGGGAACTAAGATCCCCCATGCCTCACAGTGCAGCCAAAAAGATATGAACGTTAGACCTTAAAGAAAGCTGAGTGCCAAAGAATTGATGCTTTAAATCTATGGTGTTGGAGAAGCTTCTTGAGAGTCTTTTGGAAAGCAAGATCAAACCTGTCAATCCTAAAGGAAATAAACCTTGAATATTCATTGGAAGGACTGACGCTGAAATTCTAATACTTTGGCCATTTGATATGAAAAGTCGACTCCTTGAAAAAGACCCTGATGCTGGGAAAGACTGAGGGCTGGAGGAGAAGGGAATGACAGAAGATGAGATGGTTGGTTTGAGTCACTGACTCAATGGATGTGAATCTGAGAAAACTCTGGGAGATAGTGAAGGACGGGGAAGCCTAGCATGCTGCAGTCTGTGGAGTCACAAAGAGTTGGACACAACTGAGTATCTGAACAACAAATTATTTGTACAATCTGTGAAATAAGCTGGGATGAATAAATATTAGTAGGACAAAATCATGTAAGTCATGTTGCTTTCTCTAATTCTGAAGAAAATTATTTTGTTGAAAATTGAAGGCTTAGACAAACATTTTAAAGCTCTTAATAATAATAATAGGGACTTCCCTCGTGGCTCAGAGGTTAAAGTGTCTGCCTGCAATATGGGAGACCTGGATTCGATCCCTGGGTCGGGAAGATCCCCTGGAGAAGGAAATGTCAACCCACTCCAGTATTCTTGCCTGGAGAATCCCATGAACACAGAAGCCTGGTGGGCTACAGTCCATGGGGTTGCAAAGAATCGGACATGACTGAGCAAGTGAAAAATAGTAGTAATAATAATAATAATAAATTTTACTTCTTTTCTTTTAAGCTGCTAATAGTGTATTGTGGTTGTTCTTCAGTCCCTCAGACATGTCCGATTCTTAGGGACCTCATGAACTGCAGCACGCCAGGCTTCCCTGTCCTTCACTATCTCCGAGAGTTTGTTCAAACTCATGTCTGTTGAATTGATGATGCCATCCAGGCATCTTATCCTCTATTGTCTCCTTATCCTCCTCCCCTCAATCTTTCCCCAGATTAGGGTCTTTTTCAAAGAGTCAGCTTCTTACATCACATTGCCAAAGTATTGGAGCTTCAGCTTCAGCATCAGTCCTTCCAATAAATATTCAGGATTAATTACCTTTAGGATTAACTGGTTTGATCTTCTTGCTGTCCAAGGGACTCTCAAGACTCTTCTCCAGCACCACAGTCCACAAGCATCAATTCTTCCATGTTCAGTATTCTTTATGGTCAAACTCTCCCATCTGTACATGACTAGTTTTGACTATATGGACATTTGTTGGCAAAGTGATATCTCTGCTTTTTAATATGCTATCTAGATTTGTCAAATGAATGCCAAAGAATGTTCAAACGATCACACAGTTGCACTCATCTCACACAGTACTAAAGTAATGCTCAAAATTCTCTAGGCCAGGATTCAGCAATATGTGAACCATGAATTTCCAGATGTTCAAGCTGGATTTAGAAAAGGCAGAGGAACCAGAGATCAAATTGCCAACATCCATTGGATCATTGAAAAGGCAAGAGAGTTCCACAAAAACATCTACTTCTGCTTTATTGACTATGCCAAAGCCTTTGACTATGTGGATAACAACAAAATGTAGAAAATTCTTCAAGAGAGGGGAATACCAGACCACCTTGCCTGACTTCTGAGAAATCTATATACAGACCAAGAAGTAAGAGTTAGAACTGGACATGGAACAACAGACTGATTCCAAATAGGGAAAGGAGAACGTCAAAGCTGTTTATTGCCACCCTGTCTATTTAACTTAAATGCAGAGTACGTCATGCAAAATCCTGGGCTGGATGAAGCACAAGCTGGAATCAAGATTGCTGGGAGAAATATAAATAACCTTAGATATGCAAATGACACCACCCTTATGGCAGAAAGTGAAGAAGAACTAAAAAGCCTCTTGATGAAAGTGAAAGAGGAGAGTGAAAAAGTTGGTAAAACTCAGCATTCAGAAAATTAAGATCATGGCATCCGGTCCCATCACTTCATGGCAAGTATATGAGGAAACAATGGAAAAAGTGACAGACTATTTTCTTGGGCACCAAAATCACTGCAGATGATGACTGCAGCCATGAAATTAAAAGACACTTGCTCCTAGGAAGAAAAACTATGACCAACCTAGACAGCACATTAAAAAGCAGAGATATTACTTTGGCAACAAAGGTCTGTCTAATCAAGGCTATTGTTTTTCCAGTAGTCACGTATGGATGTTAGAGTGGACTAAAAAGAAAGCTCAGCACTGAAAAATTGATGCTTTGGAACTGTGGGGTTGGAGAAGACTCTTGAGAGTTCCTTGGACTGTGAGGAGATCAAACTGCTGCTGCTGCTGCTGCTGCTAAGTCGCTTCAGCCGTGTCTGACTCTCTGCGACCCCATAGACAGCAGCCCAGCAGGCTCTGCCATCCTTGGGATTCTCCAGGCAAGAACAAACTAGTCAATCCTAAAAGAAATCATTTCTGAATATTCATTGGAAGGACTGATGCTGAAGCTGAAACACCAATCCTTTGGCCCCCTGATATGAAGAACTGACTCATTTGAAGAGACTCTTATTTGGGGAAGATTGAAGGCGGCAGAAGGGCACAACAGAGAGTGAGATGGTTGGAGGGCATGACCAACTCAGTGGACACATTTTTGAGTAAACTCTGGGAGTTGGTGATGGACAGGGGAGCCTGACAAACTGCAGTCCATGGGGTCACTAAGTGTCTGACTGTGTGACTGAATTGAACTGAAGTGATATGATATTGAAAAATTTTCTATTAAGCTTTCCTTCTACCTTTAACTCATCTCTCGGTTATGTTTTAAATATTCTCGTTCATCATTGAATCCATTTTGCTCATATTTTGATAAAGACATATTTGTATTCATGAGTGATTATGGACCTAGAATGTGTTTCTCCTTCAGCCCTTTTTAAGGTAAGTTTATATTGTCTTTGGGATTAACGAAATATTTCCTTTTTTCTAATCCTAAAAAAATAAGGATTTATTCTTGGAGTTTTTTGCTAAAGTTTATCTGTAAAATCATGTGGGTTTAGTATTTTCTTTGTGCAAATGTATTTAGTGGCCATCTTGATTCTAGTAAGGGAAAAATTTATAATGCAAATATATATTCTGGTTTTCAAATCTGTTTTTTGCAAATTAGTGTATATACTAGTATGTGTCAAGTCCTGTTTGCAGGAGAGCACTGGAGAGGTGTCTCTGCAGATTTCCTTCAGGTACATAAGCACTACCAGGGGTCCGGCCCCTTCTCACAGGAGTCGTTCTTGATAAACCCCGGGTTCACCATGGACTCGGGCTCATCCACCAAGGCTGTAGCATCTGTGGCCACTGCCATCTCCTCCTTGGAACGATCGCCCTTCTTAGAGTCTCTGCTCTGGGCCATGGCTGGAGATACTGGGTCACTCCTGGGAGTCTGCTGCCTTCTTTCCTGTCAAAAGTGCTAGATTCTCCTCTGAGCTCAGAAGGCTGGTCTGACGATTCAGTGGTGGAACACAGAGCTGTTTTCCGCTTCAGTGTGGGTGGCCAGGTCAGCTAGGAATGGTGGGGAGGGCATCACCCTCAGTTCCAGGGCCATCTCTGGCCCCTTCCACCTCCCTCCCTCCACAGAGATGCATAGCCCTCTTGGCACTGGGCTCTGCTTGGGCTCCATGACCAGTTTAGCACCTACCTCATCACAGTCCTGGGCCCGCTTCTGGTGGCAGGCCTCCTGCTTAGCTGGGGGGGCTCAGGGCCTGGCTCCAAGACAAGGAGGGATGGCTCCTGCCCATTCTCCTGGCACCAACTCCTGGGTCCCTAAAAGTTTCTTCAGCAGAGAGGACCATGTGAACAGAGGCATCTTCTTGTGCAGTGACAGCTGCAGGAGGCCACCTTTGCAAGCCTGCACTTTGGTGCAAGAACACCCCACTGCTGACCACCTGGGAGCCGCACCACACAGCCCGTGTCTGTGAAAGCAGTGTTGACCTCCTCCAGTCCCACGGGACCAATCCTCATATGCAGCTTGACAATCACCTCATCAGCACTCTGCCTCCGATCGAGCACCAAGTCCAGGGAAGCCTGATGTCCTGCAGTCTGTAGGGTCTCAAAGAGTCAGACACATCTGAGCCACTGAAGGACAACAACAATTGAAGAATTTGATGTAAGTAGATTTGATTAAAAGAACATGAAAATAGGGCTGAGTTGTACAGCTTGGTTGCAAAAAAACCCCACAAGTTTTAAAGAGTGAAAAAAGACTTGTAAGAGGAGGAACCAAGTAGACAACCAACAACTAGATTCAGAAGTCTCAGTCTATTCTCCATGCATCTTCACCATTCTATCATATTTCCTATTGCAATTTTTTTTATTCAGAACTTAATTCCACATAACATCTTTTGATTTCTCTTTTGACTCAATGTTTATTTGTATGAAAGTGTTATCTTTCAGTTGTGTCCAACTCTTTGTGACCCCATGGACTTTAGCCCACCAGGTTCTACTGTCCATGGAATTCTTCAGGCGAGAATATTGGAGTGGGTTGCATTCCATTCTCCAGGGGATCTTCCTAACCCAGGGATCAAATCCATGTCTCTTGGCATTGCAGGAAGATTCTTTACCATCTCAGCCACCAGAGTCTACTCTTCAATCTATCTATTCACTTAAATCTGATTTGTTGAATTATTAATTTGGAGAAATTCACTTTATTTCTTTAGCAAATTTTCATAATTATTCTTTTTAATTTCTTGTTCTTTGCACATATTTTCAGATTTCATTTTCATATCCTTAAACATATTGTAAAATCTAATTTATTTTCCATTTCAAACTATAAAACTACTTTACCTCATTGAGTTAATATTTCTGTTACTTCTGCTGGTTCCCAGTCTTGAAGCTTTCTTTTCTTGTAACAGGGAGGTGCTTATTTAACTTGAAATTTTATTTGTGGGAAATTGTGAAGCGTGGGGCAAAGTTTCTTCAAAGAGGTTTTTCTGCTTTGAACTGTAAACCCATACCAAGTCTTATAATGTTAAAAATTCTAAGGGAAGAGTTCTTTTATCCAGGGAGCACTAAGTCAAAACAAGCGATATTCCTTGCAGTAAACTTCTGTATAAGGGAATTAAGTTGTAAAAGTGAGATCTTATTTTGAGAATTTAGCGTTACATGATCTTGGGCAAATCTTCAGATTTTTGATCTCTCCACTCATGCCATATATTGTCTGTTCTACAAAGAAATGGCAAGGGTGAACATCAGAATTCCTGCTTTGGCTTTGATTAGGGATTCTTCTGATTTTTTATTTTCTAACCAAATCAAAAATGAATTTTTATGAGGCAATTTTATATTTTATCTAGATTTTTAATATTTCAGTTGGATATAAGCAAACATACGCCTCCTATACTTTTAAATTTATGTGACTAAATCCTTATTTGAAATCTGAGCTCTGCTTTAGTTTTCTCATATAATAAAATAACTTAGAAATATTTCTCTCCCAGTTTACACAAGTATGTTGAGGTCAATTTCTGAGCTATATTATATCTCTCCACTAAATTGTTTACAACATGTGAACTTTGTCATAGTGATTAGATAAATTTACCAGTTTTTTTTTCTTTTTTTTTTACCAATCACTTCTAGGTTATTTACCATATATAAAAAGACTTTCCTCTTTTAAGATTATATTGTTATCTCAGTTTTCTTTTAGTGGATTCATGATTCTGTCCCATCTTCTTGTTTTGTGATTTTTTTTTTCTTTTTTGGATTCTGATTTTTACCAATTAATACAGAACTTATATAAACCCTAATTATGCAACAGGAAACAACTCTTAATCCTTGGTCAAGGTTTTGTCTTGGCATCTTCTAAGCAAACCTACCCGGTGTTTTCATTTTAGCAAACAAAACAGGAAAAAAAAATTCTCAAAGGATTTGAAATTTCAGTATGTCTCTTCCAAATTATTAAAATGAATATAATTTTGTAACTGAATATAACCCTTCATATAACTATGCCACACTTCTTAGAATACAGATAATTGATATTTCCTTTTACTTCTAAGTGGTGCTTTTCCACCTGCTAAAGACTCTTAAAGACAGCTAACTCCATCATTCCCTTCCTCTACCAAAGAATTCCCTTTATAGGCTTTGCAATTCCTCAGTTCATCTCTACCTTCTCTGATCCTTCTCCCTTAAGCTTGTAGAATAAGTACTGGCTAACTGGCTAACTTATTTTGTCCAATAGTCTGTGAAATCATTTTGAATTAGAACTGTATTTTACTTGTTTCTTTATGCCCTGTGCATAATACAGAATCTAGTATACAGTAAGTACTAAAAATTGCTTGTTAAAAGGTATGAAATATAAAGAATTTGGAGAGGAAGTGGAATTAAATTGAAATTCATGTGAGTGACTGAATATAAAATGAGTACTTCTAAATTCATCTTTCCTTTGAGATTCACAGGCATGTCCTGTCTTTAATTTACACACTGTAGGTCAAAAACACTTCCCGTCGCTACTCTTTTAGTGTTTCATGAATTTGCTAGAGTCATTATCACACTCTGGTTGCTTAAAGTAAAAACCAAACACTTCCTGGTTAACTCTTGGTCACCTCTCACTTCCCATCAATCATAAGACTCATTCTCTGCTCTCCATTCACAAATCAATACTTCAATATTATATTCATATTAGTTAAGACTAAGCCACTAAGCAGAGCACATTCTTACTGATAATCTCATCAAATCTTGCTTTCTTAATATATATTTTTTAAAAAGGAAAGAAAAGTGTGTTAGTCGAAAAGTCGTATCCAATGCTTTGCAACCCCATGGACTATAGCCCACCAGGCTCCTCCATCCATGGAATTCTCTAGGCCAGAATACTATAGTGGGTAGCCATTCCTTTTTCCAGAGGATCCTGTTGACCCAGGGATAGAAACCAAGTCTCTTGCATTGCAAGCAGATTCTTTTCTGTCTGAGCCACCTAATTTTAATCAATGACATATTCATTTTTTCTCTACAACTCAAATCCTTTTTGTTGCCAGAATAGTTTTATTAAAGGATATATATGATCATTTTCTGTACCTCATTTCAAAATTTGAGTGGACATCTTTTTATGGTAATTAAACATGACCCAGAACATAGCATCCAAGGCTCTCCAAAGTGTCCTATTTTAACTAATATTTCCTCTTTCTGCACAGCTGTGTTAGCCTATGACTATATATATGGAACTGATATCTGTATATTTAAATGACCATGACTTACATATCATTCATCTTTTTCTCCTTTTCTTCCGTACACTTTCAGAACCCTTTTTCTGTAATCTTTGCTTCTGGACTCAGTTGAAATGTTCCCTCCATTTTGAAGTTTTGACTGATTTTCTTCACATTGCAGTACAGCATCTTCTGGGGCTCTGAAACACTGTACCTTTGTAAGTATTTAGTATATTTCTCTTATAACATGTGATATTTGTGCTTTATTGGCATATTAGCATATGACCAATCTTATGAGAAACATATGTTTTTATGTTTCCCCATTTATTAAGTTCCATAAAACATGTTATTTAGTAGACTTACTAAAATGAATTTTTATACTTTAAAATTGTCAATTAAAAATATAATTTTTCTATTTTAACCTATTTAAAGCAAGCTCCTAGAATGTCAAAATTATTTCCTCTAAAATGTATACTTATTACATATCTATTCCTGAATAAATACTATACAATACTGTGCCAATTAACAACTGTCAAAGTTCTCTGCCTATAAGTGCCATTTCCGAACTCCAGAAATTAACTTTTAACGTGATCTATGTCTAAATTGCCACTTCACTTCTGGGCCCAGCAAACATTCATCCTTTGCAGAGCAGTGTGTGAGGGAGCTGCTGTTGTGGCATCCGAGAAGTGGGTTTCAGCAATTCCATTGCTGCAGCTCTGCTATACTGACTGTGGATTCTGTGAGAAAGCTTTGGTGTGGCCCCTGACATGAGCCACTGGCTCAATCTGAAGGTTATTCTGGAGAAACTCGTGGAAAGAGGCCACGAAGTGACTGTGTTGGTGTCTCCACAAAATTTTATCACTGACTACAGCAAGCCTTCCACCATGAACTTCAAGATTCTCCCCATGCCACAGGACAGAGAAGCTAATGAAAATAGACTAAATGACTTTTTAGACCTATCAGTTAATGTCATGCCTTCATTGTCACCTTGGCAATCAGCAAAATCTGCAAGACTTTTTTTTTTCCAAATGAGTGGATATTTAAAACTTGTCTGTGAGAGTGTCATCTAAAACTGGACAATCTTGAAGAAACTCTAGGACACCAACTATAATGTTATGATTATAGACCCTATGATGCCCTGTGGAGAGCTGATTGTTGAGATTCTAGGAAACCCTTCTGTATACACACTAAGGCATTCCATGGGTGGCACGATGGAGAAATACTGTGGGCAAATTCCATCCTAACCTTCCTACATGCCTGTTGACATGGCAGGACTAACATACAAAATGACCTTTATGCAAACAGTAAAAAATTTAATGCTTTCCATTTTCTTTGACTTCTGGCTCCAACCACATGACACTCAGCTTTGGGACTAGTTTTAAAGTGAAGTGTTAGGTAAGAGATTCTGCTTTTCATTCTGAAGTAGTTATCAGAAAAAGCTAAGGAGGTTTAATAAAAGTCTAGGAAGATGAAAGGAATATATTTTTAAAACTGTCACTTCCCCCCAAATTCCACAATTAACACCAATGAACTGTGGTTCAACAATTAATTGGGAAAGGGAGGCAAGAAACGTCTTGCTGTGGTTCCTCTTTCTTTACAGTCATCTATCTTGTAGAATACTTCAATACCTAAACGATTGTTACCAAAGCAAAATAAATATAAAACTTGTTGCTGCTGCTGCTGCTAAGTCACTTCAGTTGTGTCCGACTCTGTGCAACCCCATAGATGGCAGCCCACCAGGCTCCCCCATCCCTGGGATTCTCCAGGCAAGAACACTGGAGTGGGTTGTCATTTCCTTCTCCAATACATGAAAGTGAAAAGTGAAAGGGAAGTCTCTCAGTCGTGTCCGACTGTTAGCGACCCCATGGACTGCAGCCTACCAGGCTCCTCCATCCATGGATTTTCCAGGCAAGAGTACTGGAGTGGGGTGCCATTGCCTTCTCTGATAAAACTTGCTAATAAGCCTCAATCCAATGAAAGATGTATTTTTTGTCACATGCAGAATATCACAAGTAAGTCTAATACACTGAGCTTTTCAGCAGTAAAGAATCTCCCTGCAATGCAGAAGATGCAGGAATTGCAGGTTCAATCCCTGGATCAGGAAAATACCCCGGAGGAAGAAATGGCAACCCACACCAGTATTCGTATTAGGAAAATTCCATGCACAGAGAAGCCTGTTGGGCTAGAGTCCATAGGGTTGCAAAGATTCAGACACAACCAAGCAACTGAGCACAAACACACAGCGAGTTTTCACAGGGGAGGACATTGGACTTCTGCTTAGTTCAGTTCAGTTGCTCAGTTGTGTCCAACTCTTTGTGACCCCATAGACTGCAGCACACCAGGCCTTCCTGTCCATCACCAACTCCCGGAGTTCACTCAAACTCATGTCCATTGAGTCAGTGAAGCCATCCAACCATCTCCCATCCAACCATCTCATCCTCTGTTGTCCCCTTCTCCTCCTGCCCTCAATCTTTCCCAGCATCAGGGTCTTTTCCAATGAGCCAGTTCTTCACATCAGGTGGCCCAAGTGTTGGAGTTTCAGCTTCAACATCATTCTTTTCAATGAACATTCAGGACTGATTTCCTTTAGGATGGACTAGTAGGATCTCCTTGCAGTCCAAGGGAATGCTCAGTAAAGGGAGTGAATGTTTGTTAAAGGAGGAAGGTAATCTCCTTACCTGATCCAGTAATAAACTGAAAGGGATTAAATTTGTTATTTGATTTTTTCTCTACAATTTTTGAAAATCACACATTATTAGAATTAAAATTTATACCATCATTCTGTTTGCCCATAGTACCCTTTATTCCTATGTCTCTCTTAAATTTAGGATGAAAATTTAGTAAGTCCTATGTGAACTGCTTCATCATAGCTGGTCATATTGAAAAGTTTCCTAGTATGTTATACTTCTTGTGTGGATGCTCAGTCACTTCAGTCATGTCTGACTCTTTGTAACCCAATGGACTGTAGCCTACAGGCTTCTCTGTCCATGGGATTCTCCTGGCAAGAATACTGGAGTCTGTTTTCATGCCCTCCTCCAGGGGATATTCCCAACCTAGGAATAAAATCCATGTCTCTTGAATCTCCTGCATTTTAGGTGGATTCTTTATTTACCCAGTGAGCCACCTTGGAAGCCTGTTATACTTCTTAGGGGAGTATGATACAGAAACCTAAAAAATTATGTATCAACTTGAAAGAGTTTATAGCTCTAAATGTTAAAAAGAGCTTATTTTTCACTACACTAGTTACATATATTCTATTTGTAATTGTTTGCCTTTCCTAATAAAGAATCATTTTCTTTTGCCATTTTCACATATCTAGGTTATATCTGATTCCATCAACTGAGGCTGGCTTTCATTCCAAATTCTTTTTTTTTTTTTAATAAAGTATAGTTGATTTATAAGGTTGTGTTAATTTCTGCTGTATAGCCAAATGATTTAGTTTTACATAGTATACATTATTTGTCTTCTTTTTCATTATAATTTATCTCACAATATTGAATATATTTCTCAGTGCTTTACAGAGCTTCCCTTGTAGGTCAGTCAGTAAAGAATCTGCCTGCAGTGCAGAAGACCTGGGTTTGATCCTTGGGTAGGGAAGATCCCCTGGAGAAGGGAATGGTCAACTCACTCCAGTATTCTTGCCTGGAAAATTGCATGGACAGAGAAGCCCAGTAGGCTACAGTCAATGGGGTCACACAGAGTCAGACACGACTGAGTGACTATCACACACACCTCTTTAAAGGACCTACCTTCAAATACTCTCAGACTTCAATATATGAATATTAGAGGAACATAATTCAGTCCATAATTTTGATTTTTAATAGATACATTGTTTAATAGAGCTAAGATTAAAAAAACAAACGCTTAAAAATCCTTAGCTTTACACATGATTTTGAATTTACACTGCATTTATTTTACAATAAATAATATAACAACCAATAAGCACTTCCTGGTGTAGACAGTGAGTTAGGTACCTTATTCAAGGTAAATAAGACCAGGGCCTTGACCTCAATTCTTCTTTCAGAAATACATGTAAAACATAGAATTAGAAATATATTCTGATAATTAGAGATACTGTCCTAGTTCCACTCAATAATTTTCTGGGATATTTGTTGTATTACTCATTAATATAGGGAAGGTATATGATTCTGCTGGGCTTCCCTGGTGGTTCAGCAGCAAAGCGTCTGCCTGCAATGCAGGAGACCCGGGTTCAATTCCTGGGTCGGGAAGATCCCCTGGAGAAGGAAATGGCAATCCACTCCAGTACTCTTGCCTGGAAAATCCCATGGATGGAGGAGCCTGATAGGCTACAGTTCATGGGGTCGCAAAGAGTCGGACACGACTGAGCAACTTCACTTCACTTCATATGATTCTGTATGGATATATATTATGAAACAAATATAGTACTTAGTAACAATTGGAAAATTTTAACTCTATTATCTCTAACAGATCTTTCTTTTACTGTAAGCACTGTGCTTCCCTGATAGCACAGGCAGTAAAGAATCCACCTACAATGCTGGAAACCAAGGCTCACTTCCTGAGTTGGGAAGATCCCCTGGAGAAGGGAATGACAATCCCCTCCAATATTCTTTCTTGGAGAATTCCATGGACAGAGGAGTCTGGTGGGCCACAGTCTGTGGGGTCACAAAGAGTCAGACATGACTGAACAACTAACACTTTCACACCATCATTGATTTTCATTGCTGTACTCTATCATGTTCTTTATTAAGCAGTTCTGAATGCACTATGAGTATCATTTCATTCTGATATAATGATAAACATAGCTAATATAAATTGCTAAAAAAATAGACAAAAGCATATATAATGAGTGTAATCAGCTTCATGTTTTTCCTATATAAGAAATTTTAACTTTTCTTGATTTTCATCAAGATATTGTCTATGTATTATTAAAATATATATATATTCTTCTTTTTTACCAATAAGAACAATGACTAATCATCTTTATCTATTTTTTCACTTAATATGGATTTGATATATTTACTCACAACATATTAAAATCTACATTATTCTTTAAATTGATGCAGCAATATTCATAAGAATGGATATAACAGATCATTGAATTGATCTAATGTGAAAGCCCATACTTATATTTTCCAGCTCTGGTGTTACCAAAATAAATTGTTGCCCTAAACTCATTGTACTTATATCTCAGGCACAATGCCCTCTAACATTTTTGAACCATTTAGCTCTTATCCTCAGACCTTTCCGTACGTGTGTTAGTCACTTCGTCGTGTTCAACTCTATGAGACCTCATGGACTGTGGCCCACCAGGCTCCTCTGTTCATGCAGTTCTCCAGAGAACACTGGAGTGTGTTGCCATTCCCTTCTCAGGGGATGTTCCCAACCCAGGGATTGAACCCTGGTCTCTTGTGTTGCAGGCAGACTCTTTACCATCTGAGCCACCCAGAAAGCCCAATTATTTCATTTTCTGATGGGCTGTTTATCTTTTTGGTCCCTAACTGGTCTGATCTGGCATTTAGATAATTTAAAGCCTTTTGTTAATGACATGTATTACAAACATCTTTTTAACTCATTAATTGACTTTGAAATTGTAACTAATTTATATCAACAAAATATTTTATAAATATTTTAAAGTATTATACATGTGATTTCAGATTTTAGAAATATCAAACCAATACAAAGTGAAAAAATACAAGTATATAGTTGAAATATATGAGGAAATAAACTTCTATATATCCTATAAACAAGTTAAGAAATAGTTTGTTTTCTTAACAAGCTATTTCTTATTCCTTAACAAATTTCTTAAGGACACCTTTCTTCCAATAGAAACTACCAGACTGAATTTTGTGAACATTTTCTTAGAAATTTTGTCTATCATTATATGTGATTTCCTCAACACTCTCTGTTTAGATTTTCTAAAATACTATACAAGTGGAATCATAGATGTGCTACTTATGCTGAATACTTTTAAAGATGCAATCGTGTGTTTTCTTCATTTTTTAAGCTCTATGGATAGTGCTCTATTGTGTGATTATAACATGACATTCTGTGGATGGACAACTATTTACAGTATTTTATATGATGTGACTATTATAAACATTCCTGCATATTCCTCTGTTGTAGAAGAGAAATAGTACTAATAGGATATAAACTGTATATTTATATTTTCTCCTACTAGATAATTTTAGAGTTTTCTCCAAAGAAATTATACCCTAACCAAATCTATACAGATTTTTGCCTTAGCCAATACAGCATTTTAGTCCTTATTGTGCCACATCATGCAGTTCAGTTTAGTTCAGTGGCTCATTCATGTCCGACTCTTTGCAGCCCCATTAATGACAGCATGCCAGGGCTCCCTGTCCATCGCAAACTCCCGGAGTTAACCCAAACTCATGTCCATCGAGTCAGTGATGCCATCCAGCCATCTCATCCTTTGTCATCCCCTTCTCCTCCTGCCCTCCATCTTTCCCAGCATCAGGGTCTTTTCTAATAAGTCAGCACTTCACATCAGGTGGCCAAAGTATTGGAGTTTCAGCTTCAGCATCAGTCCTGCCAATGAACACCCAGGACTGATCTCCTTTAGGATGGACTAGTTGGATCTCCTTGCAGTCCAAGGGACTCTCAAGAGTCTCCTCCAACACCACAGTTAAAAAGCATCAATTCTTTGGTGCTCAGCTTTCTTCACAGTTCAACTCTCACATCCATACATGACCACTGGAAAAACCATAGCCTTGACTAGATGGACCTTTGTTGGCAATGTAATGTCTTGGCTTTTTAATATACTATCTAGGTTGGTCATAACTTTCCTTCCAAGGAGAAGCATCTTTTATTTATTTATTTATTTATTTATTTATTTTCCCACTGCTGGGCATACACACTGAGGAAACCAGAATTGAAAGAGACACATGTACCCCAATGTTCATCGCAGCACTGTTTATAATAGCCAGGACATGGAAGCATCTTTTAATTTCATGGCTGCAATCACCATCTGCAGTGATTTTGGAGACCCCCCCCCAAAAAAAAAAGTCTGACACTGTTTCCATTGTTTCCCTATCTATTTCCCAAGAAGTGATGGGACCAGATGCCATGATCTTAGTTTTCTGTATGTTCAGCTTTAAGCCAACTTTTTCACTCTCCTCTTTCACTTTCATCAAGAGGCTTTTTAGCTCCTCTTCACTTTCTGCCATAAGGGTGGTGTCATCTGCATATCTGAGGTTATTGATATTTCTCCTGGCAATCTTGATTTCAGCTTGTGCTTCTTCCAGTCCAGCATTTCTCATGATGTACTCTGCATAGAAGTTAAATAAGCAGGGTGACAATATACAGCCTTGACGTACTTCTTTTCCTATTTGGAACCAGTCTGTTGTTCCATGTCCAGTTCTAACTGTTGCTTCCTGACCTACATATAGGTTTCTCAAGAGGCAGATCAGGTAGTCTGGTATTCCCATCTCTTGCAGAATTTTCCAGAGTTTATTGTCAAAGGCTTTGGCATAGTTAATGAAGCAGAAAGAGATGTTTTCCTGGAACTCTCTTGCTTTTTTGATGATCCAGCGGATGTTGGCAATTTGATCTCTGGTTCCTCTGCCTTTTCTAAAACTAGCTTGAACATCTGGAAGTTCACAGTTTCACATATTGCTGTAGCCTGGCTTGGAGAATTTTGAACAATACTTTACTAGCATGTGAGATGAGTGCAATTGTGCAGAGGTCTGAGCATTCTTTGGCATTGCCTTTCTTTGGGACTGGATGAAAACTGACCTTTTCCAGTCCTGTGGCCACTGCTGACTTTTCCAAATTTGCTGGCATATTGAGGGCAGCACTTTCACAGCATCATCTTTCAGGATTTGAAACAGCTCAACTGGAATTCCATCACCTCCACTAGCTTTGTTCGTAGTGATGCTTTCTAAGGCCCACTTGACTTCACATTCTAGGATGTCTGGCTCTAGGTTAGTGAGCATACCATCGTGATTATCTGGGTCGTGGAGATCTTTTTTGTACAGTTCTTCTGTGTATTCTTGCCACCTCTTCTTAATATCTTCTGCTTCTGTTAGGTCCATACCACTCTGTCCTTTATTGAGCCCATCTTTGCATGAAATGTTCCCTTGGTATCTCTAATTTTCTTGAAGAGATCTCTAGTCTTTCCCATTTTGTTGTTTTCCTCTATTTCTTTGCATTGCTTGCTGAGGAAGGCTTTCTTATCTCTTCTTGCTATTCTTTGGAACTCTGCATTCAGATGCTTATATCTTTCCTTTTCTGCTTAGCTTTTTGTTTCTTTGCTGTTTACAGCTATTTGTAAACCCTCCTCAGACAGCCGTTTTGCTTTTTTGCATTTCTTTTCCATGGGGATGGTCTTGATCCCTGTCTCCTGTACAATGTCACGAACCTCTGTCCATAGTTCATCAGGCACTCTGTCTATCAGATCTAGTCCCTTAAATCTATTTGTCACTTCCTCTGTAAAATCATAAAGGATTTAATTTAGGTCATATCTGAATGGTCTAGTGGTTTTCCCTACTTTCTTGAATTTAAGTCTGAATTTGGCAATAAGGAGTTCATGATCTGAGCCACAGTCAGCTCCTGGTCTTGTTTTTGCTGACTCTATAGAGCTTCTCCATCTTTGGCTGCAAAGAATATAACCAATCTGATTTCAGTGTTGACCATCTGGTGATGTCCATGTGTAGAGTCTTCTCTGGTGTTGTTGGAAGAGGGTATTTGCTATGACCAGTGCGTTCTGTTGGCAAAATCTATTAGCCTTTGCCTGCTTCATTCCATACTCCAAGGCCAAGTTTGCCTGTTACTCCAGGTGTTTCTTGACTTCCTACTTTTGCATTCCAGTCCCTTATAATGAAAGGGACATCTTTTTGGGGTGTTAGTTCTAAAAGGGCTTGTAGGTCTTCATAGAACCGTTCAACTTCAGCTTCTTCAGTGTTACTGGTTGGGGCATAGGCTTGGATTACCATGATATTGAATGGTTTGCCTTGGAAATGAACAGAGATCATCCGGTGGCTGCTATGGACATTGCATAAAATGCGATGGCTGCGTTGGACCATGCAGGAGGCATGGCTGAGAGGAGCTACCCCACAGCCAAAGTCAGGGTGGCGACCGGAGCGCCAGGCTGTGACGGCACAGGAGCGGCCAAGTGGAGCTACCCCATGGCTGAGGTTATGGGCAGCGGCTGAGAGGAGCAACCCCATGTCCAAGGAATGGCTGCACGGGCGCAGGAGGGCAGAGAGGAGCCTCTCCACATTCAATGTCTGGAGGGGCGACTCATCCAAGTAAGGAGCAGCGGCTGCGCTTTGCTGGAGCAGCCATGAAGAGATACCCCACATCTGAGGTAAGAGAAACCCAAGTAAGATGGTAGGTGTTGTGAGAGGGTTCAGAGGGCAGTCACACTGAAACCATAATCACAGAAAACTAGTCAATCTGATCACACAGACCACAGCCTTGTTTAACTCAATGAAACTATGCCATGCCCTGTGGGGCCACCCAAGACAGATGGGTCATGGTGGAGAGGTCTGACAGAATGTGGTCCACTGGAGAAGGGAATGGCAAACCACTTCAGTATTCTTGCCTTGAGAACCCTATGAACAGTATGAAGAGGCAAAATGATACTGAAAGAGGAACTCCTCAGGTTGTTAAGTGCCCAATATGCTACTGGAGATCAGTGGAGAAATAATTCCAGAAAGAATGAAAGGATGGAGCCAAAGCAAAAACAATACCCAGCTGTGGATGTGACTGGTGATAGAAGCAAGGTCCAATGCTGTAAAGAGCAATATTGCATAGGAACCTGGAATGTCAGGTCCATGAATCAAGGCAAATTGGGAGTGGTCAAACAGAAGATGGCAAGAGTGAACGTTGACATTCTAGGAATCAGCGAACTAAAATGAACTTGAATGTGTGAATTTAACTCAGATGACCATTATATCTTTTACTGTGGGCAGGAATCCAGTAGAAGAGATAGAGTAGCCATCATGGTCAACAAAAGAGTCCAAAATGCCACATCATTACTTTTAGCATATTATTGAATGAGTTTTAGTAACAGTCATCTTGAGAAATAATTGACATACCATAAAATTTCCCCAAGAACCGTGATATTTACTACGTTTACAAAGTTCAACCATTGTCTCCATGTTCTAATTCTGTAATCCCCCCAAGAGATGATTTTTTTTTTTAAGTTTTGTTAGTGAGATGGGTCTGAAATGGTATCTTAGGTTTTATTTAGATTCCCTTGGTTATTCCTGAGATTGAGTAAATTTTTATACAGGGGATTTTGCCAGTTCATGAGCCACTTCAAGGTCCACAGCTGGTACTGAGGTCTGGATATTTACTACTCAGCATGGAGGTGGGAATGACTCTTCTTGTGTGCCTTGGCATATGGTGTGGGTGATACAATCAAAAAGAAACAGCCTGTCACTGAGTTCTCAGAGATACAAAGCTTTTTGCCATGTCTGCAGCCAGGAACACACTCTTTGGGTCTGTATCCTTGTGCAAACTTCCCTTCTCAAATGTCATTTTCTGTTTTGGAGTGCACCCAAATTTCACAGTCTCCTATCTGGATCCCAGAGCTCCCACAAAGACACATAGGTCTGTGAATAAACACCAAATCATTGCTGGGGAGAGTACATGAGACACATCTTATTTGGTCATCCTGCTCAAAATATTTGGAAGGGTAATACTCCCTTCGCTTGTATTTCTTCTGGAGTACCTTGATTATTCTTAGCTTTCTGCTCTTTTATTATGGATTTTAAAAATTAAAAACAAAATTCTACAAAAATCATCAAATTTCATGAAGATTGGGGTTTTGAAATTTTAGTAAGAATTACAAAGAATCTGTATACTGATTTGAAGAGAATGGTCATCTTTATGATTTTTGATTTCCTACCAATAAATGTGATAGCTCTTTATTTTACTACAATGGATTTCAGTAAGACATTATAATTCTAATTATATAAAGTTTGCATATCTTTTTTATAACTATTCAGGAATTATAAGTCAAAGTATACATTTTAGTTATATTTTCTTTTATTCATACACAAAAATTGCAGTTGTCGTTTTATCTTTTTTTTTTGTATTCATTGAAATGACAGACTCTCACATTTATTCTAATAACAAATCTGTATATTCTTTTGGAATAAACAGAGAATTTCAGATGATCTAAACAGACACTCAAGAGCAAAAACTCAGGATGGGAAATCATTACAGGAACCAGTGCCTGGGTAGGAACACCTGAAATGTAATTGATGAATTGCTGGAGATTCACTGTGGATAATTCTGAGAGAAAAAATCCATTGGGATCCAGTTCTATGGGGGTCCCCCAAATATAGTAAGTTTTACTTCCAGGAACTCAGGCAATTTCCATATTAAATATCAGAAAAAAATCTCTTGCTTTCAGTGAGGGGAGATAGAAAGGAAGCATTCTGAAAGAAGCCAGAACACTGTTCTTACCAACAAGGTCTGTCCTCAGAATAAATTAGTTAATGGATGCACAACGTGCTGGGAGAATTATCAGAGCCTAACTGACTTGGGGCAAGAAAAACACCATACTCTAGGTCCCTCTAGACTACTTCATAGAAAAGGGATATTTTAACTCTAGACCATCCTGCTCCATATAAAGTGGAAAAAAAAAATTGAGAAATAGTTGTGAAGAGTCCAGAGACTTAGACTAATACTGAGACTAATCCTAAGACTCTAGGATGCTTCTCTCCCCAATTTATCACCACATTTAAAAAAATCCATTTACAGTTCTACCCAGTACATCATGTCTGGGTATCAAGGAAAAAATTACAAGGAACATCAAAAAGCAAAAACACATTTTGAGTAGACAGAGCAATCATCAGAACCAGAGATGCCAAGAATGTTGTAATTATCAAAGCAAGGATTAAAACAACTCTGAGTAATATGCTAAGGGTTCTAATGGATAAAGTAGACAGTATGTAAGAATATATCATCTGTATAAGCAAAGACATGCAAAACCAAAAAAGAGATAAATACATTGTAACAAAAATGAATTCAAGAATGAAATTATACTAATTCTATACAGTCATTTTTATTTTATTTTTCTTTCCAAGGAAGAGCTAAATGCAAGTTTATATATATATATATATATAAATTTTCTTTACTTTACAATACTGTATTGGTTTTGCCATACATTGACATGAATCTGCCACAGGTGTACATGAGTTCCAAATCCTGAACTCCCCTCCCACAACACTCCCCATATCATCTCTCTGGGTCATCTCAGTGCACCAGCCCAAGCATCCTGTATCCTGTATCGAACCTAGACTGGCAATTCATTTCTTACATGATAGTATACATGTTTCAAAGCCATTCTCCCAAATCATCCCACCCTAGTCCTCTCCCACAGAGTCCAGAAGGCTGTTCTATACATCTGTGTCTCTTTTGCTGTCTCGCATACAGGGTTATCATTACCATCTTTCTAAATTCCATATATATGTGTTAGTATACTGTATTGGTGTTTTTCTTTCTGGCTTCACTCTGTATAATTGGCTCCAGTTTCTTCCACCTCATTAGAACTGATTCAAATGTATTTTTTTAATGGCTGAGTAATACTCCATTGTGTATATGTACCACAGCTTTCTTATCCATTCATCTGCTGATGGACATCTAGGTTGCTTCCATGTCCTGGCTATTATTAACAGTGCTGCAATGAACACTGGGGTACATGTGTCTCTTTTTAAAGGATAGAAGTTGAGGGAATAATTTCTAACACATTTTATGAGAATTGCTGTTTTTGTTTAGTTACTAATGCTGTCCGATTCTTTTGTAACTCCATGGACTGTAGCCTCCCAGTCTCCTCTGTCCATGGGATTTTCCAGGCAAGAATACTGGAGTGGGTAGCCATGTCCTCCTCCAGGAGAATCTTCCCAACCTAGGAATTGAACCCATGTCTCTTACATCTCTTGCATTGGTAGGTGGGTTCTTTACCACTAACACCACCTGGGAAGGTCTTAGTGCCCATTAATCAATTATTTATATAATTCTCCACTGTGTTCATAACTCATTTTGTGTAATATAATTCTAGGAAAAAGATTGGCAGTAAATTTTAATTCCATATTTTTTTTACCAGTCCTCAGTATGACATTTAGAATGTCTTAGGAAATTATATAACAAATTTTGCACACTTTTGCACAGTTTTGTTCTTTTCACATTTGATTGACTTTGCATTTCACACTGTGCATAACTATTTCAAATAGAAAATTCTAGAGAACACTTTAAGCTTGGTCTTTCTTAAAATGTGGCCTGCAGTTTTAATCAATAACTTTACCTAAGGACTTAGTAATCAAGGCAGGATGTCACACATATGGAACAAGACATGAGAAGAACATAAACATATTGTTAAGAAAACTAAGGCAGTGCTCTCATCTAATCTCTGACATTTTCAAGCTCAATATCCTTGGAAATTGCCTCTTTACTATCAAATTAAATCATTGCCTATGTTACTTCAGACATATATCCAAACACTACAAAGTAGTAACAATTCTAAAAACAGGTTATCCATCCTAGGGAATATTTGATCACCAATTTTGAATAAAACCCTCAAGAAAGGAGCATTCAATTTTCTTTACTTAGATGTAAAACAAATTTTCCGTGTATATAAGTGATTGACTGGATACTTGCAAATACATGTTTTTTTTCTCCATAATTTTCTAAAATTAATACTTGGAATTTGTCTCTTTCAAAAACATCATTGAGAGATAACACTCAAATAAGTGTGTGATATTAATAATGCATGCATGTGTGCTCTACATTCCAGAGGTGATTGTATTAGGTATAAGTTACTCAGTGATTTCCTACTGAGAAAACAATGGAAAATCAATGAAGTGATGATATTTGACTCAGCAAGTTAAGGTAAACTGATATTTGTGAGATTCTTCAACAATGAAAGTAAACAAACAGCAGTGAAAGCTGAAACAAGCTGAAAAGTAGAAATAGAGGCCGAATGGAAATTAGAAAACCACTGAGAGTTGACTTAGTGTTAATAAGCTAGAACTACTCTGTCATCTGCATTTAACTGGGGAGAAACAATGAGTATTAAATCCACCGGTACTTGGAGTAGTGGTTAAAATTTTTGATTGAATTTATTTCCTGAAAGAACTTATTTTTGTCAAAGAATTGCATTTTTATTTGATTTTGTTGAATTTATTTTTATTTTACACATTACTGTTCTTTCACTACCCAAACATTCTTTCTGTCTCCTTCCCACCTCCCATCCTTGTCTTCTATCCTTTTTCCTTTGTTCCTTCCCTCCCTGAATCTCTTCGTCCTTATTCCTTTACATTTCCTTTCCTTTTAACATCTAGATGTGATAAGAAATCTAGAGAAACCATATTTATTGTTTTCCCCTGTAGCACTTCAGAAAATCAATGCTGCAAATTTCCCCCAGCAAGTATGTACACTAATAACTTGGAGAAAACTTTATTTTCTCCAGGAAGACCCACTGTGCTTTGTGAGACCATGGGAAAAGCAGAATTTGGCTCATTAGGACCTATTGGGATTTTGAATTTCCTTGCCCATACTTACTGAATTTTGAGTTTGTAGGAGGTTCGTATTGTATATATGCCAAACCATTACCTAAGGTAAGTCTATTACAGTAAAGGGATTTTTTTGTGCATCTTTCATGATAAAATCTTTGTTCTTTAAAGTTTATGTTTCAATAACAGAGATATGCTGCTTAATGTCTTCAGTTTACTACTCCAAGTATATTTTCAAAACCATTGGGGTCTCATATGAATGTTGTTACCTTTTTTTCCCCCCTTACATTGATATTTAAGCAAAAGAATGAAGTCTTCCAAGTGACATGTTAAAAAATATAAGTGTGTTCATATACTTGTAGATATTGGATTGAAAGAACCTTGGAAATCACTAAGGAGCCTGCTGTAGTCTTCCTAACAGGCATGATGGACTTCTGAATAGGGGTATTTATTATGATCGGCTGAGTGATAAGTTGCTTCAGTGAGTCTTGAGCAGACTCGTACTACAGACTTTGCTCAGTAAGAAGAAGTTAAGTGTTGCTGGAAGACGTGAAATCAGACAGGGCTTCTTGGAGAGCAATGGACTTTACTCAGCCAGGAAAGAGTTGAAAAAGTTTTCTGATATGACGATGAGTTCAATTTCAAATTCATTTTAAGAAGTGAAAAGAATTTTCTGGTGAAGATTTCTAGAAACTGTCTGGTTAATACAAAGTTTCAGTCTCATCAGAGAGCACAAGAAATAAATCAGGAGTCATCAACATAAATTAGAAAACATAAAACTGAGAAATCTAAATGTTGAATTGGTTCTTCATGACCATAATATCTGGGTATTTTGGAGTGAAAAAAAATTGTATATCCATATTTCAATGTTATTAAAGAATAAATATGAGCTGCCAGAAATATTGGAAGGAAACAATATTTAGAAGTAAAAGGAAATAAGAGGTAAACATAGAAAGAATATTGTACTATGTCAATGGGCAGTGAGGAGACGGTTATTCATTAACCTGGGTGTAGGTAAATGATCTGGTAAAGAATTTGCCCATGATATGGGAAACCCCAGTTCAATTCCTGGGTCTGGAATATTCCCTGGAGCAGAGATAAGCTCCAGTATTCCTGAGCTTCCCTCGTGGCTCAGATGCTAAAGAATCTGCCTGCAATGTGGGAGACCTGGGTTCAATCCCTGAGTTGGGAAAATTCCCTGCAGGAGGACATGGCAACCCACTCCAGTATTATTGCATGGAGAATCCTCATGGACAGAGGAGACTGGTGGGCTGCAGTCCATGGGGTCACAAAGTTGCTCACATGAGTGAGCAACTAAGCACAGCACAGCACAGGTAAATGAGCATAATCTCTGTAGGAGATAGCAGGTGAAGAGGTATTCCCGGGAAAGTTCCTGATTTCTGTTAAGGGTAACATTGATACTGAAATTTAAATTTTCACTTCATTTGGAGGAGAACAGATGCATATATGTGTGTGGCTGAGTCCCTTTTTGCCCACCTGAAAATATAACAATATTTTGCTCTGCTATATTGCAATATAAAATATGACTAATTTTTTAAAAATGAAATTTGTTAACTACAAATTGGCACTTACCAAGAGCATTGCCAATGACTGAACAACAAGGCAGTTGCCATCTGCCTCTACTGAGATTGAAGCCCATGCTGCTATAGCTGTTGACCTTCAACAAGCCCTGAGGGAGTTCAGGGTGGATGAGGCACTCTGTGCTCCAGGGACTCTAGTAGGACAGGTCTTTAGATAGTGGATGTTTTTAGGAACAGATTTTATGATCTCAATCCTTACATCTCCTTATAGCTAGAGAAGCACTAAATCCCTTCATGGTGACATCAGACCCTTATGACTAACAAAAACCTTTTGTAAATTGAGTGCTTCATGATATTGAATTCCCCCTTCACCGAAACCTTATATATTGACTTTCCCCCACTGCCGCTTTGGAGCAGTCCCTCAGAGCTATCTGAGATGCTGCCTCCCGGGCTGCAGTCCTCATTTTGCCTCAAATAAAACTTAACTCACAACTCTTAAGTTGTACATCTTCTTTTAGTCGACAAATTTCACTTCAGGATTCTGAATATGTTTTCATACCAATCAAGTTATAGCTGAAGACAAGCTCTATTGAGTGTTATTACTGGAGATAATAATACATTATCTAAAATAGTTGAAAGAACAGAAAGAGACGTGATGTATTCCATGGCTCACCAGATAATACCATGCCATGCTATTACATTTATCCTTCTACCCCCAACTTTTCACATGCAATTTCAGAAAAATAACAGACATGTTTCATAAGAGGGGGAAATTATTCTATTCCAAACCCAATTATTAATATAGATACTTGCATAATATGAATACCAATCATGGCTTATGTCTCTGATGAAAAAATTATGCCAGTCACTAAACACAGAATAGAAAAGCACTGCGAGTTTAATCAAAACTCCTAATGAAACATGGTATAAGTGTGTAAGTCTTAATATATCTGTGTGTGTGTGTAATTTTTTTTTCAACCACTGTTTAGGGAGATGAATCAAAATGGTAAAACACCAATTCCTAGGATATCAGATATTCTGTTAACATTAGTTAAGCTAAAAATAGCAGTCTACATTTGTTTATGGCACTATCCTTCCCCTAGTAATTTTACTAGCTTTAAATTAAGAAACATCATTAATTGTAGGGTGACTACAAATAGTTGCAAAGAGATAACACATCTTTAGAGGGTGACATTCACATATATTTCATTTCTTAAAAGATCGTTTTTAGCCCTATTAATAAGTGAAGCAGTAAAGGTGAGTAAAGTATCCTGAACTAATAACAGGAAGTTAGATCAAGTTATTTAAAATATATTGCCTATAAACTGGTATGCTACAAATTTTAAAAGTCTAGTTTGAAACTCTTCTTGGGCTTCCTTATTAGGAATATCTTTACAAATTTGCAAATAGATCTGTTGGTTCATAAAATTAAATTTTGAGAGGCAACAGTAAAGAATCTACCTGCAATGCAGAAGACCTGGGTTTGATCGCTGGGTCAGGAAGATTCCCTGGAGAAGGGAGAGGCAACCCACTCCACTATTCTTGCCTGGAGAATTCCATGGACAAAGGAGTTTGACAGGCTACAGTCCATGAGCTTGCAAGAATTAGACACAACTGAGTGACTAAACACCATGAAAACATCTGGCTTTTATCACTTATTCATTTTGGATAATGGTTTGGGTCCATGTTTTTAGGTGTAATTACTCATTATATACTTAAGCCATCATTTTCAGAAACTCATTTCCTCTTAAGCAGACTAGATGGCTCTAGGTGGCATGAGACAGAATCAGTCTAACAGTGTCTCTCACAAATCTCTCAAGTCTGCCTATCTGGAGGTGTAGGAGAGCCTCTTCCCACTAGGATTCTGCACTTGTGTAACAGAGAAATTTATCCCTGCAGGAAATGGAAGAATTTGCTCCAAGTTCAGGTGAATATAGTATTGTGATGTTTCCTCTGGGGTCAGTGGTCACGTACTTCACAGAAGAAAAGGCCATTTGCTTTGCCTGAGCCCTCGCCCAGATTCTAGAGAAAGTTAGTTCAAACTCCAATCCTGGTGAGAAGCCACTTTGCAAACTGGAGAGAATGTGTAGCTAATAGTACTCTTTTCAGATGAAAGTTGTAACTCATCCTTTACTGAGCAGAACTAGTACCACCTTTAAGTAAAAATGTCTCAAAACATTCAAATGTATATGGGGCGCATTTTACCATTTGCCTTCTGAGTCTTCACAATACTATGAAAATACATCTTTTTAGGAAATCACTGATTTTCGATGAAAGAGAGATGAAAATGTTAAGATTCTAGTAACTTTTTATTGTGTGAAATCTTATGACTTGTATTGATTCTTTCCAAAAGTTCTCAGAGGTGTCAGCTCCAAGGTCCAGGAAAAGAGAGGTAACACCTAGAGGGGAATCACACTCACAAATATTCTGTATGTCTCTAGGCTTTATTAAGACTTAAAGTGTAGTTGGTTTAGAAATAGAAGACTAATCTTCCAACCAGTCCATTCTGAAGGAGATCAGCCCTGGGATTTCTTTGGAAGGAATGATGCTAAAGCTGAAACTCCAGTACTTTGGCCTCCTCATGCGAAGAGTGGACTCATTGGAAAAGACTCTGATGCTGGGAGGGATTGGGGGCAGGAGGAGAAAGAGACGACAGAGGATGAGATGGCTGGATGGCATCACTGACTCGATGGACATGAGTCTGAGTGAACTCTGGGAGTTGGTGATGGACAGGGAGGCCTGGCGTGCTGCAATTCATGGGGTTGCAAAGAGTCACACATGACTGAGCGACTGAACTGAAATGACTGAATCTTTCTAAATTGAATTTTCTATAGTTAGAACAATTAAAAATCCTAATGCTATTGTCAAAAAGTGTATATTTTCTTTTTTATTGCATTCAATTAACTTTGTTTATTCTAAATTTCTACTCTTCATATATTCCCATTCATGAAATACCCTATCTTCATATTTTTATACTAAAGTACATAAAACTCTATAATTGTACTAATTAGGCCTGTTAAAACTCTGTATTTTTAATTTTAGCTGTTCTATTAAAAAGTTTGCTACCTATTAGTATTTAATCTGAAATTTTCATGCAGAGTTTCAAAAAGAAAAAAATTATGTAAAAAAAAATTAGCATCCTAATGAAAAGTTGTTGCTGAACCACGGAAGACCCTGGGATTCTTGGCCTCTGGAGAAGAATTCAGTCCAGGGCCAGAGATGAGGCTTGATCGCTCAGAGCTTTTGTGTAATAAAGTTTTATTAAAATATAAAAGAAATAGAGAAAACTTCTGACACAGACATCAGAAGAGGGCAGAAAGAGTGCCCCCCTGCTAGTTTTTAGCTGGATGTTATATAGCTACTGCTGCTGCTGCTGCTAAGTCGCTTCAGTTGTGTCCGACTCTGTGTGACCCCATAGAAGGCAGCCCACCAGGCTCCCCCGTCCCTGGGATTCTCCAGGCAAGAACACTGGAGTGGGTTGCCATTTCCTTCTCCAATGCATGAAAGTGAAAAGTCAAAGTGAAGCCGCTCAGTCATGTATGACTCTTAGTGACCCCATGGACTGCAGCCTACCAGCTACTAGCAGTCTGCTAATTAGAATAAGGCAACGTCTCAAAACTCAGAGACTGGCACCAGTCCCCTCACCCACAACATGCATTTTGTGATAACATTGGCACCAGGTGAGTCGATTGACTCACAAAACGATTGACTCATAAAACGATTGACATGAATCTTGAAGAAAGGCAGGTTTCCAAGTAAATATAGAGTTCCATTAACATAGATTAGGAGAACAATGTATGAGTAAAACATACTGGTTTGTCAAGTTTGTTCTGAGTCTTAGGTGAACTTCAAGTCTTAGACTTGAAGACAAGAGTCTAGGGTAAATACATAGTTCATTAATATAGTTTAAGACAAACATTTCCAAACAATGATTAAGAAAAACACATTGGTTAGCTCAAGGTTTGAGAAAAGTTAAGTTCAAGTGGAGCCAGGTGTCATCATGGCAACACAGAATTTTAAGAGAAACCTCTTTTTAAATTTGTATGGAGAAGCGGAAAAAATCTAACACTTGCATCTTTCCTCCTGCCATTTAAAGTGAAAGTAAAGTCACTCAGTCGTGTCTGACTCTTTGGGACCCCATGGACTATAGCCCCAAGGCTCCTCTGTCCATGGGAATTTCCAGGCAAGAATACTGGAGTGGGTTGCCATTTCCTTCTCTAGGGGATCTTCCTAACCCAGGGATTGAACCTGGGTCTTCTGCTTTGTAGGCAGACACTTTTACCGTCTGCCCCACCAGGGAAGTCAGTCCTGCCACTTAAGAGAGAGATAAAATATGTCTGACACTTGTAGACTATTTCCTCCATTTAGAGACCTCTGGCCTTCCTGCTTGTTACCTTCGTACTAACAAGATACTTCATTAAATAATAGAGTATAAGCAAATCCTCTATCTCATCCCCCTTTAAAAACCAAACTGACAGTATCTGTACAACATTGAAATGGGAGAATAGTATGATTTAAGAAAACTAACAAGAGAATTGTTTTAACAGCTTAAGTCTCCATAAACAGACTTATTAAAATAAGCTTTACCTCTAGTGATTTAAGAAGCACAGATTCAATAAATGATTCAAACATCTTAAAAAGAGAGAGAGACAGGAAGAGACAGAGAGAGAGAGAGGGAGAGAGAGAGAGAAAACAGGAGAGAAAAAGAAGGAAGGAAGTGAGGGAAGGGAAAACAGCAAATCAGTCAAAAAGCAGACAATAAAAATTTTAAGTTAATTATATTTTTGGAAAACATCACATTTGAAACTTAAGAGTTCAGATGCCCTCATGACAAGTAGTAATCATGTTTGTTTTAATGCCTTTTAACACTCACCTTCTGTCTAAACTCATCCTGTGTATTTTCTATTTTTCACTTACAATGCCACTCTCGAAAGCCCTTCAAAAAAAGAAAAGACAAATAGTTTTACTTAATCTCAATGTTTGCAAACTACCTCTTTTTTATTGATATGCTCCTCTTCAACTTTTAGTTCTTTCAAACTAAATGCCTCAGACCGTAAAGCGTCTGTCCGCAATGCAGGAGACCCAGGTTCCATTCCTGGGTTGGGAAGATCCCCTGGAGAAGGAAATGGCAGCCCACTCCAGTACTCTTGCCTGGAAAATCCCATGGACAGAAAAGCCTGGTAGGCTACAGTCCACGGGGTCGCAAAGAGTCAGACACGACTTAGTGACTTCACTGTCTCTTTCACTTTCTCAACTATCCCAGAAAGTAAGACAAGTATATGTGAGCGGGGTTACCCACACAGAAGAAATGAGGGTTTGTGCGCCACCTGCCGATCATTCAGGGAAGAGCAGGATGAATTTAGAGGACATGCATGCTTCTCACCCTACTGGCTGAGATGTTGTCTTCTGTCTGTCAACGCCCCCAGATACTTTGCTCATGGCGCTAGTGATGTTCTGCTCCAGCCATGCCTACTTTCCTTCTGGGCCGTGCCTCACTCCTTGCAGCCAATATGTGTGAAACAAAAGAGTCAGCATTTTAGGCTACTATAGTGAAAAAAAAGAAAAAAAATCACCTTTATCCTGTCTCATCAGATTTTCCTCCACAGGATATTCATCCGGTTAGGCACAGAGAACTGCAGCTCTGCTTAGAATAAAATCCTACTTGATCAAGTACTATGCTATCTTGATCATAATCACAAATTAAACTAAAGAATAAGATGAAAGTGAAAAATATTTTGTATTGTCCCATTTGGGAATTGAAGTACAGAGTCGACTCCAAGAAAGCAGGGGCTATCTGAAGCTGTGGAATACAACCGTCATGTCTTGGAGCTTATCAGGGAAGGAGTCACTCTCAAAATTTAAAGGAATAAGGAAGAAATTTATGTTCATGACCCTCTCTATTCAGTTGTATTTTTATGCACGAGAGTAATTGGCATTCATACCAGTTATAAAATAGCTGAAAATATCTTTTATTACCTCCTATTGTTTCATAATCTGATCTTTGAGGTGTTATTCAACTCTCAAGTTCTCACTTAAACTCTCTTCTTCTTTTGAATTATGTGTAATGCCTAATTACATTGTAAGTTCTTCAGTTTTATGTATTTTTCCCTAATGTCGTGCAAGTTGTTGCTAAGTCACATTTTTCATCTTGCTTTCAGTGTTTGCTCCAAATGTGGATAGATACCATATTTTAAAATGTATTTCCAGGTTATCTCAGACTCAATTGTTTTTATTCAGACACAAATCTCAGAGCATAGTTATAACATTCCATGCACATTACTGAAACATGAACGTCAGGAGGTAGGAGAGAAGGTACACTCAAATGAAATATTGTGCAGCTTTTCTAGAGAAGCTAGTCTGTGCAAACCACCTGCTAAAAGCCCTAGAGACAAGCCTTTCTAGACAAAGACGTCAATGTATTCATTTCCAAAGGAAAGAAACTCAATATTTGCCATGTGTGCATTCTGAAAAGTCATCCTTGTGGTCCATTTCCCCCTCCACCCATATTCTAGTCCAAAGATTTTTGTTTAGAGACATGTTCAAATCATAATTTTCATGACACTGTAAATTTCATTAAGAGCAGGAAAGTGAGTTAAGAAGCTTCAGCAGGCCTTGCTATGATATTTTGTTTCTCAGAAATGATGATCTTGATGTCTAATTGTTTTGCTGTTACCAAGTTGTTAATTGCTGATAATTTAGTTCGTTTTACTGAATATCAGATTGGTAAATTCTATAATTTTAAAAAATTCTACTTCTCTTTATTAAAGGCTTATAATTTTCTTGTTGATTTGGAAGCATTGCTGTAAAAATTATAAATACATGTAGAATATTTCAAGAAAATACTTGAAACTGTTTATTTTACAATGCCTTAACATGAATCCTAAACTTAATTCTAAGTCTGAAATTATCTGATTATAAAAAGTGTTTAGTGTACAGTGCATACATATAATGTATTTATATTCCATTTTTTTATTTAAAAGAATTAATGAATACAAGGATTATACTTAAATACATACACATAGCAGCTTTGAGTACTCATAATATTCTAACATAACAATCATAAAGAAGTAGAATACTGCTGTATTGTTCAGTTGCTAAGTCGTGTCCCACTCTTGACCCCATGGACTACAGCATGGGGCTCCTCTGTCCTTCACTATCTCCTGGAGTTTGCTCAGATTCATGTCCACTGAGTAGGTGATGCTATCTAATCATTTCATCTTCTGTAGCCCTCTTCTCTTCCTGCCTTCAATCTTTCCCAGCATCTGGGTCTTTTCCATTGAGTCAGCTCTTTGTATCAGGTGGCCAAAGTATTGGAGCTTCAGCTTCAGTATCAATTCTTCCAATGACTATTCAGAATTGATTTCCTTTAGGAATGACTGGTTTGATCTCCTTGCTGTATAAGGGACTCTCAAGAGTCTTCATCATCACATTTCAAAAGCATCAATTTTTTGGTGCTCAACTTTATTTATGGTCCAACTCTCACATTCATACATGACTACTGGAAAAATCATAGTTTGACTAAATGGATCTTTGTTGGCAAAGTAATGTCTCTGCTTTTTAATATGTCTAGGTTTGTCATAGCTTTTCTTCCATGGAACAATTGTCTTTTACTTTCATGGCTGCACTCACCATCTGCAGTGATTTTGAAACCCAAGAAAATAAACTTTCTCACTGTTTTCATTGTTTCCCCATCTATTTGCCATGAAGTGAAGGGACCGGATCTTCCCTTGGGCTTCCCTTGTAGCTCAGCTGGTGAAGAATCTGCCTGCAATGCAGGAGACCTGGGTTTGATCCCTGGGTTGGAAAGATCCCCTAGAGAAGGGAAAGGCTACCCACTCCAGTATTCTGGCCTGGAGAATCCCATGTATCCCAAAGAGTTGAACACAACTGAGCAACTTTCACTTTGATATGTCTTCTTGATGGAACAGGATGACATGATCTTAGTTTTCTGAATTTTGAGTTTTAAGCCAACTCTTTCACTCTCTTCTTTTGCTTTCATCAAGAGGCTCTTTAGTTCCTCTTCATTTTCTGCCATAAGGGTGGTGTCATTTGCATGTCTGAGGTTATTGATATTTCTCCCAGCAATCTTGATTCCTGCTTGTGCTTCATCCAGCCTGGCATTTTGCATGATGTACTCTGCGTACAAGTTGAATAAGCATAGTGACAATATACATCCTTGACCTATTCCATTCCCAATTTGGAACCTGTCCATTTTTCCATGTCTGGTTCTAACTGCTACTTCTTGAACTGCATACACGTTTCTCAGGAGGCAGGTAAGATGGTCTGGTATTCCCATCTCTTTAAGAGTTTTGCACAGTTTGTTGTGATCCACACAATTCATGACTTTAGCACAGTTAATGAAGCAGAAGTTTTTCTGGAATTCTCTTTCTTTTCCTGTGATCCAATGGATGTTGGCAATTTGAATTCTGATTCCTCTGCCTTTTCCAGATCCAGCTTGTACATATGGAAATTCTCGGTTCACATACTGCTAAAGCCTAGCTTGAAGGATTTTGAGCATAAACTTGCTGACATGTGAAATGAGAAGACTTGTTTTGTAGTTTGAACATTCTTTGACATTGCTCTTCATTGGGATTAAAATGAAAACTGACCTTTTCCAATCCTGTGGCCACTGCCCAGTTTTCCAAACTTCCTGATATATTGGGTGCAGCACTTAATATTATCATCTCTTAGGATTTTAATTATCTCAGCTGGAATTCCATAACATCTGGTAGTTTTGTTCATATTAATTCTTCTTAAGGCCCACTTGATGGACTACATCACACTCCAGTATGTCCAGCTCAAGTTAGTGACCACACCATTGTGATTATCCAAGTCATTAAGACCTTTTTAAATAGCTCTGTTTATTCTTGGCACCTCTTCTTAATCTCTTCTGCTTCTTTTAGGCCCCTGTAATTTCTCTCCTTGTCATACCCATCCTTGAATGAAATGTTCCCTCAGTATCTCCAATGTTTTTGAAGAAATCTCTAGTCTTTCCCATTGTATTGTTTTCTTGTATTTCTTTGCATTGTTCATTTAAGGAGGCCTTCTTATCTCCTTGCTATTCTCTGGAATTCTGCATTCAGTTGTATACACCTTTTCCTTTCTCTCTTGCCTTTTGCTTCTCTTCTTTCCTCAGATATTGCAAAGCCTCTTCAGATAATCAATTTTCCTTCATGCATTTATTTTTCTTGGTCACTATCTCCTATACAATGTTATGTATTCTCATCCATAGTTCTTCAAGCACTTTGTCACCTGATCTAATCCCTTGAATCTATTCATCATCTCCACTGAATAATCATAAGAGATTTGACTTAAGTCATACCTGAATGGCATAGTGGTTTCTCTACTGTCTTAAATTTAAGCCTGAATTTTGCTATAAGGAGTTCATGATCTGAGACACAGTCAACTACATGTTTGTTTGTTTTTTGTTGCTGACTGTATAGAGCTTTTCCATGTTTGGCATTAAAGAACATAATCAATCTGATTTTGATATTGATCATCTGGTAATGTCCATGTGTAGAGTCATCTCTTGGGTTGTTGATAATGAGTCTTTGCTATGACCAGTGTGTTCTCTTGACAAAATTCTGTTAGCCTTTGCCCTGCTTCATATTGTAATCCAAGCCCAGATTGCCTGTTATTTCAGGCAGCATAATATAATTAACAGTATGGTCTAGGCTGTTGCAATATATTCTCTTTCAGTCTACTTTCTTCATCTTATGTATGTACTTGAGTTTTAAAATAGTATTTGAGTTTAAAATAGTTTGTACAAATTTAAATGAATAATTTTTTATAATCTTCATTTCACATTTACATTAGTATTGTGAAATGAAAATATCTAACTTCCATATTAATAAATAAGAATGTCACAGCCATCAGCAATTTTTGACCTCCAAATGAGAATGAGGACTCCCAAAACTGTGATCACGTGGATGCTGCCACCCTCCACAGTGACTGCTGAGGAGCTGGGGGGATGCAAGAAGCAAGGTAAACCAGGAAAACAGAATTGGCCCAGATAGCTGAGGTGCATATGAAAAGAATGAGTTCAGGGAGCCCAGAGGCTTGCATCTTCCCATACACAGAATGCTAAATTCCTTAGCTTGATACTGATCTTTGATGTTCAGACTGCCTGCACCATTTATTGCAAATTTGTACACAGCTTGACTTCCCCTCCTGCCTCCTTGGAACAGTTTTCTCAGAGCTCCTTAGATGCTGTCTCCTGGGCTTGGAGTCCTAAACATGCCCACCAAATAAAATAGCTCTCTACTTTTAGGTTGTGACTCTATTTTTTTAGTTGACAGTATTTAGTGGGAAATGTTTTGAGCTTTTTAGGGTTAATTTTCATAAAATAGCTCTCTACTTTCAGGTTGTGATTATATTTTTTAGCTGATAGTATTTAGTGGAAAATGTTTTGAGCTTTATAGGGTTAATCTTCTCCACTGTTTCTTTATAAGACAGCTCTTAATAACAGAGAAGTTCCTAAATTCAAATAAACCAGTATAAGTGTTGTAAATATTAAAAATATTAATATGTTAACTAACTTTATTTTAAGGTACTGCCTTTTTAATTTTTAGAATTAAGTAGAACAATTTTGGAATTAATTAGAAATCAGTTTAGAAATGTGTTTTTAATTTTTAGGATTTATTGCAGAAGTTATAAGTGACAATTTGTTTCAAAAAATTAAGAAAATTTCATTATCTTAGCATGATACTCAATGTGCCTGCCCTAAGTAAAATATGTATATTTGAAACACAGCTACAGAGATAGGTTCCTTGCAGTTATTTTTAGGCCACACCATACACTGTGGTTGGAGAAGGCAACGGCAACCCACTCTAGTACTCTTGCCTGGCAAACCCCATGGACGGAGGAGCCTGGCAGGCTGCAGTCCATGGGGTTGCTAGGAGTCGGACACGACTGAGCGACTTCACTTTCACTTTTCACTTTCATGCATTGGAGAAGGAAATGGCAACCCACTCCAGTTTTCTTGCCTGGAGAATCCCAGGGACGGGGGAGCCTGGTGGGCTGCCCTCTCTGGGGTTTGCACAGAGTCCGACACGACTGAAGTGACTTAGCACCAGCAGCAGCAGCAGCATACACTGTGGTATGCAAATAGTTTCTTCCCTAGCAGTGGAGAAAAACTTAGACCAGGAATCCAGTAAGTCATGCAGATTTTCTTAATCTTAAAGCATGTGGAACAATGGTGTTATACAAGAAACACCTGGGCCATTTTGCAAGGCTGGTTTAAAGAGCACAGGAGATAAAGTTACAAAAGGGCTGGACTACTGTAAAAGTTGTAAATATGTAGTTAAATCAATAAAGTTATAAAGGCAAGTTTTGTCATGTAACTTATTTAATATTGGAGAGGCAATGCTGCTGCTAAGTCGCTTTAGTCGTGTCCGACTCTGTGCGACCCCATAGACTGCAGCCCATCAGGCTCCCCCGTCCCTGGAATTCTCAAGGCAAGAACACTGGAGTGGGTTGCCATTTCCTTCTCCAATGCAGTATCAAATATTTCTCTTGACCTTTGACAATAAAAATATCACAACTGACTTAATCCTTTCCTGTTGGAAGAGCTTGCTTTTCCTGTTCTGGATTCTACTGGCAAATATCCTGGTACTTGGAGTTGGTTTGTATGTCTTTAGACTTTAACCACCACCTTAACAATGCAGCAGTCTGAGTATTGTAATTGATTCATTAAGTGCTGATTAAAAACACAGCAAACTTAAAAAAAAAAATCAGAGTTTTTAAGAATTATGAGAGTTTAGATTTTTACTACTATGAAATTTTTAATAAACGTCACATTTATTCCTATATATTTTAAATAAAAAAGTTTCCTAAAAAAGTCCCTCAAGTCAATGAAATAGATTTGTACCAGAGAAAAGTAGTGCTATTTTCTTATATCATCTTAGAGGTAAAGCACCAAGACAGATGTGTTAATGACAGTCTGATATAAAACAGTATAGGGGTAAAGAAGACTAATCAAAAAACTAATAAAATTTCTGGATGAGGCAGTTAGTGAATTCAGTTCCGTTCAGTCGTTCAGTTGTGTCTGACTCTGCGACCCCATGGACTGCAGTATGCCAAGCTTCCCTGTCCATCACCAACTCCCAGAGCTTACCCAAACTCATGTCCATGGAGTCGGTGATGCCATTCAATTAGCACACAGTGTGATTTATTTATCAATTCTCAACAATAGATGGCAGTAAAGAGAAAAGTTTTGTAAAGAAACTGCCATATTGCAGTAAAGCAGGATTTTTTTAAAACGAGTAATAAGAACATCTATATTCTATTAGACATGTCAAAAAATAGCAGAACCAATTTTTTTCCCCAAGTCCTCTCTTAGATAATACTGAGAACCAGAAAAAAATAGCTTACTAATTTGTCCCAGGGTGATAAGATGTGACCAACTAAAGTAGTATACTTATTAAAACACTTAGCTTGCTCAGTAAGACAAGACTCAAGACCTCACTTCACTGTGTGCAGCAATCTAAAGTTATGCCATAAAAAAATAAAATAATAAATATATGTCACAAACCTTGTTCAGTGCCAACCTCTTCCTTACATTACAAAGTTCCCCTCGATTTCACTTTCCAGGCCTCAACACCCTAATTATCTGCCCCAGATTTCCCTGTTCTGAGGCAGCAGTAAAGCCCTGTCAAAATACTTCACACCCTTCCTGTTATGAATCAGATTAGCTTGCCTTTGTTGATTTTTCTATTTCATAAGCTTCTGACCATAGTACATGATAAATGGCTGTTTGCTTTGTATCTCCTCCCATCAAGAGGTGGAGGCTACTTCTCCACCTTTTGAATTTGGAATTGACTAATGGCTTGTTCTAAAACTCAATAGCAGAAGCAGAAGTGACATTGCATGACTTCCAAACTCAGCTAGAACTTTTATGCAAGCTGGTCTAGGATTCTGTTATCATGGGAAAAGTCCAAGGTTGTCTGCATAGAGGCCACAGGAAGGCAAGAATCAAGGATTATTGCTAAACCACAGCCAAGAGAATGATGTCTTCTTTGATCATTCTCCCCCAGCTAAGCTAATGGCTAACTGTATAGTAAAGAATAAGCTCAGGATATTAATAAAGATGGCATTTCCCTGGGCCCAGCCCTAATTGCTGATACAGAGGTTCATGAACAAATACTATGGTGCTATTTTAACTGTAAGTTTAGGATTGTTTGATTATACAGCAATATATAACAGAGATATTATGATTTAGGATAACTGATACATATGTAACACTTTAAAGAAACAAGCCTAAGAAATATTAACATAGTTGATCAATGTCAAATTAGAGCAAGGTCCAAAATCTCAAAGACTTCTAGGTTGCTTGTACAAGCTCTCAATAATGGTTGAAAAACAACCATTAAGAAACTTTCATATTTCTATTTCCTCACCACTCTTCACAAAATATATGTTTAATTTATAATTCATTTATTATGCATATACTACTAGAAGAGTTCAAGGATAAATATCAGAATGATGAGGACCATTGTTACCCTAAAATCATAATCATTTGACACATTTTTAGGCCTGAGAATTTTCAGATCTGATCCATTGACTAATGAAGAGACTGGGTCCATCAGAGGAAGAATGGTGTAACACCCTGTGAAAGTGAAGTGAAAGTGTTAGTCGTTCAGTCATGTCCAACTCTTTGTGACCCCATGGACTTTAGCCCACCAAGCTCCTCTGTCCATGGGATTCTCCAGATAAGAATACCGGAGTGGGTAACCATTCCCTTCTCCAGGGGATATTCCGAACCCAGAGATCAAACCTGAGTCTCCTTCATTGCCGACAGATTCTTTGCCCTCTGAGCCACCAGGAAATTCACAATAATATACTGTAGTCAACTGTCAGGCACTGCTTGGATTCAAACCCTGGATCTCCTGTTTACTAGACAGCTTCTTTAGCATGTACACTACGATGTTACCATCTGAGTCACCAAGGGCTTCCCTGGTGTACATGCTAATGATCTGCTCAATCATTTCTCAAGAGGACGGTAGTATTACAGTCACAACCAAGGATTTTCTCAATTACCAAATGGGTAATACAATAGATACACTTTGTTGTTGGCCCAAACCCAAACTGTATTCCTGGCCTGTGGAAAAAGAGTAGAAACAATCAAGTAGAATACTCTGTATTGGGTTTCTAGGGCTGCTATAGCAAATTGCCACAACCTTGGTAGCTTACTCTAGTGTTTGTTGTTCAGTCGTGTCTGACTCTTTGCGACCTCATGGACTGTAGCCCACCAGGCTCCTCTGCCCATGGAATTCTCCTGTAAAAATACTGGAGTGGGTTGCCATTCCTTTCAGCCACCAGGGAAACCCTGGCTCAGATGGTAAAGTATACTTTAACAGAAATTTCTTCTTTCACAGTTTTGGGAGCCAGAAATCTCAAATCAAGGTGTTGCCACGGTTCATTATTTTTTGTTTTTGAAAGAATCCATTTATTCTGGTCTGTTGACTACTGATAGCTCATTGTGCTCCTTGGCTCTGAGACACTGTTATTTCCCACCATAAACCATCTATCATAGGATAGGCATTAAGCAATAACATAAGCCAAATTACCCAGCCAGGCCACAACAGACAGCCTCTATCATGATCTACCCCAGTGACAGTCCTTAGAACAAATTAACCAAATGGCAGTGGTGATGGTAAGTGAAGCTATACATGGTCCCCAATGTTTGGACTCCTATTTACCAAACTCATGTAACTATGTGCCGGAGTCCAGCTCCAGCAGCCAGGGATTCAACCTGAAGGTGTGTGGGGTGTTGGCAAGAAAGTGAGGCAGCCTCTCATTTTTCTTGGACTGCCTGTTTATTTCAAGCTTATGATTCTCTTTTATACTTTTACAAAAGCATTAGGTCAGAGGTTTGATATTTTTAGTTCCCATTGACCCAGATTTGTTTTTCTCCAAAAATCATTGTTGCCCCTCAAAAGGAGTTCCTTTCTCAGTGATTCTTCTTATCTACTTTTTCTCATGTGTCCTTAAATGTCTGGGCTGCATACCACATTCCTCAGTTTAATTCTTATCTTTCTAAGTCCTATTTGCCCCTACTATCCTAAGCTCACTATTTCTTAGAAAGGGCTTCTAGCTAATAATATCTCTAAAGTCCCTAATTTCTATAAGCTATAGTAGAATATTGTAACATTACAGCAATCCTTAAATCTTTAGCTTCTAACTATTTTAATTATTCCTAAGCCTTAAATTCAGCAAACTCCTTTGCCATAAACACTTTTCTCACAAATGGGCTTCAGATAGCAATCCCTCCCATGGCCTCAAGCTGTGGCCTGTGTGCTCACCCTGGAACACTTTTTTGTAAAAGTTCTTGAACAAATGTCAATGATTAACTTTATGAATTATTCTTTGAGCACAGCTGCAGAAGCCTTTATGCCTTCTCATGCTCCTCTCAAAAACAATAAGCACCTTAATATTCTCTACAGTCAACTTAGCCGAGGAAAGGAAAAAACAAGTCAGAATCACAAAGCCTAACTTCTTCATTCCAGGTCCGGGTCTGTGCCTATGGAACCAAGGGAGGGGATTTAGGGCCATGCCTCTATTTTGTCAGTAATGCCTAATGTGGCTCCCGACAACTATGCCCTAACTGAGTGACAGGAGGATCATATCTGCTAGAGATCTAATTAAACACTGAATTCCTGATATGGCACCATAGTTTGAGTAGATCAGCTGGATACTTGGCACCTACTTTCTAACTGGATCTCTTTCACAGTGGCTATTTACCCTGATAGGAATAGTCACATATACTGGAAGGATTTTATTTTATTATCTGCATGAACTCAGCAAAATGGTTACATACCATTAACCTGACATTTTAGCAATTTTAGCTATTCATAAGACTGGGATATATAAAAGTGATATGAGCCACTGGTTTTCCAATCCCATTAATTGAGTATATTATCCATTTCCCTTTTAGTGTTATTTGACCCCATATCAAATATTAGCTGATGTTATATTTGACACTTTTTAAAATTCTCAATTCTGTTCCATTGGCGTATGTGCATAATTTATGCCAATGTTATACTGTTCTAATTATTATTGCATTGTGACATAATTTGAACAAGAAGTATAATGACTCCAGCTTCGTTCTTTCTCAGGATTGCTTCAACAATTCAGGGTGTTCTGTGGCCTATACAAATATTCAGATTTTTTTCTATTTGTTTAAACATGCTTTGTAATTAGTATATTAATTGCATTGAAAAAAGTCACCTTTGATTAGCATGGACATTTTGACAATATTAATTCTACTCATCCATGAATATATATATATACACACACACACATATATATATCATTGTAACTTTTTATGTTTCTTCTATTTATTTCAAAGAAAGTCTATAGTGTTCAGAACTTTCACTACCTTGTTAAATTTATTTCCAAGTACTTTATTGCTTTTGTTTTTATTTTGAATAGGGTTGTTTCCTTTCATCATTTTTAAGATGTTTTGCTGTTGGTGTATAGAAATGCAACTTATTTTTGTATGGTGATTTTTACCCTAAAAATACTCTGAATCCATTAATTGCTTCTAACAGTTTTTGGTGGAATCTTTGAATTTCTTATATATAAGATCATGTCATCTGAAAAGGAAGAAAATTGTATTTCTTCCTTTCCAATTTAGATATCTTTTATTTCTTTTCCTTGCCTGGTTGTTCTGGCTAGGACATCTAATATTCTATTGAGTAGCACACATGCATTGTTCCTGATGGAATTTTAGAGGAAAAACTTCCGGCCTTCCTTCATTTTGTATGATGATAGCTGTAGGCTTGTCATGCTCAGTCACGTCAGTTGTGTATGATTCTTTGCAACCCCATGGACTATAGCTCCCCAGGTACCTCTCTCCAGGGTTTTTTTTTTTTTTTCCAAGCAAGGATGCTGCAGTGGGTTCTATGCCCTCCTCCAGGGGATCTTCCCAAAAACCTAGGGATCAAAACTGCATCTCTGTGTTTCCTGCACTGCAGATGGAGTCTTTACCACTGAGCTGTAAGGGAAGCCCAGGTTGGTCATAGATGGACTTTATTATGTAGATCATGTTGTTTTTATATCCAGTTTGTTAAGCATTTTTATCATGAAGAGTTTTTATGTTCCAGATTTGTTCACATATATTAAGATGAGCCTTTAATTTTGTTTTTCATTCTCTTAATGACGAGTACCGCATTATTGATTTATGTATGTTGACCCATCCTTGAAACCTATAGATAAATTCTATTTGATCATGGAGTATGATCCAATTTTTGTGCTGTTGAATTTGATTTGCTAATTTTACATCTACATTCATTAAAGATCCTGGTCTGTAATTTTGTACTCAGATTTTGTTTGTCTGACAAAATGTTGATCTCTCTTTTATTTCTGAAGAACATCATTTTCACATAAAATTATTGGGGATAGTGCTTCTTCTTTAAGAACTTTGAATATATGAACCAACTCTATTTTGGCCTGGACTTTCTTCTAAAAAAGTCAGTAATATCCCTATGTATGCAGGCTATATAACTTCAGTCATGTCCGAATCTGTATGACCCTATGGACCATAGCTCTCAAGACTCCTCTGTCCATGTGATTCTCCAGGAAAGTATACTGGAAAGGGTTGTCATGCCCTCCCTCAGGGGACCCTTCTGACCTAGGGATCAAACCCGTGTCTCTTAAGTCTTCTACACTGATAGGAGGGTTCTTTGCCACTGATGCCACCTGGGAAGCCTGAATATCCCTATAGGGTTTTCTTTGTATGAAATGAGGTGTTTTATTTCTTCACAGTTCTTTCATAATTTTATCTTTGGATAATTACTGAATTATCTTTTCCTTATTAGCCAGTTATTCTTAAGATGATACTATTATCATCACATACTCTTATTGATTATTCACTTGAAGAAAGTTTTTTTAAGCAAAAAAGTTATAGATGAAGTTATTGCCCTAAATATCACTGAATCCATTTTTACACTAGATCATGGTTTCCACGTGTAAAAATCTAAGCCCCCCCCCCCAAAAAAAAAAAAAGGAATTCTACATTATAAGAAATATCTTCAAACAGATAGTAAAGGAAATAGAAGCAGATACCCTGGAATGAAGGATAAAATTGTCAAGATATCTTTATGACATACCTTTTCCACTGTGAGATATCTTTTCACAACATAATGTAAATCAGACCTAGAATCTGAACTTTAATTCATATCTATAGCTATAGTAAAAAGATATATTTATCTCTTTTTCATAAAGATATATGTGATTTAGTGAAAAGAGCACTTTATTTAACATCAAAATATTTATTTGAAAGTGTCTCTGCCTTAACACCTCTTAAAGTGGGCATATTCTTTCCTTATGGCAGTAAGTGATGTTCTCTTTTCTATGTGGAATATCTAGTATAATTATCACAAAGAAATATTAGAGAGATTTATACAATTCTGATCAAATGAACATTTAAATAAAGCCAGAGAAAAAGATCCCAAACATCCAGTCTTAATTAAATATGCATACCTGATGATGAATTTTCTTAACATTATTTAAAAGTTATTATGGGTTTATGTTTAACTTTAAGCCCTTTCTTTTGATATTCTCTGAAAGAAACTTATAAACTCTTCTGAGTTTTTTTCTCTTATTTATTTTTTATTGACTTTAATCAACATTTTTCTAGTCAATAACGGCTACATTTCATTTTACCTTTATTGCAAAGTACACAATTCAAAGTTCAGCCCAACCTACTATAAACATTGGGAGGGTTAAGAAGAGATCTTTGAGTTGTGAGTTTCACACACTTGGCTTAAGCCCAAATTTAGTTTGAGCAAGAGTTAGTCACGAAAACTGTGAAAGACTTCTGTGTCCTTTTCATGCTGATTCTATGTCTCTTTGACCCTGGAGAGCTTCCCTCCTAGCTCAGTGGGTAAAGAATTCACCTGCAATGCAGGAGACCCCAGTTCAATTCCTGGGTTAGGAAAGTCTGCTGGAGCAGGGAAAAGCTATGCACTCCAGTGTTCTTGGGCTTCCTTTGTGGCTCAGCTCATAAAGAATCTGCCTGCAATACGGGAGACCTGGGTTTGATCCCTGAGTTGAGAAGATCCCCTGGAGAAGGGAAAGGCTACCCATTCTAGTATTCTGGCTTGGAGAATTCCATGGACTGTATATTCCATGGGGTTGCAAAGAATCAGACATGACTGAGCAACTTTCACTTTTCACTTTGACCCTGGAAGGATGAGGAAAGTACTGGAAGGCCTGAGAATTTTAGTTCATTGGATTAAAAGTTATTCTGGAAGAACTCCACCTTCCTAGACACGAGATACCCTTTCTTGTATGTTCACCAAGCCTTCTGATGGATCATACCAAGATTCCTTTTAATGTAGAGATTATCCAATGGCCAGTAAGTAAACAAACTCTCATCGAAGAGCTCAATACTGATTTCTATACAGTTTCTTTTGAACTGCCCAAACTGTCACTGTGGGACATGAAAAAAATGCAAGTAAACTGGAAAAAACTGATGAATACTTTATTAGCAAAAGCCAAAAGAGTACGTGATAGTGCTGTCACAAATAGGAGTTACCTAGGACGCTACAGGCAGCTAAGTTTGATATCTGTATTGCTGATCCTTTAAATTTTTGTGGGGAGTTGGTGGCTGAGCTCCTCAACATTCCCTTTACATAAATCTTTTCAGGTTTCCTTTGGAAATATCATTGAGCAATTGTGCCCTGGACTTCTATGCCATTTTCATATGTTCCTGCCAGTGCATCAAGACTGACAGACAACATAACTTTTGCACAGAGACTAGTTAATTGTTTATTGTATACAATGAGTGATATGACTTATTCATATGATATATTTCTACAATGGAATGAGTATTACAGCAAGGTTTTAGGCAAAAGAAATTTACATGTAAGAATGATTCTTATTTCATATGTATAGTGTAAATATTTATCTGATTGTATGAAAATTTAGAAAAGATTTTTAAGTGAAATCTCACAGGGTCCTGTTGCTAAATTGTTTTGAGTGAGGAAAATACAATGTTTTTCTTTCTCTTTTTGTGTTTGTTTTATATGATTGAGTACTGAACACATATTAGAGAAGGAATATTCTCTCTATTTATGAGTAAAACCTGCTTGATGCTGCTAAATTAAAAAATATATATATATGGAAAAACCCGAACCTTATAGTGTGCTTACTTTCTATAACCTTGGTTTACTTCTTTCTTGTTCACGTCTCCTTTTTTACAGCCTGCTTTCTTTCTGATTAATCTATTTCTCAGGCTTTTTTTGCATCCTATCTAGACTTGGTTGGCTGGTTGTAGGGCTTGACGTGTGGTGAGCATGAAACTAAAAAATAAATATATCTTCTTTTCATCTGTTCTTGTCTTAGAAAAGGGAAAAGAAAATTATGATTTTTCTGTAAAGGACTATGTTTATAAACTTTTAATCTAATTGTATTTTTCCTTATTCCTCCTGCTCCTGCTCCTGCTTAGTTGCTCAGTCGTGTCTGACTCTTTGTGAACCCATAGACTGTAGCCCGCCAGGCTCCTCTGCCCATGGGATTCTCCAGGCAAGAATACTGGAGTGGATTGCAATGCCCTCCTCCAGGGGATCTTACCAACTCAGGGATTGAACCCAGGCCTCCCACATTGTAGGCAGAATCTTTACTGTCTGAGCCACCAGGGAAGCCCCTTTTTCTTGTTGGTGGTGTTCTATTCATAATTGCATTAGCGGTCCACTAGAGAGCTGTAAGCCTGAGCACATTTTTTTTCCCTCTATTTTAGCATATCTGTTTACTCTTTTGTTTTTCCTTTTGCATAATTGATCTTTTATATATAATTGTGTTAGGAATGATTTTGCCTAAAATATCTTTGACAAAGCAGTTCCCTGCTTATATTGTTTGATGTTTTAAAGATATATTTAACATAACACACTGCATTAGTTTCAGGTGTCAGTGAAAAATTAATCAATAGCCAGTATACAAAATAGATTGAAAATCTTAATCAAGTCAAATTTAGGATTATAACCCAGAAGATAGTCTTTCAGAAAGCGCTGAGGAAATTTCTCTGCCCATTAAAAGTCAAAAACATATTTGTATAGGTTTTTGATATAAAGGGTTATACATCAGCATAATATTGACAGATTCCATAGGCCCAAAAGGCAAGTGGTGTGTCATTGTGACCCTTTACATGATTAAGGAAGGAGCATTATTTTCCGAGGTGTTAACTTTCTGGCAGCAGGAAGAAGTTTTTTGTTTTGTTTTTTGGTGAATAGGCATTTCTGTATCTTCTAAGGGGATTTAGTTTATGTATAATGCAGATAAACTGAAGGAGGGGATGGAGTATTATCACAAATGACAGAGGAAATTTTGTATTAAATTTTCCTTGTCCCGCCTTAAAATCATTTTCCTTTATCACAGATATATAATATAATGATTTTATATGTGTCCTATTGTGAAATGAAGGCTTCCCAGCTGGCTCAGTGATAAAGACTTAGCTTGCAATGCAAAAGACATGGGTTCAGTCCCTGGGTTGGGAAAGTCCCCTGGAGAAGGAAATGACAACCCACTCCAGTATTCTTGCCTGGGGAATCCCATGGACAGAGGAGACTGACAGGCTACAGTCCAAGGGGTCACAAAAGAGTTGGACATAACTTAGTGTCTAAACAACAACACTCACTTCAATATTCTTGCCTGGAGAATCACATGGACAGGGGAGCCTGGCAGGCTACAGTCCATGGGTCGTACAGAGTTGGATGTGACTGAAATGGCTTAGGACACAAACAACAACATTGTGAAATGAACACCATAAGAACTCTAGTTAACACTCATCATTGCACAAAGTTACTTACAATCAACACATTTTTTTGCCAATGAAAAGTAAGTTTATTCCTGTAGCATAAAAATCTTGGAAAACATTTTCTGTATCCTGCTGGTTGTGGAAGCATTTTTCCTGCAAAAAGTCATGGAGATGCTTGAAGAAGTGATAGTCAGTTGGCAAGGATGAATATGGCAAACAAGGCAAAACCTTGTAGCCCAGCTGGTTCAACTTTTAAAGCATTGGTTGTGCAACATGCGGTTAGGCATTGTTGTGAAGAAACACTGGGCCCTTTCTGTTGACCAACACTGGCTGCAAGTGTTGCAGTTTTCAGTGCCTCTCATTGATTTTCTGAGCATACTTCTCAGATTTAATGGTTTCACCAGGATTCAGAAAGCTGTAGTGGATCAGTTGTGCAACAGACCACCAAACAATGACCAGGGCTCATTTTTGGTGCAAGTTTGGCTTTGGAAACTGACTTGGAGCTTCTTCTCAGCCACTGAGCTGGTCATTGCTGGTCATTGTATAAAATTCACTTTTTGTTGCATGTCACAATTTAATACAGAAATGATTCTATTTTGCTGCATAGAAGAAAAGAAGATGACATTTTAAAATGATGATTTTTTTTGACTTGCAGTCAGGTCATGAGGCACCCACTTATTGAGCTTTTTAACCTTTTCAGTTTGCTTCCAATGCAGAACAACTGTGGAATGGTCGATGCAGAGTTCTTAGGCAACTTCTTGTGTAGTGGTAAGACGATCAGCTTCCTGGTCCTTTCTGTTGGTCATTATCAGTTTCTGAAGGTCAGTTACTGTGCTGCTCATCTTCAAGGCTCTAGCCTCCTTCGCAAAACTTCTTGAACCTCCTCTACACTGTATGTTCATTAGCAGTTCCTGGGCTAAATGCATTGTTGATGTTGTGAGTTGTCAACATTGCTTTATGAGCTATTTTGAACTCAAATAAGAAAATCGCTAGAATTTGCTTTTTGTCTAACATTATTTCCATAGTCTAAAACATACATAAAATAAATAGCAAGTAATAATTCATTAGCACAAAATAAAGCAAGAAATACATATTAAAATGATGTATATCATAACCACATTTAAGAATGTATTCCAATATCAAATGTCAAAGGTCAACAATGCAAGACTGAAATTATTTTTCCACCAACCTAATATCTCACTGTGGTTTTAATTTGCATTTCCCTGAATAGCAATGATGAGCATCTTTTTATGTACTTGTTAGCCACTTGAATATCTTCTTTGGAAAAAAATTCTATATTCAGATCCTTTGCTAATTTTATAAAATTGACTTTTGGTACTGAATTGTATTTGAGTTCTTTAGACATTTTGAGTAATAACCCTGAATCAGATACATGGTTTACAAGTATCTCTCATCTATGAGTTGCCTTCTCATTTTGCAGATCATTTCTTTTCCTATGCATAGTCTTTTTTGTCTGAATTAATCCCACTTGTTTATTTTTAATTTTATTGCTTATGCTTATGGTGTTAATTAAAAAAAAATCATTGCCAGGATCTGTATTAAGAAAATTTCTACCATATTTTCTTCTAGGAAATTTATGGTTTCAAGTCATACATCAAAGTCTTTAATCCATTCCTAGTTAATTTTTGTAGTGGAATAAGATTTGTGTCTATTTTTATTCTTTTGCATGAGAATATTCATTTCTTCAGGAAGAATTATTTAAAAGACTATCTTTTTCCATTGAGTATTTTTGGCTCCGTTGTGAAATATTAGTTGACCATATATATATACATGAGTTTATTTCTGGAATTCTGATTGTGTTCTGATTGTGTTCTGTTGGTTCATGTGTCTGTTTTTATACCTGTACCATATGACCTTGATTAGTATAGTTTTATACCATTACTTGAAACAAGAAAGTGTGATGCCTGTGGGTTATTCTTTTTTCTCAGGATTGCTTAGTCTATTGGGGTCTTTTTCAATTTCATATGAATTTCAACATTGTTTTATTTATTGATATTTTTGACAAAAGTATCTCTAATAATATATCATTACTAAAAAACAACAACAACCTATTTCTCAAAAATTAAACTATCAGCACCTGATAGTTGCAACATCTTGTTTTATAGCCATTTCCCTTTTCCATTATTTTGAGTATCTGTTCTAAATTTCCTGTAAGGAATTATTTCTTCAAAGACTCACAAACAACATGAAAGCTTTTAATGAAGTACGCTGCCAAGAAATATGAAATAAGTTCAAAAGGCATATGACCTAATCAAGGTTGACTTGTTGCATTGAGACATTTTCCTGAAATTTTGTGACAGAAATAGGTGCTGTTTCTCTAGTCTTTACCCTAAAAAATGTAGGGGAAAACTGCTGCATCCATTGCTCACTCATGTTTAGAGTCCACGATACAAGAGGCAAAACTGAAAACAGATAACTTAAAATCTCATCCTAGTGACATTTTCTGAGTCATGGACCAACCAGTGACTGACCTATACCTGGATTTAAGTTGTTTACTTCTGGTTCCAGCAGTTTGGTACTCAGTTTTGGAACCTCTTTTATAGTGAAGCATTAATAATGAGATAAGATTGTGATTCTCTCCTAGCTCTTTCTATTCTCCCCTAAAATATTCTTTGAGAAATATGTCATTAATGTGAGAAAGAAGAATACAGTCTTGTGAAATAGAAGAAAAACATTTATTTTACTCTCTTAAATTAAAAAATACTATTAGATATAGATTGTCATTCAGGATCAGTTTAGAATCTTCATTATATAATGTATTCCAAGTATATATTTAAAAATTAAAGATATAAATTATGTTTATATAATTATTAAAATATGTACCAATATGTTCTAATAATTGAGGAAGAAACAAGTAAGATAACATCTGGTTCAAAAAATATTTTGAGGAACTATAAACACCTTGGGGAAAAAAGAGTGCAAAGATAATATTATTAGGGTATACACAAAAATAGTTGATGTCTAATAGGGCAATAAATCATAATTTAAGGGATGATTTTTTTTTTTTACCAGACAGAAATATGCAAGTTAACATTTAACTTCACAGTGTCTAAGCACAAAAATCTGCATGAAATCAATAATAAATACAAAATAAAACATAGGTGCACTTTTCTATAAATGTAAAATATCTTTCAATCATTCATTCTTCAACAAATGCCCTAGCGTAGTATCAAAAGTGGTATGTACTTTTGGAAATGGGGAAATGCATTTCCAAATTTGAAATATTTTTCTCACAATTTCTTTATCCAGATCAATTATATCAATAATTGATATAGTTTTTAGTTTTCCTACTATATTGTCTTCATTTCAATAAGATGTTTGAAGCACAGTGGATTACTAAGGAGAATCCCAGGGACAGAGGAGCCTGTTGGGCTGCTGTCTATGGGGTCGCACAGAGTTGGACACGACTGATGCAACTTAGCAGTAGCAGCAGCAGAGATTTAACAACAACAAAAATGTATCTTGATATGAAATAAAGCAAATCAATGACATGATCCCACAATTCTACTCATAGGTCTATAACCAAGAAAAACGAACCCATTTTGCCACACAAAACACATACATGAATGCTCATAGCTGCCTTATTATTCTTAGTAGCCAAATAAGAAAACAACCCAAATCTTTATCAACTGATGAATGGATGAAAAAAAATGCACAATATCCTTGCAAAAATAGTATTCAGGAACAAAAAGTAATGAAATATTGATACATTTGGCCACACTATGAACCTTGAAAATGTTATGCTAAGTGAAAGTGGCACAAAAGATCACATAGTGTATGCTTTCATTTATATTAAGTGAAACAAGGTTTTTCTGAAATAGGAAAAGAGAGAGAGAAAGTAGAAGAGTGGTTGTCAAGGGCTGAGAAGAGGAAGAAATGGGGAATGGCCATCAATGGATACAGGATTTCTTTGGGGAGTAATGAAATTTTCTAAAATGTAATGATGGTGATGGTTTCACGGTGTTATACAAAAAGCTATATAGATGTTTAGATAAAAGGAATAATTACATGATATTTAAATTCTATCCTAATAAAACCTTCATAGGCTTAAGGGCATGGGAATAAAACATTTCACAAAGAGAATAAATTATACCCTTGGCTGACACCAGTAAGGCTCCAAAATGCAATATATACTGAGTCTGAAATTGGGTTTTGATTTTTGATGTTACCAGAATCAAACCACTGAACTACAGAGTTTTGCTTGTGATCTCCTATGTATATAGATTTTCTTGACAGATCAAAATCCTCACATTTTCTAATTAAAACTTTAGCACACTTGGAACACCAAGGAAAATATTCAAAAAGCCTTATGGTGAGAAACAATAGAGCTACGGTTTCCTCCTCTCAGTGACACAGAATGCATATTTCAAAAAGACACCAACTCTGAGTAAGGTTCCTTACAACCACTGTAGTTATATAGAATTCAGAAATGAAGCTCAGGCTCCAAACCCTGGAAAGTGATTTAATTCAGAGTCACTTACTTGCATTCTTATTCTGTAAATATTCATTTGCTTTCCACTTTGTTTGGAAGGGAACACTTTTGTACTGTTTGTCAGCAAATATGTCAAAAGAGCAAATATTTAGCTGCCAGATTATGATGCAATGCTCTATTTTCACAAAAGGGAACAAAGCCTTAGGAAACAGACACTTTCATTTTGTATAAAATGAAAGAATCACTTTAAAATTTTTATTGTAAGATTTCATTTCTGGGTAGGATGTAATTAGTTGTGGCAGCACACTCCCAAACACCAGGAAAGAAAGAAAAAAAAAATGAGTCAGTTACAAAAGTCATTATTAAAGCTATCAAAGGCTTTTGGAGTGAGGAGGATGAGATAAAATGGAATTCCAGAAGAGAAGGAGACTCTACCATACAGGGCTGAGGATCACTGGCTGAGTTTCTTGTTTATTGCTAGAAGCAAGTGCTGATTCTGAGCATGGAGTGGGGCTCGGGTTTAGCTCAAACAGAGAGAAAGCAGCAGGCTTTTTGGTTTGTTCCATGCTTAAATCAGTGTTTGTTTCTTCATAATCTCAGTGATGTGTACTCTTGGCGGGATAAGAACTATTGATTTTTCATGGGTTGCCTAAGACTAATATAGGTTCTTTAAAGACTTTACTCAGAAAATGTGATGGCAATACATGTATCAGATTGTTTTCCCTTTAGCATCTTTCATTTTTGTTCAGGAAAACCTACCACATTATGTGAAATTATGGGAAAAAGCTGAAATGTTGATCTGAACAGAATTTTGAATTTCCATACCCTTACTTAACCTAACATTGAATTTGTTGGAGGACTGCAATACAAGTCTGCAAAATCCCTGCCTAAGGTAATTAACCATGCTTCTTTTTACTTCTCTGAGTACTTACTTCCTGGAATGATTTCCACTTTATTATTTTAGTATTTAACACTCAAACTGAAAACCTGGGCACAGGAATTAGTGGGAATTATCCACCTTAGATTGTTATGCTACCAGAAGTATTTAATTCATTATTGTGGTAATCATTTGTGATGCTCAACAAATATGCCAGATATTTGACAACAATAATGCCCCAGTCCTTGAGTTTAGTACAATTGTGCAAAACTCTCTGACCAATGAAAATGAGCTGAAGTTGCATGTATCACTTCCAGGTCCAACACATAATTGTTAGGTCCAGATACTCCGGGGGCTTCCCCGGTGGCTCAGCGCTAAAGAGTCTGCCAACAATGCAGGAGCTACAGGAGACTTGGGTTCGATTCCTGGGTTGGGAAGATCTCCTGGAGGAGGGTATGGCAACCCACTCCAGTGTTCTTGCCTGGAGAATCCCATGGCAGGCTACAGTCCATAGGGTCGCAAAGTCCAGTGTTCTTGCCTGGAGAATCCCATGGCAGGCTACAGTCCATAGGGTCACAAAGAATTGGACACGACTGAAGTGACTCAGCTCGCTAGATACTCCAGAGTTCTCTTTTCCTTTGTGATGTCAATAGGATGTGTCCCAATGTTGCTACTCTGTTGGCTTGTTATTGTTCAGTTGCTAAGTCCTGTCAATCTCTTTGCAACCCTGTGGAATGCACCATGCCAAGCTCCTCAAACTATTTCCCAGGGTTTTCTCGAATTGCTGTCCATTGAGTTGATGATGCTATTTACCAACTCATCCTCTTCCAGCCCCTGCTCCTTCGATCTTTCCAAGCATCAGGCTCTTTTCCAGTGAATCAGCTTTTTCCATCAGGTGGCCAAAGTATTGGAGCCTCAGCTTCAGCATTACTCCTTCAAATGAACTTTCAGGATTGATTACCTTTAGGATTGACTGTTTTGATGTCCTTGCAGTCCAAGAGACTCTCAAGTCTTCTCCAACATGACAGTCCAAAAGCATCAATGCTTCAGTGCTCATTCTTATTTGAGGTTCCCTCATAGCTCAGTTGGTAAAGAATCTGCCTGCAATGCAGGAGACCCGGGTTTGATTCCTGAGTCCGGAAGTCCCGTGGAGAAGGAAATGGCAACCCACTCCAGTATTCTTGCCTGGAGAATCCCATGGACAGAGGAGCCTGGCAGGCTACAGTCCATGGGGTCACAAGAAATGGACATGACTTAGCAATTAAACTATCCTTCTTTATGGTCCAACTCTTATATTCATATATATCGAGTGGAAAAACTATAGCTTTGAGTATAAGGACCTTTGTCAGCAAATGATGTCTTTGGTTTTTAATATGCTGTCTAGGTTTATCATAGTTTTCCTTCCAGTGAGCAAACATCTTTTAATTTCTTGGCTGCAGTCACCATCCTCAGGGATTTTTGGAGCCCATGAAAATAAAGTCTGTCACTGCTTCTATTTTTTTTCCCCCTTTTATTTGCCGTGAAGTGTTGGGACTGGATGCCATGATCTTAGTTGTTTGAATGTTGAGTTTCAAACTACCTTTTCCACTCTACTTGGTCACCCTCATCAAGAGACTCTTTAGTTCATCTTCATTTTCTTCCATTAGAGTGGCTCCTATTGTTTTTCAGTCACTAAGTCGTGTCTGATTCTTTGCAACCCCATAGACTGCACCATGCCAGGCTCCTCTGACCTCCACTATCTCACAGAGTTTCCTCAGATTCATGTCCATTGAGTCAGTGATGCTATTTGACCAAATCATTCTTTGCTTCCCTTTCTCCTTTAGTTTTCAATCTTTCCCAGCATCAAAGTCTTTTCCAGTGAGTTGGCTCTACCCATCAGATGCTAAAGTATCGGGGCTTCATCTTCATATCTGAGATTGTTGGTATTTCTCCCAACAATCTTGATTCCGGTTTGTGATTCATTCAGGCTGGCATTTCACATAATGTACTCTGTATAGAAATTAAATAGGTGACAATAAGCAGCCTTGTCATGCTCCTTTCCCAATTTGGAACCAGTCAGTTCCATAACTGTTTCTAACTGTTGCTTCTTGACCCTCATACAGGTTTCTCAGGAGATGGATAAGGTGGTCTGTTATTCCCATTTCTTTAAGAATTTTCCACATTTTGTTGTCATCCACACAGTTAAAGGTTTTAACATAGTCAATGAAGCAGGAGTAGAAGTTTTTCAGGAACTCTCTGGCTATCTCTAGGATCCAAGGAATGTTGGCAATTTGATCTCTGGTTCCTCTGCCTCTTTAAAAGCCAGCTGGTACATCTGGAAGTTCTCAGTTCACTTATTGCTGAAGCCTACCTTGAAGGACTTTGAGCATAACCTTGCTAGCATGAATGAATACAATTGTAAGCTCTGTAGTAATTTTATGGCTACTTTGTTTCTGTGTTTGTGGTAGCTCACACAAAGAGAAAAGTAGAAACATTGTAGACTCAATTGAAACTTAGACAACAGAAAACCAATGGGATCTATGAAACTGTTTACCATAGGTCCCTATGGTGGGAATTCCCTTGTTGGGTGATCAGCTTGATAATGTTGCTTGAGTAAAAGCCAAAGGGACAGCTGTTGAATTAGACTTGCATAGAATGATAAGTTCTGATCTGCTTAATGCTTTGAATGAAGTTATTAATAACCTTATGTGAGTATAGGATGTATGCTTTTCTGAGAAGCATCGGTATTTTAAAAGGAGTAATTCATTTCATTCAATTAAATTTAGTACTTTTACATAATCTCCAGGACATAGATAAAATCAAATGGAATTGTCTTGTATGTCTCAACTTCTAGGAAAGCATTTAGATTCACTACTGTTACTGGATATTAGATTCCAACCTCAAAGAAATTTATTTAAAGAAACTAAGCTATTTTTAAAAAGACATATTTTTTCATTGTTAATATTTATTTTTTAAAAGATATTACCACTGTAAAGAATTTAGGTAATATGACAAAAATATAGAAAAATAAAAATGAAAAAAAGTCACTTAACTCACCTCATGTAGTTATAACCAATTACTAGTATAGAAATATTAATTCAGATATTTTTGTGCTAGTTTATAAATAGAAAAGAAAAAATGATTATAAAAATGGAACAATGCTACTTAATAATTATTTAAAATATTCTGTGCTGACATATTTAAATTAAAGGAAGACAAAGTTCATGAAGTAAAATGGAGAGATACAAATGGAAACATAGAATAACCCAGCCTCACTATTCCCTAAAGTCAACAATTAGTCGCTATCCATGAACAAAAACATCTTTGAGAGATCTAAAGTCCACTTATGATATTTCAGCAACACTGTGGAACAAAAACAAACAAACCTGAGAATAGTCACACAGTTCAGAATGAAGAAAACAGCTTGTTCCTGGCTGCATCATCATATTCTCAAGCCAGCATTGCTTAGCTCCAAGAGAGAACTTCACAGCTAGAAAGAGTTCCTCTAGGAACCTAGCTGGGAAGAGTGAGTTGAATGACCAGCTTTTAAAGCCTTTTGGGGCACAGAAATGGAAAAAAAAAAAAAACAAAGTCCTAAATATTTATGAAATCACAAAGAACTGAAATAGCCACAAGAGTCCTGAGAAATAAGAATGAAGCTGGAAGCATGCCACCTCTTATTTTAAACTCTATTACAAAACTATAGACATTTTTAAAATATGGTATTATCATAAAAAACACATAGACAAATGAATAAGATTATAAACCTTCACCTATAAAATTAAATAATATTTGACAAAAAACCCAAAAACAATAGGAAAATGGTTATCTCTTCTATGAATAGTACTGAGGAAATGGATAATCATATGGAGGAAAATGAAATTTGGACTCCTATATTACATCACCAAGAGAACATTTCATGCAAAGATGGGCACAATAAAGGACAGAAATGGTATGGACCTAACAGAAGCAGAAGATATTAAGAAGAGGTGGCACGAATACATAGAAACAATACAAAAAAGATCTTCATGACCCAGATAACACAATGGTGTGATCACTCACCTAGAGATAGGCATTCTAGAATGAGAAGTCAAATGGGTCTCAGGAAACATTACTATGAACAAAATTAGTGGAGGTGAAGGAATTCCAGTTGAGCTATTTCAAATTCTAAAAGATGATGCTGTGAAAGTGCTACACTCAATATGCCAGGACATTTGGAAAACTCAGCAGTGGCCACAGGACTGGAAAATGTCAGTTTTCATTCCAATCCCAAAGAAAGGCGATGCCAAAGAATGCTCAAACTACCACACAATTACACTCATCTCACACCCTAGTAAAGTAATGCTCAAAATTTTCAAAGCCCGACTTCAGCAATGCATGAACTGTGAACTTCCAGATGTTCAAGCTGGTTTTAGAAAAGGCAGAGGAACCAGAGATCAAATTGCCAACATCTGCTGGATCATCAGAAAAGCAAGAAAGTTCCAGAAAAACATCGATTTCTGCTTTATTGACTATGCCAAAGCCTTTGACTGTGTGGATCACAATAAATTGTGAAAAATTCTGAAAGAGATGGGAATACCAGACCACCTGACCTGCCTCTTGAGAAACCTGTATGCAGGTCAGGAAGCAACAGTTAGAACTGGACATGGCACAACAGACTGGTTCCAAATAGAAAAGGAATACATCAAGGCTGTATATTGTCACCCTGCTTATTTAACTTATATGCAGAGTACATCATGAGAAACGCTGGGTTTCAAGAAGCCCAAGCTGGAATCAAGATTGCTGGAAGAAATATCAATAACCTCAGATATGCAGCGGAGAAGACAATGGCAACCTACTCCAGTACTCTTGACTGGAAAATCCCATGGATGGAGGAGCCTGGTAGGCTGCAGTCCATGAAATCGCAGAGTCGGACACGACTGAGAGACTTCACTTTCACTTTTCATTTTCATGCCTTGGAGAAAGAAATGGCAACCCATTCCAGTGTTCTTGCCTGGAGAATCCCAGGGACAGGGGAGCCTGGTGGGCTGCCATCTCTGGGGTTGCACAGAGTCCAACATGACTGAAGTGACTTAGCAGCAGCAGCAGCAGCAGCAGATATGCAGATGACAGCATCCTTATGGCAGAAAGCGAAAAGAACTAAAGAGCCTCTTTCAGTCGTGTCCTACTCTTTGTGACCTCATGGACTGTAGCCCACCAGGCTCCTCCATCCATGGGATTCTCCAGGCAAGAATACTGGAGTGGGTTGCCATTTCCTTCTCTAGGGGATCTTCCCAACCAAGGGATCGAACCCAGGCCTCCTGTATTGCAGGCAGAAGCTTTAACCTCTGAGCCACCAGGGAAGCAGATGATGAAAGTGAAAGAGGAGAGTGAAAAAGTTGGTTTAAAACTCAGCATTCAGAAAACTAAGATCATGACATCTGGTCCCATCACTTCATGGCAAATAGATGGGGAAACAGTGGAAAAAGTAGCAGACTTTATTTTGGGGGCCTCCAAAATCACTGCAGATGGTGATTGCAGCCATGAAATTAAAAGATGCTTGCTCCTTGGAAGGAAAGTTATGACCAACCTAGACAGCATATTAAAAAGCAGAGATATTACCTTGCTCACAAAGGTCCATATAGTCAAGGCTATAGTTTTTCCAGTAGTCATGTGTGGATGTTAGAGTTGGACTATAAAGAAAGCTGAACCCTGGAAGTGATGCTTTTGAACTGTGGTGTCATAGAGACTCCTGAGAGTCCCTTGGACTACAAGGAGATCCAATCAGTTCATCCTAAAGGAAATCAATTTTATATGTTCATTAGATGGACTTATGTTGAAGCTGAAACTCCAATACTTTGGCCACCTGATGCAAAGAGCTGACTCATTTGAAAAGACCCCTGATGCTGGGAAAGATTGAGGGCAGTAGGAGAAGGGGATGACAGAGGATGAGATGGTTGGATGGGATCACCGAGTCTATGGACATGAGTTTGAGCAAGCTCTGGGAGATGGTGAAGGATGGTGAAGCTTGGTGTGCTGTAGTCCATGGGGTTGCAAAGAGTTGGACACAACTGAGTGTCCAACAGTAGAGACTTGGCAGGCCAGGACAGAGTTGTTTGGTATATTCAAAGTTCTGAAGGACAAAATATGTGACCTAAAATATTTTACTTGAAAGTGAATTCCTTCTTAAATAAGAAGAGATAATTAGTTCCCAGACAATCAAAATATGAGTGGGTACCAAATTATAGACAAATATCAGTGGCTCAGTGGATAAAGAATCTGCCATCAGTAAAAGAAATATTAGAGAGACCATTCTGTTCAATGAACATTCAAATCAAATCAGAGGAAAAGATCCAAAAAATCTAGTCTTAATTGAATATTCATCAAATGATGCTGAACTTTCTTAACATTATTTAGACATTACTATGAATTGATGTCTAACTTCATGTCCCCTGTTTTGGATATCCATGAAAAGAAGTTTTGAAAATCTCATTCTGAAGTTTGTTTTTTTTTTTTTTTTTTTTCTGTAGCTATTTCCTCCTGACTCTGGGATTGAATCCAGGTCTCCTGCATTGAGTGCAGATTCTCTACCATATGAATCACCAGAGAAGCTCATAAAAGAAGTTTTGAAACTCATTCTGAGGTGTTTCTCTTTTTCCCTTAATTATTTTATTGACTTATGGACTGCTTCTTCTTCTTCTTTTTTTTTTTCCATCAAGGCAGTTTCATTTTGCTTTAATCTTTAATACAAAGTACATAAATCAAAGTTCAATCCTACCTAGTATAAATTGACTGGGAGAGTCAAGGAGAGATGTTTGGATTTTGAGTTTCATGCACTTGGTCCAAGCCCAGATTTAGTTTCAGTGAGTTGATTATGAAGACTGTGAAAGGCTTCTATGTCCTTTTCATGCTGCATCTATGGTTCTTTGACTCTGGAAGGACTGGAAAGATACTTGTATGGCCCATGGATTTTAGTCATTGGATTAATTTAAAGGTTATTCTGGATGAACTCCACCGTGGTGGGCATGAGATAACTGTCCTCGTACCTTCAACAAGTTCTCTGCTCGATCATACCCAGGTTCCCTTTAACGTGGAGATTCTTCAAATTCCAATAAGTAAAGAAAGTTTCATGGAAGAATTCATTGCTAATCTCTACACACTTTCTTTTGAACTGCCGAAAGTTTCATGGTGGGAGAGGCAAGTACAACTGACAAAAATGTTGAAAATGTTTTTAGCAACAACCAGAAGCATTTGTGACAGTGTTGTCACAAACAAGGAGTTGCTCACCAGGCTTCAGGCAGCTAAGTTTGATATCTGTATTGCTGACCCTTTAAGCTTCTGTGGGGAATTAGTGGCTGAGCTTCTCAATATTCCATTTATATACTCCTTTCGGTTTTCTTACGGGAATGTCATTGAGAGATTGTGCGCTGGGCTTCCTATGCCTTTTTCATATGTTCCTGGCACCATATCAGGACTGACAGACAGCATGACTTTTACACAGAGGCTGGAGAACTGGTTATCGTATACAGTGAATGAGCTGATGTATTCATATTTTGTATTTCCAGAATGGGATGAATATTATAGCAAGGTTTTAGGTAAGAGATATTGCATGTAATAATATTCTTATTTCATATGGAAAATGTAAATGTTTATCTGACTGTATGAAAACTTAAAAAAGCTTTTCTTTGAGTGATACTCAAGCTCATGTTTCTTAACTGTTTTGAATAACAACAATAATAACAATTCTTTATCTTTCTTTATTCTTTTCTTAAACTTTTCCTTTTTTGTTTTTACATTAATTGAATACTAAAAATTTATCAGAGAACAAATATTCTCTATATTTATCCATAAATCCTATTCAATGCTGCTAATTTTTTTTCCAGGATATCTACAAAACCCAAATCTGACAGTGTTTAAGTTCCATAACCTTGGGCTACTTCTCTCTTGTTTACTTCTCCTTTTATATGCAAGTTTCCCAGGTTGTGCTAGAAGTAAAGAACCTGTCTGCCAATGCAGGAAACTTAAGAGGCAGGGGTTTGATGATTCCTGGGTCAGGAAGATTCCCTAGAATAGGGCACTATACCTTCCGTTTTCTTTCTGATTAATCTGCTGTTTCTCAGGCCTTCTGTTTGCATCCTCTGAAGGCTTGGTTTGCTGATTCCCAGGCTTGTAACGTGATGAGTAAGAAACTGGAAAATAAATTAACATACATGGGTTTCATCTGCTCTTTGCCTTCCAAAAGAGAAAGAAACAAGAAATGTTTTTCTCTAACTAGACTTTTAAATGTATTTTATTGTTGCCTTATTGTTGTTGTTCCATTCATAATCGGATTAGAAGTGAGCTATTGAGCTTTGATCCTGAGCTCAAAGATTTTATCCGTTTCAGCAAGTCCTTTTATGCTTTCATTTTTCCTTTTGCATAACTGATATGCTTATTTTTTTAAAAAAAGTTTATATAATTGTGTTAAGGAGGATTTTGCAGAAGATCTTTTGAGAAAGCCATTGATAGGGCCCACATGGGGTCTCATTGATAAGATGGCACCTTATGTCGACCTCACAAACAAAGAATAAAGCACAGTGATCTGTGAGATTGACCAAATTGCCCAAATGACATCCGGTTATCTCACTGGCGCCTATCTTCTCAAAGCTGTGAGACCACCAGATTCCAGACCTCCAGCTATGTGACCATCCCTTCAGAGAAGTTTCCTTTGGTGGGGTATAAGAAGGATTCCATCAAAAAGGGAGAATGTTGGTTCTCCTTAAAAGCCAGTCACCCTCGCCTTTCCCTCTAATAAATTTCGCTTTTCTTGTCTGACTGCCCGGCTCGCTCTCTTTTTCCCTGCACTTGCATTACATTTTGGTGCCAAAACTCAGGAGGGAAGATCCTGGGTGGGCTCCTCTCACAAACCCACATCCGGTGGTCCCCTCCCTTGGACCATGCCGAGAAACTGAGATGAGCTCTGGGACAGGACTCTTCACTCGCCTTGCTGGACTGACATCCACACACCAGCCCACATTTCATCCATCAGTTACAAGGGTGAGTGAAATACCACCTTTTAGCCACTGCCCTACATGGCTCCAGGCCTCCATCAACCAACAAAGAAAGGAAGCCAACTGGTCCCTGCTTCAAATGTGGCAAAGAAGGCCACTGGGCCCGCTCATGCTTAAAGCCAAGGCCCCCTCCAGGTCCATATCCCAGCTGTGGCATAAAGGGACATTGGAAGGTTGACTGCCCAAATGCGTCTTCAGAGATCCGGACATCCCCTCTTGGTCCAGAGCAGGAGTCCTCTGACCCAACTCTGCCTAGCCTCCTCAGATTTGCCTCAGACTTGCCACTGAAGTCTGAAGGTACCCAGGGCCCCAGGCCCCAACTCTCATCACCTCTATGGAGCCCAGGGTAACTCTTACAGTGGCAGGTAAGCTGATCTCCTTTCTTATTAACACAGGGGCCACTTACTCTGCTATGCCTGCCTACTCTGGAAAAACCAAGGTCTCTCAGGTCTCTGTTATGGGGGTTGATGGTTTAATAGCAACACCACAAATAACGAGCCATCTTATCAATGAGACCCCATGTGGGCCCTATCAGCCATTTCTGTTTGCGTTATTCAGTTAGATTTTTTAAGATATAATTGACATGTAACTTTGCATTAATTTTAGGGGTGTCAACAAAATATTGTCAATCTGTAGAAAAAATTGCAAATTGTAATTGAGCCAACCTTAAGATTATAACCTGGGAGACAGTTTTTTAGAAAGTTCTGAAAAAAGTCCTCGCATTAGAAGTCAAAGCACAGTTATATGAGTTTCTGAGATAGAGGGTTATACATCAAAAGTTTTTGTATCAGAGCAATGTTGGCAACTTATATAGGCTAAAGTGAGTGGTGGGTCATTATGACACCTTATAGGATTAAGGAAGAAATGTTTTCTCCTAAAGAGTTACCTTGCTAGCAAAAGGAAATTGTTTTGTCCGTTTGTTTCTTTGATGAGTTGGTATTCCTGTGTCTTCTAAAAAGACCTAGTTAATGTGGAATATAGATATGCAATATACTCTAAAGAGGAAGGTGGTGAGTGGCTCAAATGGCAGAGAAAAACTTTTTTTTTGCCCTGCTTCAAATTAATTTTTTTTTATCACAGGCATGCAATGTAATAATTTTGTATTTATACATATTGTAAAGTGATCACCACAAGACCTCTAGTTAATGGTCATCACCTTACATAGTTACAACTTTTTAATTTTGAGATGAGAACTTTTAAGATCTACTCCCTTAACTCATTTCATATATACAATACAGTATTGCTAAATATAGTCAACATGCTATACATCATATCCCCAGGACTTACTTATCTTATAAGTGAAAGCTTGTACCCTTTCACCACCTTCACCTACCTATTGTACCCACTTTCCAATCCTGGCATTTGGCAACCAACAATCTGTTCTCGGCTTCTATAAGTTCATTTTCTTTTTTGTTTAGTGGTGTTTTTTTTTTTTTTTTTTTAATATTCTACATTTTAAGTGATTTCACATAGTTTTTGTCTTTACCTCTCTGACATTCTCTTACCATGATTTCCTCAAGTTCCATCCATATTGAGGCAAATGACAGGTTGTCTTTTTTTTTCTCATGATTTAATACTATTTCATGGTATATATAATCATATTTTCTTTATCCATTCACCCATTGAAAAACATTCAGAATTTTTCCATATTTTGGCTACCGTAAACAATGCTACAACACTGCCATGAACATGGGAGGTGGTAGTAGTTTTATCATTTTATTTTTTGATGGACCTGCATACTGTTTTCCAGAGTTTTGCACCAGTTTTCATTCCTACCAACAATGCACCAGGGCCCCCTTCTCTCCATATCCTCACCAGCATTAGTTATCTCCTGTCTTTTCATGATAGCCATATTAACAGGCATGAGGTGATATCTCATTGTGACTTTAATTTGCGTTTCCCTGATTAACAATGGGGAACACTCATTTATGTGCTTGTTAGCCATTTGAATATCTTCTTTGGAAAAATGTCTATTCAGGTCCTTTGCTCATTTTTACTGGAGAAAGGCATGGCAACCCACTCCAGTATTCTTGCCTGGAGAATCCCATGGACAGAGGAGCCTGGTGGGCTGCACAGTCCATGGGATCACAAAGAGTCGGACACGACTGAAGTGATTTAGCATGCATGCACGCTTGCCCATTTTTACATTAAATTATTTGTTTTTATTTTTGTACTGAGTTGTATGAGTTCTTTAGACATTTTGAATGGCAATCCTGTATCAGATATATGGTTTGAAAATATTGTCCCTAATTTTATAGGTTGCCTTTCCATTTTGTTGATCATTTATTTTGCTGTTCATAGTCTTTCTAGTTTGAAGTAGTCCCATTTGCTTATTTTTAATTTTGTTGCTTAAGCTTTTGGTATCATGTTTAAAAAATCACTGTCAAAACTCATATCAAGAAAAGTTTCTGCCATGTTTTCTTCTAGGAACTCTATGGTTTCAGATCTTACATTGAAATCTTTAATCCATTTCCAGTTAACTTTGTAGTGGAGTAAGATTGGAGTCTAGTTTCATTTTTTTCATTTGAATATCCTTTTTCTTTTTTTTTCCAGTAAGGATTATTTAAAAGATGATCTTTTCTCATTGAATATTTTTGGCTCCCTTATGAAATATTAGTTGATCATATCAGAAATATTTCTAATAATATGTCATTACTAAATGACTATTACTAAATTTAAAAATTTTCCTTTATAGTTGTAATCTTTTGTTTTATATAGATCTTTTCATTTTCCTTATTTTCAGCACATTTAAATTTCTATGAGAAATCATTTATTCAACAATTCAGAAACAATGTGAGTGTTTCTAATGAAGTATTCTGCTCAGGAATAAGTTGTGTGTTCAACAAGGCATAAGACCTAATCCAGGTAGACATGTAACACTGAGACAGTTTCTAGGCATTTTGTGACAGAAACAGGTGCTTATTTCTCTAGACTTGACCCTAAAAATAGGCAGAAACTGTTGCACCCATCGCTTGTCCGAAGTACGAGGTACAAAAGGCAAAACTGAGAAAAGGTCATTGATATCTCATCCTGGTGACATTTTCTGAACCGTGGATCAAGAAGTGACTGACCTACAGCTGGATCTAAGATTTTTGTGTACTCCTAGTTCCAGCAGTTGATACTCAGCTTAGGAACATATTTTAGTGTGAAGTTAGTAATAGGACATAACTCTTGTCTCTGATTCTTTCCTAGCTCTTGGCACCTGAAATATTCTTTGGGGAATATATCAATAATCTGAAAAAAAAGAAAAAAGTCATAAAAGGAAAACATTTATTTTTCTTATGAATTAAAAAATACTATTAGATATAGCCTGCCATTCAGGATCAATTTATAATCTCCATTATATAATGAATTCTAAGCATATTTTTTCAAATTTAAAATATAATTTATGTAATTATTAACTTTATTATGTATGAATATGTTCTAATAGTTGATGAGGAAACAAGTAAAATGACATCTGCTTCAAAATATTTTGAGGAACTATTTATAAACAGTTTTGGAGGAAAAAGAATGTTAGGGTAATAATATTAGGTTAGATACAAAAATAGTCAATGTCTAATAAGGCAATAAAATCATAATTTAGGAGATGATTTTTTCTTCTAAATAAAAATATGCAAGTTAACATTTAACTTCACAGTATCTAAAAGCAAAAATCTGTAGTAAATCACTAACAAATAGCAATATAGAATGTAGATACATTTTTCTAAAGATATAAATAATCTTTGAATTGTCCAGTACCCAACAAATGCAACATCATAATACAAAAAGTGGCATTGCTTTGGAACTTTGGGAAATGGCTTTCCAAATTTGAGATATTGGCTCACAATCTTTATTCAGATCAATTATAGTTTTTGTACAATATTGTCTTCGTTTCAATAAGATGCTTGAAGTACATTAGATTAATAACAAAAGAGTGCAGATTTTAACTAAAAAAGGTATTATTTGGATAACAAAAGAAGGTGAATCAATGATATGACCCCATAATTCTACTCATAGGCTTAAAACAAAGAAAAATTAATGCATTTATCCACACAAACTACATACCTTAATGCTCATAACCACATTACTCATAAAGCCAAATATGAAAACCACACAAATATTTGACAATTACTGAATGGATTAAAAAATGAAGTATATCTGTATAAAAGTATTATTCAGAAATAAAAATTCTTGAAGTACTGATACATATAACCTTAGGAATCAATCTTGAAAACTTGCTAAATAAAAGAAGGTAGCATAAAAGACCACATAGTATATTTAAAAGGAAGAATTGTGTGGTGTAAATTGTATGTCAATAAAATTGTCATTAAAAGAGCAGAGGAGCAAAGCATTTCAGAAAGAAAATAAAATTATACCCATAGCTGACACTTAAGGCTCAAATATGAGGTCTATATTAGATCTGAAACTGGAATTTGAATACCTTGGACATTACCAGAATCAGACCCCTAAAAATTACTGAGATTTGCTTGTGATCTCTTAAGCAGATAGGTTTCCCTGACAATTCAAAAATCCCTCATATTTTCTAATCAAAACTTCAGCACTCTTAGAATATCAAGGAAAATATTTTTTAAAAAAATCATGTGGTGAGAATCCAGATAGCTATAGTTTCTTTTTATTGGTGATGTGGAGTACATATTGGAGAAGGCAATGGCACCCCACTCCAGTACTCTTGCCTGGAAAATCCCACGGACGGAGGAGCCTGGTGGGCTGCAGTCCGTGGGGTCGCTAAGAGTCAGACACGACTGAGCAACTTCACTTTCACTTTTCATTTTCACACATTGGAGAAGGAAATGGCAACCCACTCCAGCGTTCTTGCCTGGAGAATCCCAGGGATGGGGGAGCCTGGTAGGCTGCTGTCTATCGGGTCGCACAGAGCTGGACACGACTGAAGCGACTTAGCAGCAGCAGCAGCAGGAGTACATATTTCAAAAGAACACTGACACTCTGAATAAGGTTCCTTATACCACAGTAATTATATAAATTCAGAAATGAAACTTTTGCTCCAAACTAAGGAACGTGATTTAATTCAGAGTCACTAATTTGAGCTGCTATTATGTTAATATTCACATGAATTTGTTGGAGGACTGCACTGTAAGCCTGCAAAACCCTTGCCTA